>NC_141786.1:15173949-15478481 GCF_054643075.1 Acanthaster planci | reverse complement strand
TCACAAGAACAATAGCTAATTTTGTTTGGTGCGGTTTTTGCTAATGGCGTTGGGGCAACTGTTTGCCAGCAGGGGAACCCTACCCCTCCGGCACTTAACCACGGGCTTGATTTCACACAAAAGTCACAATACATTGCCACTAGTGGCATCCCTGCCCACTAGGCCGGTAAATATTCCAAAACCATCATAACTCCCAGGAGAGTATACAGATGGTTGCAGCCAATTCAAACAAAAGCTAGGTAGAAATGTTCCAATGTAATATTTGCCATTTACTTGACGGAAAGTGCTATAATTATGCATTACCATTACTTTACTTAATGTGCAAACAGGGACATGTGCCATAATTATTTCTTCTTTGAAGACACGCAAATAAGGATGGATTTCAGCACCTTCCTATTTGTTCAGGCCCTGGATAGAGGCAAAATTTCAATGTCGTAAACAGGTTATAAAATCGGCATTTACTTATCATGGCTCAAAACATACAAAGTATCATTTGGGCAGGGTAAAAGCAAGTTGTGTTAATAGTCATCATTGTTATGAAACTTCTCATTTTTTCCTTCCTGAGGGTTCCAAAGAGTGCTATCAATGCCAACTTTCAGGTGTTATTCCCTTACCTACACACTTTCTCCCGTCTTCCCCAAGCATGAAACCCAGCGGGCAGAGACACTGATAGCCGCCGTAGTAGTTGTTGCACTGGAACGTGCAGCGGGTTGGGTCCTGGCATTCATCGATATCTGCATCATGCAAATACCAAAAGGTCCAAGTTCAAATGGTTACCAGGGGTTAAAGGTCACAACACTTTTATCCATTTCCTGTGATGTGCTGTGAACACTGCCCATGACCTTGCATTGTCCACGGTAATGCACTCTAAATGAGAACATCCGCCCCATGTTTCCACTCTTAGATACCTTACTCTATAAAATCTTCAATCTGCATCTTAACCCCTTGATGACCGGAATTTCTTTCCAAAAGCCAACTCCAAGAATTCCAGCCTCGCTTGGCCATGAAGGCCACCTGCCAAACCGCAAATTCTCGGTTTTGTGGCCCTGCGTGCTCTGCACGCTTTGAATTACACAGTAAAAAGGCTGATTGTTCGGTGGCATGCGACTCTACTCACGCTTCCACATTCCCATTGCCTCTTTTCGAAGTGGGGACTATTGTTAAGCTGGTGATTATGATGCAAATTCAGTCTTCAATTTCTGGGCTACACACAAAGGCCAATCACCATAGACACAAGAGCCAGGGTCTGCCTTCTTTCACGAGCGTGGGTCGAGAATAATAGCTGAGAAGCAGGCTGAGGATCTCAATTTTTATGGCGGCTCTAGCCGCTTCCCAGCACAAAGGGGTTAAAACTCAAATATTTACCTTAACATAAGCTCATAAACTCCTGTCCTTTGTTTTTTGTTGTGGGGCCTTTACTCATGTTGAAACTTACTTATTTGGGGGACTAAAAACTCAGTCTCTGCTGTTGTTACAAAAGAAATTGTCCTCTCAAAGCATTACTGGCCTAGGCATAGACTTACTTTTCTTATAGCACTACATCAGAGCCGTCTATAAGTTTTATCTGTTTTCAATTGTAACTGCCTAAATGTGTTACATCTTCATGTTATGCTCAAGCTACATAAGGATGCTGCTCCTTTGTACAGATTCAACTGAAAGTTTAATAGTTTTGTGAACTGACAGCCACTGGCACAAATAAACCAGCACCCAAACCCTTGCTTCCATGAGTGGCCCACAGAGTGCTGTCTATATGTGCAGCAAATAAAGTCCTTTGCACAAGCCAGTTTAGTGTTAAATTTTGATAACGCAGTGCCAATCAGATTAAAAACACCAGACGCAAGGCCAGCTCAACCATTTCAATGCACGTTAACTTGGCTCTGATTTTGGACAGAAGGAACTTCAACCTATATTTTTCAGAGTAAATTAATGGGGAAAGAAGGGGGGGTTTCACTCACCAGTGGTGCATGTTGGTCCGGTGAAGCCCTCCGGGCAGATGCAGGTACCAGACCGACATGTGCCTCCATTCTGACACGGAGGAATGCAGTCAAACAAGTCTGCAGAGACAAAGAAAACACAGGGTTTTCGCATTAGTGGGGTCCAATTTGAAAATGGACACTTAGCGGTTGTCATTTCCTGGAAATGGGATAGGGACTACATTTAATGGGTTCAATGAATAAAAAAAATAAGGCTCTCTTTGTCTTCTCCAACAATTGGCCGGGAAGGGACTGGCAATCAGCCTTTGAGCAGCGGGGACGCTCACACCCTTCACAAGCCACTGTTTTGTAACATAAAATTAGAATTACCATCACTGAAATCTTCACATATCTTAGCACTAGATACCAACTACATGTTACTGTTTGACAGTGTCCTAATCACTTTTTTCTAAGACTCGTTTTGGTACTTAATCACATTTAAATCATTTGAGGTTGCCAGGTTGGCGTAGTGGTTCTTTCCTTGCCTTTCACGTCTGCAGCCCGGGTTCAACTCCCAGCTTGGTCCACATGTGGATTGGGTTTTCAGTTCCTACCCGATTTTGTGGGTTTTACCCAGAATATTCCTCTGGGGTCTTGCTCCCACGTCTAAAACTGTAACTCCTCTCACTGTCTCCTCTCTACAGGTTTCTTCAGGTTTGCAAGCTACGGTGACATGGGCACTGTTAAAGAAGCCTTGGTTTCATCACCAGAATGACTAAATAATGAAGGTATGGGATTCCCATTAAACTTTCTTTGCTAAATGATTGATTTCCTTAAAAGACTTAAGATCATTTCCTGTTCAATCCACTTACTATTATCTTTCCAAAAGTTCTCCAATAAACAAGACGATATATCAGCATTTCATATCAGTCCAAACAATAAGTTCTATAATCATCAAATAGGAATTGACTTACTTTGGAAAGATCATTTTTTCACCAGTTTCTTTCTTACCTTCACATGATCTCTGGTCATCACCAAGCTGTGTCCCGTCTGGGCAGACGCACTCGTAACTGCCATACGTGTTCAGGCACTGGTAGGCACAGGGGTTGTCAGTATTACACTCATTGATGTCTGGAATGAAAAAAGAATATTTCATGAAAATTCATCACAGAATGAAAAGAGTTGGAGTGCAAGTTACTATTTTTTTCATCTCATGGGCAGTTTTCCTTTAAGGATTACCTCTGCACTTGGTCTCAAAGAAAGTTTCTGCTGGGATTAAAAAGTCATGAAAAACAAACAAAGTGTTGCTGAAGAATTACTAATGCCACAATATAGCATACATTATCATATTGACTTAAAGTGGTGTAAACCACTTGCTGCCGGGGAACCCCGTTTCGAGCACCATGGGTTCATATGCATAGCCGGGGTGCCCGAAATGGGACAAAAGAGCTGGTCCGTGTAACAAACGACCGTACTCGGAACAAAAGACCTGCTGCTCGGAATTGCCATCAATTTTCGGCTTGCATTTTTAAAGGTAATCCGTCACTGTTTTTAAACAGTATACCACTATTTTGGGCATAGCGCACCCGCGGATTAGCACTGCAGACAGAAGTGCTCCAGGGCTCCATTGATGATCGACACAGCACTGCTGCATGCTAATCCAGCCACGTTTGAAAAGATGCCACTCGCATTTACTGGGGACAAAGGAAATTACACAACACCTCACAATTCTGGACTCTCTTTACAGGGCAGCAGGCCTGGCTGAAATACTCAGGAGTCAATGAAGGTTGCCTGTCAGCTTAGAGTAGCCACCAAACAGTCATTTGTGTAGGTGTAAACGTCCATTAAATGAAATGATGAATTTTTGAAGAATTTTGAAAACTGAAAATCTTGAAAATTGCCCGTATGTGTGCCCTGCATTTTTAAAAGCACTCGGCAGCATTTGGTTAAACTGGTCTCCATGGGTGATCCATGAAGTAATCCATTTGTCCCAATAAATATCATCTACCTTGTAGACAAGTGGGGCCGGTGAAACCGGGTGGGCACCGGCACATCCTGTTCACGCACGTGCCATTGTTGTTACATGGCGGGCTGCAAGTTACTCCTGAGGGAACCAATCAATCAGTAAATAATCAATTAATCATTAACTAGTCCATCAATCGATGAGCTATTAATTATCAAGACAATGATGAGTCAAATATCGTATGAGCAACTTACATGATCAAGTGATCGGTCCTAACATCAATTAACAGACTAATCACTAAAGAGGTTACACTGATTGAACAATAAAACTACTGAGTGATAAGTAAAACACAAACTGAACGTTATTTCTTCACACGAAGAAAAATAAGACAAAGCAGCCGACAGATAAGGTAACATTCACCTTGAAATGAACAACTTAATCAATACATTTTCAAAATCAAGCTGCAAAAACATGAACTTGACTGGTTTAGAAGGCACACACACAAAACTGCAAAAAGTATTACCCTACTAAGGAAAGTACATGTACCTCTAATAGAGTGAAAAACAACACAGTTTTGTGCACATTCAAATGAAAATTATTCCGCAACAAATGTGCAAAACCCAGAGGATTTCAAAGCAGCATCCCCCACTAAAACAGCTACAATTCTACACAGCTCAATGTGCTCCTCCCGCATGGATTCTAGAGATCATTCCACCATTCTAAATGTTAGGCCTACATTCATTTTGCATTCTTCTTTTTAAATAAGTACATCTTACCTGAACAAGAGTGCTTGTCCGGACTTAGTGTTGCACCTCGTGGGCAGAAACACACATAGCTGCCATACGTGTTCCTGCATATGTACTCACAGCCGCCATTGTTGGTTGCACACTCATTGATGTCTACAGAAAAATATATGCATAATTTGATGCTATGACAAAATATATCACTCCCTCCTGGATCCATTCACATCTGTATGGAGTCACACTTCCTAAAGCCAGTTCCTCGAGGTGTTCTTCCAATTTCAAGTTGGTTCCAAGCCATAAACACAAATCTTATGATGAAAGACTGGACGAGCTACCAAAGCGAGTATCTCATTATATCTCACACAATTATGTGTGTAAAAGGCATTGGCACCAGAATGAGCGTGTGAACCCACATGCGCACCTACTCCATTCACTTGTACTAGACTTCCTGGCTCACAATGACGTCACACTTCCGTACTCTATACCCCCAGGAGGTCAGGAGAATGAGAGGAGACTTGATTGACGTGTTAAAAATACTGAATGGTTTGAATGACAACAAGCCGGAAGCCCTGTGTTCCATGTCTCACAACACTGGAACCAGCGGCCACAAATTCAAGCTTTTCAGGAAGATGCTCAACAGGGGATTGAATGTAAGAAAGTACTTCTCTCGAAGAGATGTAAACATGTGGAGAAGACTTCCTGAAGAGGTAAGAATGTGAAGACATTTGACGACTAAAGCTCATAAACTGCACCCATCAATCATAAGTGTGACAGAAAGTTTCCTTTCATGTACTGCTTTGCTATAGAGTTTACTGTTTTGGGGTGAATAACGCCTTCTCCCCTGAACTACTCACCTGTCTGGCAGTTGGGACCACTGAAGCCCTCTGGGCAAACGCACGCCTTGTTGACACATGTGGCTCCATTCATGCAAGGTGGGAAACAGCCAATCTCTGTTAAAATTGATCAAGCAAAGTTCATCTTTTTTAATAGATTAGTGATCTGATCTTTGAATGAACATTTGTCAGTGCAACATTGCATACGTTTAAAATGTAAAAAGTTTTTCTAAAAATTGATCAAACATATTTAACAACTCTATCAGTCTGTTTTTTCTGCATCGCTGCCTTAAGCAAGTAGGCACTTCCATATTTTCTACTATTATCATTATCCTTTGATCTCAATCAATTAAACTCTATATGCAATTTCAGGAAATCAAGATACAAGGCAGTAAACAACTCATATGATTTTGGTATTTTGTTTGTTTGTTTTTTTGCTTAAAAAATGTACTTGCTGTTCTGTGGAATGTATGGCCTGCGCCCACTTGAAAAGGTCCCCACCAAACCGGGGTAATTCTACACAGAGGTTCTACCACTCACCGCTGCATGTCTCTCCGTCTGCGTTGATTGTGTAGCCTCCTCGGCAGAGACACTGGAAGCTACCAAACGTGTTCTGGCAGTGATGCTCACACCGGTGGTTCAAACACTCATTCTTGTCTGGATGTTAAAAAAATTGTAACATTATGAACATGCCGAAATCACAATGGAGCCTTATTGCTTATTACACACACATGCAGTAACGGATTTCCAAAATGGTAACAAATACAGGACACAATGGGGCTGTTTACACTGAGTGTGGGGAGACTGTGTGATTCCATGATAAATCACTGTGTTTAGAAGTCTAAGCAATTTTCAAAGCTATTTTGCTAAGACTACATGGTCTGGCTAATCAGAAGTCACACAGACATCACGGACTGGGTGGAAGACTGTGGAGAGAATGAGAACCAGGGCATATCTTTATCTACAGCATATCCCCCTATCATGGCTCTAAGCTATGTGATGGCATATGATAGCATAATAAATACATGGGGAGCCATGGCAGCTGTGAAGCACATGCAATACAGCCTGTGTTGGTATTTCACACAGTCTAAATTTTTGCAACACGTTGGATCCCGGGGACCAGAGTGACCTAGGACTAACCTGAGGAGCAGGAGGGTCCAGTGAAGCCTGCCGTGCACTGGCAGATGCCGTCCACACACTGACCGCCGTTCATGCAGGGTGGCTGGCAGGAGGTAGGTAAGACTAAAACACAAACACAGCAGGGATTTGAATTAATACGGGTTACTCCACTAAGAGGTTGACTAGGATAAGCCATTTTTCACAGTGTATTAAGGGAAATGATGAAAGTGTTAACATTTCCACAATGCAAGTGGAGAACCTGATTTGTTTCTATTTTTTGTCTCTTTGGGTAGCTTTGAAAGCCTATTTCGAGTATCAATGTTAATTAATCAAGACAGTGTTTTCATGAGGCAGCCAAACACTGTTCCAAAACTTCAAAACTCAAAAGATCTCATACACATACATATAATACATAACTCTTATGTTTCAGACCATTAACTGGGAAAAATGGCCTCTCTGTGACAGCTGCTGGGTAGTGCACTATATTGTGCATTACCTGTATTTATTCAATTAAAAATAAAAGCACCCTGAACACAAACTTTGGCTGAATCACCTGACCAAAGGGCAATCAAAATTACAGACAGGAGAGATGTGTGGTCATACTCAGGACCTATATAACCATACATCAATGACAAGATAAAAATCAAACGTGTTTGAAATTTTTTCACATTTGATGTCACAGGAAAGATGTGCAGGCTATACTGTAATCCAACTAGGTGTCATTTTTAAGTTCCACTAATCAGATTCAAGGTGTCACATGATTCAAGGTATGTGTACAAGTTCCACAGAACAGATGGCCACCTTATGACTGGTTAGTATGTCACTGCCTACAGGGAGGCTTATCTTTAAATACAAACAGAACCAGACAGGTGTGCAGATAATGTTTTGGTCTACCACTATGGTAATGAGAACCATGCTGTGGTGAGGTACGCCAGAGAGCCATTCAAATCAGAAAGGTGGGGCCCAATAAACAATTTTTAAAAGTCTGCATCTGCTCCATCTTGGCTCGTAAGCCCAAGCCATCCCCACACCCTAAACCCCTATAGCCTAAAGTGTGTCCTGACTGGACTTCCTAATGAAACAAGGGTCAATTCAGCAGCTCTCAAACCTCTCAAGAAAATTGAGATTGGCAAGAAGCTTTTAGACCACTGTAATACTTAATAATCAGTGATTCCAAACAGTGTAAAAATTGCTTTTACAGCTTAAATACACAAACCTGCTGTTTTCAAAATCTGGCATGCCCAACCAGACAGGCAAGACCACTCTTTCAGTCTAGTTGGGTGGGGTAGGTTGTTTTTGCTGTTGTTTTGAAAACACTGCCTAAAACATTTATCCTCCATAAATGCGCCCCCACAAGGAAGGTACTAGTATGGATTCATAAAGTGTAAGGACATTCAAGTCATAAAAATGTTTTCAGGATAACAACACCGGAGCCATTTTGAGACTCTACATACTGAAAGAAATATATATTAGGACTACAACCAGACAAGCTGATTCTCACCATTTTCGCAGTGAGGTCCTGTGAATCCAGCCCGACATATGCACTCAGTGAACCGACAGTTGTACGTGTTTCCTCCACACTGCCTGGAGTAGCGACATGTGCCTCCATTGCGACAGGGAGGGGAACACACAGGTCCATCTGAAATCAAAACAACAAAGTTACATCGCAAATTATGACAAAAATGGAAAATGCGACCATTTTCAAAAAAAAAACCCAATCAGGCCTCGGGCAACTTAGCAGGTCAAGGTACCCTTCTTCAACCAAACTGAGAGACAGCATAAATAGCAATGATGGGAAGTCAGGTTGGCGTAGTGTTTCTTTCCTCACCTTGCATCTCTGGGGCCTGGATTCGAATACGTCTTGGTCTACATGTGCATTGGGTTTTCAGTCCCTACCTGAGTCCGTGGGTTTTCCCCAAAACATTTATCCGGGGTTTTTCTCCCACCTCTAAAACTGAACATTTCTTCATTGTCTTCTTCACTCATTATCATCCTGTAATTGATGCAAAATGTGCTGTTGGATGATCAGAAATGAATAAATATATAAAAATGTAGGTTTGAAGGCAGTTACGATGAATTCATTGAAAGTCAACCACAAGGCAAGGATATGTCCTTCAAATGTCAATCAATTTTCAAATCAAGTCAAACATTTCAAACAAACCATGCCAAGATGCATTTCTTTTCAAAGTTCATCCATCATCCCCAGTAAGCTAGTTCCGATGAGCTGAACTAGACAAATATATCCACTGTGGCTTTGTGTACATGTAATCAGACTTTATAGTTTGAATGTGGTGAACCATAACATTTGAAGTTGCTCCAACACAGTGTCCACGTACGTGCCGGTGTTGGAGTTGAGTACTTTTTAAATACCATATTTTACTGTCAAATATTAAAAAATGTCAGGTGTGAACAAAACTGAAGAACACTGACATTGACTGGCGATGGTCTGAAGTCACAAAGGTAAGCTTCGAAAATATCTTTCAGTCCTCCAGACTCTCCTAGTTTGTAAAAATGGGATTTTAATGAGATGTCATAAGAATTTAATCTTTATAGTGGTGATGGCCTGAAATCATTATTTTATTTTGTAATATCACCTCTGCGCATTCATCATCCATGCAATGCTCATGTTTTTCAGCTTTCCTCCCTCCTAACCAAAGCAACAGTTGGCACTGAACGTAACACTTGTAAAATGTATCAAAACGCTATATTTAGACATGGTGGTTTGTCTGTGCATCTCTCTCTGTCAGTTTGCTTGTCGGTCTGTTCTTACCTTGTGCACAGGTGTACCCATCGGGCTGTATCAGATAGCCGGGCCTGCAGGTGCAGGAGTAACTGCCGACGGTGTTGATGCAATTGTGCGAGCACACTGCTCTGTTCGGAGAGCAGCGTGTGGTGCCGCAGTGGTTGGGCGGTGATGAACACTCGTCAACATCTGCAAAACAAAGAATTTTTGTTTGAAGTCAGTAAGGAATTTAGCTGTGTTTACGGGCCGCACTGTCTTTCACGAGGGGTAAAACCACAAAGGGTGGGACAACTCCAAGAAGGCAGTTACTGTGAACAACAGAAAATTTCTGGGTTTTGGACAAGACTTCATACTGTGTAGTACAGTACCGTCCCATTATAGCATTCTTTACAGAGCGATGGACCTTATTTAAGCATTACATCCGTACAGCCCTACGACCATTGAATGCATCTGCATTATGTGCATCATTTTTACACTGTGCACCACACATCCATGGCATGAAAGCTCCAGGAACCAATGACGTCTGCTACATGACGCACATGCTGAAGTTTGATAACCCAAATACCATGAAACATCCGAACTATAATAACATCTACATTGTTTCCTTTATTTGCATGTATATTCATTTATATCCATGTATTTCCTGGCATGTCTCAGTGCAGACCAACGAAACAGAATTTTCCACTGGACTATCCCCAGGCTTATGCAGCATTGGCTGGTCCATGCGGGCACGGCACGCTGAAACCAAAACTTCTTGGAGTGTGGTACCAGAACCTGTTTCCCATGTTCCACTCGTATTTATATTTTGAGTGTTGTCTCCATAGGAACACTGTAAACAAAGTCAACCATTTATGATTCGTCAGTTGTACCTAAAAAGTGACAAATATGACAGTTTTGGTGCACTACAAAGTGAAGAACCATCCATACAAACAATTGTAAACAAAGTTAGGATGGTTCATGGTGCATGCACTTTCCATAATATTCAGTTGGGAATGCAACTGATGAATTCATTCCAACAGAGTTGGGGATATCAAAAGAGGTTTACATCTAGACGACCACTGCATTGGGATGCACTCTAACAGGAATCTACTGTATTTGCGGCGAGTCGGGTTGGCGAGTAGTTCTTTCCTCGCCTTTCACCTCTGCGGCCCAGTTTGATTCCCCACGCGGTCCACATGTGGACTGGATTTTCAATCCCTACCTGATTCCTTGGGTTTTATCCAGAAATATCTTCTCTGGGTTTTCATCCCACCTCTAAAACTGTAACTACTATACTTGTCTCCTCTCTGTAGGTAAAGGTGGATGTGAGTGGTTTAGCGGCTGCTTCAGGTGACCTTGTATGCCATTGGCTCCACCACCTTTAAGGTCTTCATTGTACAGTGCATTTAAACATATCTGTATGAAATTGGCGCTTTATAAATGAATAAAATATTAATTATTACTCTGTAGTTCAGTGTGCTGCTTCGAACAATGACTAAACACCACATGCGTCGCATCACTTGTCAGACAGCCTTTACGACAAACCAGCAAGATACTGTAGCATCGAGATGGGACCCTTGGTCCAATCACCTGCGGATGGCACAAACTGTCCCTGGCTAGGCACAGGAAGGGACGCTTCCAGGAAGGAACATTCGTCTTCCGCTCAATTTCACACCGTCTGACTTCCAGACGGGAGAGCGAATGGGCTACATGGGTAACTTCCTCTGATAAGCCAAGCCATGTTTCCTGGAGCCTGCGGCTAAGGATGCGTGATTAGGAACAGGTGTCATCCAGGCAGAACCGATCTAGCCTTAACGTCACACCGGCCGGACCGTGAGAGCTTTATTTCTTTCTGGAGCAATTTTTTTACACAAATTGTATGATGGTTCAGCAATTCTTCACGGTCTGACAACTTGAAGCCCTAGAGAAAGACAGTGGGAGTGTGCTTCTCTATATCACCTCAGAAGCTGGCACCTGTATCATATTGGTCAGATATCTTAAGTACCTGGATAACTGTTAAAACCTCAGACCAGATGCAAAGAACTATACAAATCGTATGATATTGGGTGAAAAAATATCAAAAAGTACTTTAAGAACAACTCTTTCATTGTACAAGTTCAATATAAAAGTACAGAAACTGGTGTCGAAACAAAAGGACCAAAAACAATTCTCGCTGAACTAAAAAATTACTTCTTAAGATGTTTCCAGCAGGGAAATGTGGCCCAGCGATTGGGGGAAAGAGTTCCACACATGGATATCTCTTGACACACTGTGCACAAAGCACATGAGACCGGTCTGAAATTTTTTTTCTTGAAGTTAGTGCTTCAAACATTCCACTGCTAACTTTCACTCTTTAGGACATGCTATTGCTTTGTGGCGGTTGATTAATCACTCCAGGGGAAAATTAGTGATGCCCAAGTATGGTACTTTTTCCTGAATGGGATAGTCAACTCATGATCAGAGGGTCAGGGATTCAAATCCAGCTGCTGGCCACAAGTTCTGGCCTTGGGCAAGTCACTTCACCAATGTTTGCCTCTCTCAGCCCAGGAAGTGTAAAAGTCTAGGAGCATTAACCAGGCAGCAACCTGCGATGGACTGGGACCCCATCCAGGAGTTGTTTAACCACTTCATGCCGGGGTATTTTTCAATGTTGATGATGCTGGGCCGGCATGACTATCCTTTTTTCGGTTTTCAAAATCCTTCAAAAAATCATTATTTCATTTAACGATCATTTATAGCCGCACCAAGTAATCTTTAGGCACTACTCTAAGTTGACAGGTGACCTTCATTGACGCCCGAGTATTTCAGCCAGGCCAGCAGCCTTGTAAACAGAGCCCAGATTGTGCAGTGTTGTATAACTGTCTTTTGTTCACGAACCTGGCTAAGTGCACTGCTGACCTCTTTTCAATAGGGGCCAGATTAGCGTGCAGCGGTGCTGTGTGGCTCATCGCTGCGGTGGTGGAGCATTTTTGTCCCTGGTGGTAATCCGCTCACTCTCAATGCCCCAAACCCTGGTATACCATTTCAAAACAAGGCTGGATTATCACCACATTTGAGAGTGAAAAATGTTGGTAATGCCCAGCAGCCTGGTCTTTTGTTCGGAGTACGGTCTTTTGTTACAGGGCCCTGTTTCCTTTGTCTGAGTTCGGAGACCCCGGCCACCCATATAAACCATACGTCTCTGATCCTAGAGTCCCTGGCAGGAAGTGGTTAACCTGATGGCACACAGTGGTTTGGGACAGATTTGCTAATCTACTCAGAATCTACCTCCCCTCATCCCAACTGTTTGAAGTGGACTGGTGTACAGAGAGGGGTGGAGTTTGGATCAGGGGATGGGTTAATTGGTTTGGAAGGCAATGCCCTATTTACCTTCGCACCGTCGAGTCTGCGTATTCATGCGGAATCCCGCGGGGCAGACGTTACACGTGTTGCAGCCCGGGCTGGGCACGCAGTGTTTCCTGTCATAGTGGAGCCGGTAGCCGGGGTAACAGGAGCAGTAATAGCTGCCCATGGTGTTGGTGCACTGATGCTGGCAACCACCCTTTCCAACCTCCAGGCACTCATTTTTATCTGGTGACAGACAGAAGTTTAAAAATCAGGTGGTATTTTGCTTTTACAAGAAAATCCAATCTTCCGGAAATGGCATGCAAAAACACAATCAAATGTAGGCTCACTTGAGGTGCAGTTCATGCAGAGATGTGGTCACAAATTACCATACATTTGGACTGTAAGTATTTAAGTGCAAGTTTAATAGACTTCTGTACTGATGCCACATACCTTCACAATGGCGACCTCCACTGTGTAACTGGTATCCCCTGGGGCACATACACTGGTGGCCAACTCCAGTGTCCACACACTTGTGGGAGCACATGTCACTTGTACATCCACTTGGCTCTACCAAGGCAAGAAGGGCAAATTTAAAGGTGAGGTCATTCCCAGCATAGAAGCAACAACAACTGCACGGTCGTTATCCTTAACTAATCAGATCGCTGACACCCACCCATCAAAGAGAAGGTGAACTGAAAGCATAAAAAGTGAATTAAAATGTCTGGGGATCGATGCAAATCTGACACTGAACTGTGTGGAATGGAGATGTGTAATTCACACACTTATTTAGCTGAGGCTCCAACCTGGGAAGATAGACCTTAAACAGAACAGCAGTAAAAACAGTAATAGTAAAGGTAAAGTATTACCATATGCGGCCAAATTCATTTCTGAATAATATCCTGTTAATTTTGTTTGTTCTTACTTTCAATTTTTTTGGTACTAATATGTTAAGAAAGATTGCACTGCAAACAAAAAATTTCTTGGAATGTTGATCTGACAAACTGCACTATTTTAAATTAAACAGGGCATTTTTCAATGACTTTGTCAGTTTGTTGACCTATGCTCAGTGAGTGCAAATTTGCACTTAGAATGCAGGGACATGACACATCAGTTGCATGCCTACAAAATAATGGACCAGGCAACATTTTGTTGTAGTTCTTTAACCTCCTAATTGTGTCAAGCAGTTTGTGGAAAGTATAACAATTTGAATCATTTATCACAGATTTGACTAGTTGATCAGCATTCTTTTAATACAGCCACTGTTTACTTGGCATATTTTCTGAGAGTCCACATATCCCACAACGTAAGTCGACATTGCAGAAACTCAAGCCTCGGTAGAATAGATGTGTTAGCAGACTTGGCATTTGAATAAGGAATAAAGTGCACAACGCATGACACAGGTAAGAAGCTAAAGAAATAAATGTACAAGTCGTAGTTGGAACACCACTTGATTTTGTGTATTTTTGCAAATACCCCTACTTTTTAAATGTTTTTTTTCTAAAATCCCTATACATGTAGTTACGAATCAGAATTTAAACACGAAACTAATAAAACTGGACTTTCTTGTTATCTGGCTCATGTCTTAGTGTATCAAGTTTCAAAATACTTGAAAGCTACACTCACAAAGACTTTCAACAGAATTCAAGCACAACAATAAAAGGTCACGCTTCTCATCAAACTGCAAGCAAGATTTTGTTGCTTAAACATACGTTTACCACAGTAGAGATCACCGGTGCCCAGCTGTCCTTCTGCACATGTGCAGTGGTAGCTGCCCATGGTGTTCTCGCATCCACCCTGGCAACCATGATTGCTTACTGTACACTCATCCACATCTGAAAAAAAAAATGCCATCATGCTGTAAGAAGTGACAAAACGTTCCTAATTTTGTCTACAATGTTTTCTTTGCTATTTTTCATTTTTACAAATGACACAGCGATGTAACACCTCAACCAGAGATTCTTGGTTGGACGAGAACTAGTCACATGACATTGACTTTTTTGACTGTCTTGCTCTGCATGGCCAAACAAATTAAAGCAGCCACAGTACCATATCTGCAACAACCACAGAATTATAAACAACAATACTATACCAACTGCATTGTGTGCAAATGCATACGAGTGAGCGTCCTGCCTGCAGTCCTGTTACTAGAACAGCTCTAGAGGGGTTTAAACATTTGATGAAGGGGTACATTGGAAAAGTGATGGTAACTTTTCGCCAGCTTAGCTACTTGAACAGAAATTACTTTTTGGATCGAATTAAAACCAATTATCACATAAATTAATCAGAATCTGCGGGAGAAGTGTGATAAACCAAACAGTCAGTACTTTATCTGAAAAAAATAGAATGTTATGGATCACAGTGGGAGGTTAGTTTTACTGCAGCACTCGTAGCAGTCAATATCTGTATACTATTTTGTTTACCGTCACACATTCTACCGTCGGCAGCCAGCTGGAATGACGGAGGACAGATGCAGTGGTAGGATCCCCTGGTGTTAACGCATCGGTAGTGGCACACGCCTTGCTGCTCTACGCACTCGTTGATATCTACAGACCACATCAAAAGATTTTCAAGTTGAATCCATTCTGAGACATTTTTAATTACAAATGAATCTTAAGCTCACCATAAGATGGTTCTTTCAGCAGGAAAAAAAAATTGGAAAACACCTGCCGACAAAATACGATCACTTTTTTTGCGTGGCTCACATAAAAATGGAAGAGCCTTCGATGACCTTTCACTATACCTTTCACTACACAGTGAGTTCTAGCAGCGAGCCCTCCAGCAGGGTTGAAAAACCAAATTGATATAATGATGGTAGTTGAGCCCATCTCGCAAATTTGAGACCGGGAATGGCTAGATCATTATAAACGGGGGAGGGGGATCATGACATTGGCCAACAGACCATCGGCAAATTTCAGGAGTAAGATTGTAGTCAGATTCCCTGACTTCTGTATTCTTGCTGACAACACCAAGAGTCAGCCAACAAAACTGACAAATGCGGGGTGCCCACTCTTATGACGCCCATTGGCTTGTGCTGGAAACTGCTCACTGCTAATAGGGGATAATTCTAAACCTGCTGTCACAACGGAATGTGAGGTTCAAGTCCCACCATCACACGGAGTTTCATCTTTTTTCCATTTTAAATTCTTTCTTAAAGCAACCAAAGACCACCACAGTAATACCAACATCCATCCCCACCAGTCTCCTGAGCTGTGCATGTTTCTAACTGGGTGCAGTCTTAACCACTACCAGCCGGGGACTCCGAAATCGGAGCCGTATGGTTTATATGTGTGGCCGGGGTCTCCGAACTCGGACAAAGGAAACAGGGCCCTGTAACAAAAGACCGTACTCCGAACAAAAGACCAGGCTGCTGGGCATGACCGGCATTTTTCACTCTCAAAAGTGGTGATAATCCAGTGTTATTTTGAAACCGTATACCGGGTTTTGGGGTATTTAGAGCAAGCGGATTACCACCGGGGACAAAAGCTCTCCATCACCGCAGCGATGAGCCACACAGCACCGCTGCATGCTAATCTGGCCCCTATTGAAAAGAGGTCAGCAGTGCACTGAGCCAGGTTCGTGAACAAAAGACAGTTGTATAATACCGCGCAGTTTGGGCTCTTTTTACAAGGCTGCAGGCCTGGCTGAAATATTTGGGTGTCAATGAAGGTCACCTGTCAACTTAGAGTGGTGCCTGAAGATTACTCCGTGTGACTATAAACGACTGTCAAATGGAATGATGAATTGTTGAAGGATTTTGAAAACGGAAAAAAATGATAGTCATGCCCGCCCAGCATCCTCAACGTTGAAAAATGCCCCGGCACGAAGTGGTTAAGGGACACTTATCAACTCCCCCCTTGCAAGGAGTTCATCGCCCCTGCTTTTTTATCTCAAAATGTTGGACAATAATTCAGACTCCTCCCGCTCCAATCAGAAAGATACAAAATTCATTACTTTCGCACTGAGGATGGGACACATCTTTGTACATAATTAACTAATTCCCTCCAAGGAAAGTCATTAGGATCACTTTTACAGTTCAGATACCAGAGATAATGCATTACTCTTATTCCATCCGAGCCCCCGGGATACCCACCAATGCAGTTCTGCTTGTTGGCATGCAGCCTGAACCCCGAAGGACACCTGCACTGGTACGTGCCATCAACATTCTCACAGCCATGCTCGCAGACCCGCCCGGAAAACTGCCCGCACTCATCCACATCTGAAATCATTTTCCAAGGACAGATATTCCAAAATGAGACCAGGAACTGAAAGTATATGGGCTCTGAAATTCTACCCTCAAAAATGACCATGTGAAGCTCAAAATTAAGACTTCTTGTGCTCGTTAATACCCAAAGTAGAAGTTTTCAGGCCAGGCTTATAAACATGTTATGCGATCAAGCAAAATGAGTCTTTTGTCGACTTGAGTCAACTTGTTGCATTTCATTCCTTCGAAAGGTATACAGTGTCGACTTTATTTTTATGGAAATTCCAACCTTGAAACAACTTTTGGATCAATACTAGTTGACGCCAAAACATGAAAAGATTTGATGTTTGATAAAATGGAAAGATTTCATTTTATTCTTAGATGTTTCTTCGAATAAAAATTCATCAAAGGACTGATTTTGCTTTTTTTTTCGACTTCATATCTATGTAAATCCCAGCCTTTAAATAAACTTTGGATCAATAGTAGTTGATGTTGAAACATGAAAAGACTTGATTTTTGATAAAATGAAAAGATTTCATATCAATGTTAAGTGTTTGGGTCATTTTCTGTCAAGTAGCAGCCTCCATGTGAAAGTAAGCTCAGTCGGTGAAAAATCTTTAAGCCAGATTGCTTTATTTGGATCTTTCCCAAACACTGAACAAATCAAATACTTAGCACTGACCCGTGCAGGTCCTGGCATCACTGTTGAGTGTGTAACCTTGGCGACAGGAGCACAGGAAGCTCCCTTGGGTGTTGACGCAGAGTTGCTCACATCCACCATTGCTCATCTGACACTCGTCAATGTCTACACGAAAGAAAAACAAAATTACCCCAAGTTGAGACTTTTCCCTTTTGACTCTGACATCATGTTCCACAGTTGTGGACAACTGTGATGTTACAAGAGATTCGCCATAGAGAGCTCTTATTGTATCCGTTCAGTGCTCTACACCAATGCAACCATTTTGTGTTTTCACAGTGCAGTGAAGGTTGAATTTTGCACAACATTAGCAGATATATGTGTACTCTTCATTCATGCTGGTGTACTCCTGCACTTTATAAAAATACTGGGCCCAAACATCTGGATGCTGACACGGAAGCCACTTCCCATGTTTTTATTTTACCTGGGACTTTACTTGGAGTGTTGTATCAGAAGAGGCACTATAAGCGTGAGAACTTTAACTAAAGTCCAATGGACCCAAAGAAGTCTCCAGGATGTGCAAAATGAGGTCCATGACTGTAAGAGCTTTTTATCAGTGAGCATTCTCTTTCTTCAGGTACAAACCAACACATGCCAAAATGACCTTGGAAAAACTTGGAAAAAAACCTTAATGCCACAATGTGCAAGATTTTGCAGTGGTAACAAGCTTACCCACTCAATACACCAAACCAAAAAATAATATGTGTCAATGCACATTTAAGGTCCATCAGCATGGAACAGCCTGGAATGGAGACGACAACAATGCCACCTTACCCACACATGTTCCACCTCTGTTGGTGTAGCCCTGCGTGCAGCTACATTGGTATGAGCCAATCGTGTTGATGCAGCTCCCAGAACAGCCATTCGATCCCTGGCTGCACTCATCAATATCTACAGCAAAACATATGAAATTCCTCACAGAGATGAAACAACAGGACTTGCCGTTAATTGATGACCAAAGTCATAATCTTCCATCAGTTTGAACCCTGATTCAATGTAAAACTTGAGTTTCAATGTTGCCCGAGTGTCCGGGTGAGAGGAGCTCTGCTTTCAAGCAGCTGCAATACATGCAATATCAATCATGTACACCCTGGGTTCATTCCAGCTTTCAACCAGGTAATTTTTTATCTTGTGAGAACTGGGTGAGCTCATCATGAGAGATTTAACAATGCTGGGGTTAGTCTTGGAGCCTTTACCCCGGCAAGTTGTTCCGTCTGATTGGAGTTCAAATCCTGGACGGCAAGAGCAGCGGTAGCTCCCATGGGTGTTCTGACAGATATGGTGACAAACCTGTCCCCCTCCCTGGGTGCACTCATTCACATCTGGAAAAGATAAAACCAAATCGCAGTTTATGAGATGCTGGGAGACTGATCGGGTAAACCAAGTTTGATTATGAATAGCAGTAATTCTCTACCTTTCTATTATAGAATAACATTTATTTCTTGGCAGTGAGCCATATGCTTTTCCACTGACCGGATAGCCACAACATCCATGGTATTGATTAAGCACTACCCCAACAAATCCTTTGGCATTTCGTGTGGTGTTAATGCCTATTTCCTTTAAAATGGCTAGCAAAGAGCTCAATTAAACAATACAAAGTTCAACACAGCTTCTATCGATGAGGCAACAATGTAGAGATCATTTATTCAATTCCCCTGGCAGTAAATGTAAAGGATTGTTTCCCAACATCTTCACAGCATGGGAGATTTCATTGCCTGGAGGTTCCCCTGAGGTTATCAGCTCTGTAGTTCTCCAAGGAAATAGTCTTGTGGTAGAGAAACATGTTGTTCCCGTGGGCTATCACTGTCAAAACAAGGGTTTCCCACCCTTGATACCATCAGTGGTGTAGAGGAAGGGACATGTGCCCACAGCAGAAAGAAAATCAAAGTGTACATCAACCACAAAGGGAAAAGTACAATACGAGCATCCCCGTGACTTTTCAAGAATCACACGACATATTCTTTTAAGTACACTTTTTAAAAAGTTACATCACAGTGTATGTGAAACCCTCTGAATCTCATCCACTATAAAGCAGACCCTTGCAACTGTGAACTATTCCCGTTTCAAAGGTTATCCTGGCAAAATTAAACTTATCTACAGAACTCGCGAATACTTTCTATTTTGGTGACCCACTTTCTCCTCGGTCTTGACAGATTGCTATTTCCTGTTATGTATGAGGACCCAGAAGTAGGCAATTTAGCTGCAGGGGACCACCATGGTTGATAAGAGAATGTTATGGTCTTCCTGGAATGTGACAGTTACTGGTGAATGAAGGGGACGAGGAGGGGGGCAAAGCAGATGAGAATGAAAAGGTTACAATTGGAAATAGGGGGACAACAGGAAGGTTGGGATGGGGCAGGGTAGTCACGGATAAGGGGGTTGGATTGGAAGAACGGCCAGGGTTCAGGTTGGGATGCATTTACAGAGGAATTGAGCAGGGCTAGAAATACCGATGAGACCTGTGGATAGCAACATGGTTGCTATGGGGGGCTATGGGGATAAGGTTCCAGGACTGCCAAGGGCTGAAACGGGACAGCAGATTTGGATTTATGAAAACATATTGCTGGAGGGTAGTTGGTTGAACATTTGAGATAAAGCATGGGGCTAATAGTGATAGGAGTGCAGTTTGGGATGAAAATTCGGGGGAGGGGATTCAATGGGATCAGGGATGACATTGGACAATGCAAAGGAAGGGACATAGGGTACTGTTCAACAGGACTGGTAAAAGGATTGAGTATGGTGGTGGGTGGGGCAGAGGGACAAACTTTGCCCCAGTTTTGAAGAGGGCTACCTTTGTCATGCAGTGTGTCCAAATACACACAATTTGATTGATTCAAAAATATTTGATGTGATCTGCAAAAACCCTTCACATGGTGAGCTTTGTCATTTTGGTTCATATCAACTTCAAACTGATCGGGGCACTGTCTTATTTTCAAAACTGTTTAATTTAGGATTCTAGACAATCTAGATTCTTGTTGTAGACAACCTAGAATCTTGAATGTAATATGATTAAAACCAAGAGCGTGTCCATAGAAATGGCCCTAAGAAAAAGAGGAAGAACATGGCGGCCACATTCACAGGAGTCGAGCGAGTGAGGGCGCACTGCTTATGATCGAGAATTTAGCGAATGGAAGTAATGGACTAGGAAATAGTGCATATGTATTGGTAATCTGCGTAGGTTGCAGATAGTAGACTTGTAAGTTTATATGCACCTAACTGACAAAGCTCACCATGTGAAGGGTTTTGGCAGATCGCATCACACATTCACTCAGTGGCACTTTTATTTCCACTGTATAACCTTTCATATAATGATATCCGAAATTGAAGAAATGGCTTCACAACTACGCACAACACTGTATGGTGTCCCATTTTACAAATAAAAGGTCAACTGGTACCTGCATCTCTAAGAATTATGGACATGTGCTCCTTTTCCTTTTAATTGATGAATCATTGCCACTTGGAACCAGCCAAGGTCAGATTCACTCCCACTGACTGACCAATTACCCTGTAACAGCTTGCCTGGCTTTGCTGCAAAAGAACCCTTCCTGCTGATTTCCTGTCAAACCTGTCAGCCACGAAATTATATCTGAGACACTGGCAGCAGAAGGGGAGGGGGCCACTTTGGGCAGGTCCACTATACGGCTGATACATGATGGTCTCACAAATGCTCCCACCCCTCCCCATTTTGAAAGTAGTTCCACCACTGTTATGTGAAATCTGGTGAGGATCTCAGCTGCATAGTGTGCATGCATTTCCCCTTGACAGGACCATTCTCCCTGACCTAAAAGTTAGGCCCAAAAATTTGTCAGAGGCTGCTTTGGTGCCTCGAGGTTTTTGCAGGCTACAGTGAAAGTGTACGCACTTTGGCTGTTATGGTATGAAATGAGAAATTTCCTGGAATGTCGACAGCAGGAGATCAAGGACCTACATGACCTCATCAGCAGATCGTGCATTCAAGATAGGTCTCCGTAGTCAGTTCAATATTTACAAGCTGGGATCGAGTCGCTGATTTAGAAAGGGGGAAATGAGATAGAGTG
This sequence comes from Acanthaster planci, assembly GCF_054643075.1. NCBI lineage: Eukaryota > Metazoa > Echinodermata > Asteroidea > Valvatida > Acanthasteridae > Acanthaster > Acanthaster planci. The sequence goes on along the minus strand of NC_141786.1, from coordinate 15,456,926 downwards.
CCCCCTCCCCACCACCATCTGCATGGCAGTGAATTATAAATTGTCTCCAGTGTATCTGCAGGCTTGCATTTGACCCTCTGAGTTTGCTAACCCCTCCCCCCTTTTCTCAAAATCCTCTGTAGAATATAGGTTGGAGCTACTCCAATTGTTTAAATAGGCCCTTAATATGGTTGCTTAGTTACAAAACAGAGCAATTCAGAGAGGACTGTGAACATAAGCTTTTTATGAGTAACATCTGGCCTAGTGGTAAAGGTTAGTAAGCTTCCAATCATGGGGTCAGTGTTTGTAATCCAGCAGCTAACCAGGTATGTTGCATTCTAAGGCAAGTCAATTTACCCTTCATATGTGTCTCTCCATCCTGCCAACAAAAGTACCTGTGAGGGTGGAGGTTATTATTGTTTTCCCGCCCTTTGTACCTGAAATGGCAATCACGGGTTGTATGCTCCCAGATGGTTTCAGAAATGTCACAGATGGCCCAGACACAACTCCAGCAGTCGATGCCTCCTGGCCCTGTTTGCTCATTACAGCTGGACAAAATAATGTGTGACGTGACTTCACTTGTACTTGCACAAAGGAACTAGTAGCTTATCTTGTGTTTGTACCAAACAACTTGTGACTTAACTTGTCTTCTGACCAAATGGCTTGCGGCTTGACTTTGTGACTGAGCCAAATGACTTGTGACCTGACTTAGGCTTTCCAAAAATGACTTGCTGCCAACTGTGCTATGTACATTTAGGTCACTTCAACCAAGGGCGGCAGACAGACTGGAACAGTCATCCTCCTCTACCATTTAAAGGTTGCCCCCTTCCTTTTTACGGCAAATGATAAACTAAACTGCTCAGCGACAGAGCTGTACGGCAAATGATAAACTCAACTATATAGCAACAGAGTTGTTACTTGAAGATACGTACAGTGTTTCAGCATGGAAGTGATTCACGAAGCCTAAAGTCATGTTTCCTAAGGAGAAGTTCCAGGGAGCCAGGTTTATACCAGCGGTGACTGACAAGATCAGTAAGGGATGTCCTGAAACCTAGTATGATACCCACATGAGCCAAAAAGGCATGTGCACCCAGTTTCAAATGGGAGAAGGTGCCGACAGAACTGTGCCATGTGGAAAAGATGAGAGTCAGACAGAAACCTCATATGGCCTTCATAGAGATGGCAAAACCCAACCTTCATTCCACTTGAAATGGAATCTGCTTACACATTAGGGCAGCACCTTTCTACTTTAAAAGAGTAACCCTTCCCCCGGCTCATTTAAACAAAAGAAATGTACAATGTTTTTTTGATCTTGAGATTTGGAGGCTCTGAACCTGATGATTTTCAAGAATGCACGACCTTTGACCTTCCTTGTGCAGGGGGGACCCTCTGTTTTTTTCAATTTTCTAGGAGAGTTACTTTGGGTATGCAGTTATTATAACCATGGAGCTATTAAACACAAGGAATAAGAACGAAGTCCCCACAGACCGTAATCCAATTAACTGCTCCGTCGGCTCCATAGGCAAAGTGTCGTTACCTGCCCCAGTGTTGAAGACCCAAGACATTCTTTGTATACAGTGATCGCCACAACCGGGTAGCTGGTAACCCAAATACTCGCTGTGTTTCGCTGCAGCATACTGGAGTAATAAATGGTGGAAAAGATGCACCAAGAATATGCACAGATCTCTTCAGTAGTCCTCAGGAGTCAGTGAGTGATCCCCACAGATGCGCTCAAAATTCCGAATCGGCGGTGGTCATTTGGCAAAAGTCTGACATTTTTAAAGTCAGTTATGACATTTTTCAGTTCCAGTGGTAGATAACGAATATCCAAAATATGAAATGCAATATTTCTATCATAAGTCGGAATCCCTAGTGGTTCCTATGGTTAAAAGAAGTTGGAAACATGCTGCAGGAAGGCATTTGACAAAATGATGAGGTTTCATGCCGAGACAGTTGTGGTCAATGACAGAAAGGACAACGAATCTTCCCATGTTTTTGTGTGCTTTTTATTTTCCTCTGGATCAGCTCCATTCTTTCAGTTTTCTTGTTGCGTATTTTTGAGAATTTGTGTTAGGTAGCCATTCTATTTATTGTTAAGAGAGACGTTTTGGGGATGTGAAGACGTAACCAGACTTTCATTATCATTGGTATATCAGAACAATCACTGAAATAATTGAAATTTAGGTCTCCAATGACGGTGGTTTCCATCTCGTGGCGGCCATGTTGAACATGCAGAAGTGTTACGGACATGCATGCGCAGTACCCACAATCCTTTGCAAATGCAACCCCGAGCATTCCTTATAGTCCGCAAGCGGCGCGTGATTTGTTTTGTCCTTGCAGCATGTGCAGTGCTGGCGGTGGCCATCATTGACCCTGTTGATCTCTGTACGTGCTTACTCCTTGAGTATAATAGCTCCGTGTTATAACAGTGGACAGAAGAACTTCTGAGAAGAAGTTCTGAAAAAAGTTGTGACATTTCAAGTCCTTCAAGAAATCATGCTGGAGGCTGTCCTCTCCCTGACCCAACCTTTAACATACCTAAGCAGGACCGTCCATTTTGGTGGAGGTAATATCCAGGTTGGCAGGAGCACCTGAAGCTCCCTCTTGAGTTGATGCAGGTATGATGGCAGGGCTGCCAGTCACTGCGTGCACACTCATCAATATCTGGTACAAGATAAAAATGATAACATGGTGGATATGAGATTTTAATCAGTTATTAAGGTAATTGCATGGCTGGGGGGCCACAGGGAAGGAGGGAATGCCCCGGGCCCAAAGCTCCCTTCCCCCATTTAAAACTTTGAATGCACACAACCTATGTTCTAGTCGCATGTCATTTGCTTTCTGGAAGCCCACTAAAAAATGTATGAAACCCTGGACATCACCCCCTTCCAACCAGTGCCGTAACTATGGGTGGGGGGGGGCAACTGGGGGGCACAAATGCCTGTGCCCCCCAGGCGCCCCCTATTTGAATCCATGAATAACCTCTGCTGATTGTCTTTTGGTGCCCCCTTGAAAAAAAGTGTGCACCCCTCGTGCCCCCCCCGACAATATCCCTAGTTCTGCCACTGCTCCCAACAAACATACTCTAGTTATGCCACGGCTCCAATTCAAGGAACGAAAATGCTCTCAAATGAGGGCTTAGTACAAACAAGCAAAAAGTCATGATGCAGTTTTACAACTCCCAACCCCATTAAACCCTTTGATCCCGATGCTCATTCGTCTTCTGAAGATACCCCATTCTAAGTTAAAATCCTTTAACCCCAGAAGTTCATAGATGGCACACATTCCTCCATTACACCCATTAGCCTAAAACATTTGTGGTACCCATTTCCAGGCTATAGCCCTCAATTCTCCCTACAGCCCTTGCTAGAAAAACATTACCTTATCTTATTTCGTCCTGTGATCCCCAGCAGCCCTTAGATAAGACTCATGCCTAGTTAGTCCAATGAATCCCTCCAGCAGCAGTTACATGAAAACAGTCCTAAGGAAACCTTCAATCCCCTTGAACAGCCTTTAAATATGTCTCTTCTCCAGTAAACTGCTTGAGTCCCGACAACCCTAAGATGAGACCCACTGATCCTCCATTAACCCTAGCCCACAGAAGACACCAATTCCTCAGTAAGCCCAAGCGAAGATGAAATTGTTTTCAAACCAAATAATCTCATGACTCCTGCCAACAAGTTTACAATTTACATATGCCATCCTTTCCCATCTGTTCTCAGTGCACAGTCTGAGACATGGTCCCATGTGACTGTGACATAACCACTCCCTCTAAACACACACATTACACTTTGCATGTACAAACATCCTTGGAAAGGATAGTAATTGTCACCGATGACAGTACAGGCAAACTAGCAAGGATTGAGCTCTTGAGTCAAAGCTAACTGTTCCCGCCCCTTTCTTTCAAACCTAGAAAGCTATGATTGGACTCAGAACTTTGAGTTTGCCGGTCGGGTTGGACATCTTTCTGCGATGATTGCACTTTTATCCACTTTGGTGTTACTTGCAGTTTGTTTCCAAAAGATCTTGTCCTTCAGACTGCTCCCTGGTTTTTTTTGTAACTTTTACTGGTCCTGTTCCCTAAGCTGTGGACCCTAGTTCTCCCACTTAAAATGAAATGTACAAGATGCCCATTAACAAAACTGTGAGCACCATTCACCAATAAAATCTCTCTAGAAAATCATACTTTTAATTCACAAGCCAAGCTTATAAGCTGTGTACAAGTTTGAAGCACGTCAAGGTCTGATCACTGTCAGGGGTGGATTTGGAGGGCAGGGTACACCTTGCACACAGTCCTCCATACTATCACCATTAACACAGGTTAACACATGAACATTTCTCTTCAAGAGTGTGTCCCTGATGGGGCTTTCAGTTGCATCACCGAGCATCTGGAAAATAACGCCCTTCAGCTGGCCTCAAATTTCATGCTGTGAGGACTTCAGAGGCACATTCTCATATACTGTATTTAATATTGGGTCTTTAAATTGAAACGTGAGCAACTTGGATCTCCTGACTAACCTGTGGCATATTCAGTGTTGGAACTTATTGCATTCATACTCATATTCCAAATGAAAGGCAGGTTGCCAAACAAGGACCTTTACTGTCCTCAAACATAATTCTAGCATTTGTCCTCAGAACATACAGCGAACATTCAGTGAAACAGAAAAGAAGGGATTTCATTGATTAGTCCACATTAACCCATATACAACTGAAAGGCTGGTTACCAACCGAGGACCTACTGTCCTCGAATATAATTCAGAAACATGTCTACAGGGTATAGAGTAAAAATACAAAGAAGAAAAACGGAGCAAGGGGAAGTCATATTCGTCCTCACTAACCTGTACATCCCTGGCCATCAGGTGAGAGAGTGAACCCAGGCCCACATTCACATCGCATACCGCCCTCGGTGTTGATGCACTCCTGGTCACACTGGGAGCTCCGACATTCATCAATATCTGACCAAAGAATTAACAAAATGAATTCCAGTCAGCATTTACAACGACAAAATCTCTTGATAACCTATGGGGATGAGAATTATATGCCCCAAGAGTGAACGTGTGAGAATTGTATGCTCGAAGAACTGGATTATGTTCATCCACGAACAAAGTTCTCTTATGAATGTGGGTTTGGTCTTTGGAGATACTGAAAAGGTCATTTGTCCCCATTACCGACATCCCACTAAACATCTTTGAAAGTGATGCATGTGAACAACACACTTTGTTAGATCCTGCATGCCAAAACAAAAGTGAGTTAAAAATGATTTTCAATCCTGAATACATTTCAATCTTACATTAAATGTCAAACACATAATTGTAAAGAACAATGTTTTTGTAATAGGCCAGTGTTAGAACGACAGTCACTGTTAATCTCCCATCAGTGCCATTAAGAGGTCTTGATTGTTAAAAAAAGCAAAAAACTTTCCACTGATGATTTTTCAGTAATTGTACACAACATAAGATTTTGTTGGAGCCTCTTGAATACAAATTGATGTAAATTCACAAATATCCTGCTTGCGCTGTGTTTGTTTGTTGTGTGGTTGCTACGACAATAATCTCTTGGCCACTTCCCTTTTGACATTATCCCAGGAATGGGAAATTAGGAATCTACTATGTGTCTGTTGTCCGTGAATGCAGAGCACTTCTGTTTATTATATGCGTTATATTTCACTAAGGAACTTGCTGGCAGAGTCTGACCTTGAACTTCACTATCTTGTCACTGGATCATTTCCTATTTTTGCAGGATGGTTTTGAGTAACAAACAGGTCAAACACTACCAAACACTGCGTTTGACACATTTTCTGCCAGCTGTAAATGAATGCGTGTTTACATCAATTACATTACCATCCAGGACAGACAAAACAAAAGGAACAACAAAGGATCTATTCCTATCCTTGGTTATTCTTCAGTAGTCAATCTTTCCTTCAGAAAAGTCCTACATGTACATGTATAATGTACGTATGTGTGTCATTGGGAGTCAGCTTTGGGAAGTGATATTGTCAATGCCATCCATCTCTGTGACCCAGGTTCAAATTCCATCAAGGCTGGCATGCAGATTGGGTTTTCAGTCCCTACCCAATTCCTTGGGCTTCCCCTGAATGTTTATCCCAGGTTTTCCACCCACTAACTTTTCTTGGTGGCTGGCTCCCAGGTAGAACAAAACGTCTCTACAACTATGGAACAACTTTGCATTGTGTGCACATTTACATGTACTGTGTGTACCAATAACCAACAGATCTATGATCACCTCTGGGGAAACCCTTGAACTGTTGTGAAGTGTCTCCTAAAATACCATCTGCACATTTATGGGGAATTGGTGGTTTGTGTGAAGTCAACAACAGGATGTGTTTATTCAAAACCAGCCAGGAGAGGGGTATTTCCCCAACCACAGGCTCTGCCTTAAAGACTGAAGGTCAATGGGCCAAGGGGTCTCATCTACAGCTGTCAGGCTGTGGTTGGTCTTGGAAAAGGAAAAGCTTGGTTGGAGTTGAATCTGGTTAAATAATTATGTGCACTACAAGAATAAAAATCTTAAGAAATTGGGATTATTTACAATTCTACTGAACTGTCCTAAGGAAGCTCAAATCAATGGAAGGAGTCTACTAAACTGTGCGAAAATGCCAGCATCACACAACTCTACTGCATAGCAATCACAGTTACTAAATCATCAGTAACCTGTGCTTGCTTATAAAACAATAATCTTTCACGAAAAAATTCGACCTTCTTTGACACTACGTGGAGTCACATGAGCTTTAAAATTTCTTCAGACTCACATGGCCTGTGAGCCAAACTCATACCTTTTTGCAGATGAATATTGGGATTACGCCATATTGAGAATCACTCCTGTTTCTTCATCTAGGAGAAGCTATGTGTAATTTAACCTTCATGGCAAACAGATCATTACAGCCATATTGTTCCATGGGGACACGAACAACATTTGTGCATTCATTATTTATGAGGTGAAATTAAGGGCACAAAACCAGAGAGCATTGCAACAGGCCAAATTGTTTTGTCCAGTACCTTTCTCGAGGAATGGTTTGACCTACAGCACAGAAACAGACTTACTGGTGAGTTCAAAACACTTCTGCCAAAATTTCTTAATTCGGAGTTATGTCCTACAGAAATGCCAACTTTTCAATACCAAAAAGTGTAATCCTATTGCACTTCCAGTTCCGGTTTCCAACTATAATTTTTTTGGTGCGACCCTAAAAAGTTCCATCGGCAAATTAGAATAAAAATATTAAAAAAACAAAGTTTTCAAAAAAACCTGTTGTTTTTTCTTTCAACACAAACACCTCTCAACTTCTGTGCAAGTCAAAACACTTGTATTTACCTGACTAGCATTGTGCAAGTGTAAATTGTCCTTTTGTTGATTATATTCCCACATTAATTCTGATAAGTTTTTATTTTACTCACTTATGTGGCAATTTTTTGGAAACTTTTGTCCCATTCAATCAGCAAAAAATTGTTAAAAAATCCTTACCTAATGACCGTATTTAATCGGAAGCAGATCTATTTCTTCTTGGCCAAACTAATTTGCTTCTCGGTGTTGCAAGGTCTATATTGGGTGGGCAATATTCATCATGTCAATTACATGCCTTGCAAAAACACACAAGCTTCTCCACGACTGTGATGATAAGACTTTGCAGTAAAGCCCCATCCATTTTTGTGGGGTATTTATCCCTGAACTTCTGCTCCCTTGTTGCCATTGTGCAAAACAAGTCTAGCTGCTCACCAAATATCCAAGAATCAAATCTTGGACAGTCCTCCACTCAGGTCAACTTTATCACGATCACGATGTTCAACACGTGTGAACGATATCAATACATGCACAAGCCGTACACAATCACGTTGCATTTGAAGTGCAATCAAGCCTATTTGCCCCTTGTTCATCACAGCATTAATTGGGACGAACAGATGATTCAATCACGCTGGTTTCCACTGCTACTCACGCAGCTTGTATGCACAAACTGCTGGATGCCAGGGACACATTTCTGATGTGCGCATTACGAGGCTGGCTCTGTGCTAGCTTACGTAGAGTTTATACACAACTGTATGGTTTTGTTTTTTCGAGTTAGAAATCATAAAAATCTTAGCCTGGATCGTACAGTTGTAAAGGGACTAAACAAATCATAAACATTACACCTAAACTGTACAAGTTAGCATCTCTGACATTATATTCATCTTATTCCATCACACCTGTACGTTATTTTACCCCCCCCCAGCAAACAAACACAATTGTAGATTCCTGTATTTGATCATCAAGAACTGGGTTACATTTGCCCATTAAAGGAACAGTAGTTTTATTTAAACCTGGCAGTCCTAAATCCTTCACCCTTTTTTGGATAAATTAAAGTCTGTTATTGTTAGATAACGTGCATCATTCCTGACATAAGAGGTGATGAGTAAGTCAGACCTAAATGTGACTTTTAGCAGAAGCCACCTGGCGCAGTTTCCTTTTGCATGCGATCTTAATGAGCACAACATCCCCTGTTACATGTATCTCTGGCAAACATGCTGGGTTCCACTCTGTCAAGATGGGACACATATATCTGGGGATCTGTGCTTTTCGTAATGGATTGAGCTATTCAAAGAGAGCCACAGGGTACATGTACTTTCACGTCTATGTTGAAATTTCTTTGCCAGGCAGTATTACCATGCAATGCAGAGTCAAGTTGCACAGACGGTTTTCCTTAATGTGAAAAGGATGTGGCAGCAGAGTTACCCCAGCTGACCATGGTTAATGGTACATAAACATACAATGTACTAATGCCTACACAGGTACAATGTAGGTTAGTATCAGTACATTTCCTTATCAGAGAGTGAGCACAGTTCAAATCCAGCAACACGAAATTTGGCACAACTTCAAGCTGTGCATAAGCCTCCTGCCTGAACTGAACATGCCTGAACCAGTGTAACATTTTCATTACATAATGATATACAAGAAATCACAGCAGTCTTTAAGTTTAATTAAATTATTGCAACTACTAAATTGACACGATTTTCATCTTTCCAAAAACCAGTAGGTGATCCACTGATAATATTCAGATAACTCAATATTATGCAGACTCCATAAAGACTAATGAAAGCCATGTTTGATTCAATATTTCGTTCTTTATTCAGAACATCTTCAGGAAAGATGTTCTGAATAAAGTTTAAATTTAACCTTGTTAAATTGTGCAAAGAAAGATTTCCTGAAGATGTTCTGAATAAAGAACGAAATATTGAATCAAACATGGCTTTCATTAGTCTTTATGGAGTCTGCATAATATTGAGTTACATCTTTCTTTCAACAGAACTTGGCAGACAATCTCAAAGTCCTCTCAACACCAAACAAGTTTTTCATCATCTCCATAAAACCGAGTTGTACATTGCTAGTATAAACCTTGTTGAATTGTGCAATATTAGGTCTTAACTCAAATTAATCAGTAAAACTGGTAACCTACAATTTGTTTGATGCAACCTATGCCACCTACATGTATGACTGTGTAATTTATCCCATTATTTGATCCGTAAGTTGTAGGCTTGTACAGCACATAATTTTCATGAAATTGGTAATAACTCGTACAAGTATAATAAAATCTGACATCCATCAAGTTGTGCCAATTGGCACAGAGTTTTATTAAGTTGGCCCTAGGTTGTCTGAGGTCAGTTTCAATAGGGTTTTTATAATTAAACACAAATGAACCATTGAAATGAAAACTTAATTTCACAGGAACCCTCGCACTATTTGTATTTCTTAATATTTCAAATTGGTGGAAACATTTCACAATCTCCATCCTGCGCTAACCACACAAGCAGAAAAATTCTGAGCTAACCTTTTAAGCACAGAATCCTTAAGTTATAGCATGCGCACAAGCACAAGCCAAAATTCCCAGCTAACCTGTGGAATATGTTTACCGTAACCACAGAATTCTCTGCTAAGATAAGCACCATTTTTTCACTTGCGGTAAGTAGCGCCGTGAAATTGGGCCCGGTTCTGTGAAAATGAATCTCACAGCATTTCAATAATTCCGTTTCAGTTTGCATTAGAAAGAGCAACTCAAGCTTTTTGCACTGATGTAAATGTATCTATCAGTTTGGCATCCTGATGAAAGTAGTCACTGTGTGGGTGAAACATGGGCAAGTTCTTCTTGCTTTCCTCTTCTTTTGAAGGCCTTTAATTAACTTAATAAAAGTATATATAATGGTTTTTTGCCCTTACCCAACGTATATTAACCCTAACCCTCCTCAGTCCTCCAACAGGTGTAGGATTGAGGAGGGTTAGGGTTAATAAGCACTGTATACTCAGTGCTTGTCCGAGATCTTGCGAAAAAAATTCACAAGCTTACTCAGGTGGGACTCAAACCTACGACTTCCTGCTTACTAGCGCTGATGTCTTAACCACCTGACCACCGAGCCCGGCCGGACAGCCCGAGTCAGGCGAAGTAGCGGGCACCACGAACGAATTTTTTTATTTTTTTTTGATAATTTGAATAAAAGTAGCTCTGATGACTTGGTTTCAAACTGTAGCAGCTCACATAATAGACCAATCCTGTTCCTCTTCATAATCTCATCAGGGGATCAGTACTGATTGGCTAACATGACTTTTAAACAAAACGGATACTGCAGATCTGATTTTAATTTTTGGGGAGTCACTGTCACAGCAAGTTCAGAATAAAAAAGTTGTCTTGAAGTAACCCCTCTCAGGGGACAGGATTTTGACATTATAGTGTGTCTAAATTTTACCATTTTCAAGTATGCAGCGGATGCTCTGAGTGCATGCTTCTGTGCAAAGAGCATCAGCATGTTCCTTCTCTGCATGGGCCGGCGATGAGTGAGACATCCCCTAATCTGCAAATCTGATCTAATGCACGTGCCAAGATCTAAAGTGGTGTTTTTCCTTCTTTCTTTTTAAATTCCAATTGGTCCAAACAGGAAGAAAAACAGGTTTTAAGATCAGTGGTGTCGAGGGCAAACGCCACCTCTAATATCCCAGAAGGTACGACAGAGGGCTTGAGCAAAGATGCAGCCACTGTGATTCCCTGCAAAAGGGGTTCAACCCAGGTCATCAAATCTTGGCATTACTACATTTCCAATCAAACGCTGATAATGGCAAAATAAATTGGTCATGCTAGCACTTGTGTTATGTCTAAAGACTTTTTGTGCCTTATCTCACACACTGCACATTTTGGGCCTGTGCAGTTTTCCTGTGCACTGGCAAGGGAAAAAAGGTTGCTGAAGTTCACCAACCATAAGAAGGCAATCGAAACACCCTAGGAAACAGAGGTGGCATTAAGCCGAACAAGTTGGGTCACCTCAGGGGCGACTGGGTGGCAGGTCGGTGTCACATGTTTGCCTCTTGGAACATTCATGTACATGTACCACATGAGACCAAATATGTCTTGGGAAATCAATATTAGTGTAAGATTGGGTGAAAATGATTTATGATCATATCACAAAAGTACAGAAAGCGTTAAAGGAGAAGTTATCTGTGAACTCAAAAGTTGCAGTTGAACAACATTATGACTATGATCAGTGGACAGAAGAGTGAAGTAACTCTTCACAACACATCCCATGTTCAAGAGATCTTAAGGTGAGACTTGAAGGTTTGGATTAGGATTGCAAAACTTTACAGAAGCATTCATGCACATGTGTATTACTTTGGTGAGTTGTTTGGCTTGGAGAACAACCAGTTGAATCACTGAAGAATTGTATAGTGTGATCTCTTCACCTTCTGCAGTTGACTGAAGATAAATGGAGCGTACAAGTGTAAAAATGTCACATTAATCATTTCTCTCGGAAGATGAATGGAGGGCACTGTTTGACAAAGAGCTATGGTGAAGTAAAAGGGCTCATTCTTGGCTTTCCTTTGGCATGGAATTTGGGGTGTAATTGTTTTGCGCAGATTCTGATCCCGATCAGTGATCCATCATTGTTTCACTGACACCAGAACCCACCTAACTGATGGAACAAACCAGCCTTGGGACTAGTGTTGTATTCGAGTCCATCACAAGTTCCTGTAAGTCATCACAAATCCATCAAAAGTCATTCACTCTTAGGCAAATTACAAGCTATTCAAATGAGCTGTGACAAAAGTATTCTACCCTCATGCCTAAGACTGGCCTTGTGAAAGGACTTGTGACTGGACTTGTGAAGGGACTTGTGAAAGGACTTGTGATGGACTCGAATATAACACAGCTTGAGACTACTGATAGAGATCCAGAGCTGTGAGAAACACTGACAGGTCCTCAGAGAAGACCTAAACACATCAATGTGTATGGACAGATTAACCACGTGAAGGGCTTTTGCAGATCACATCACATAAGTGAGGCTATCCCAAGGCCACAATAGGAATGGAAATACAGGTGTAAGGATTAGCATCATTGCAATTTCTTTCCCGAGGGAGGGGGATGGGAGTGGGGGTCCAAAGCACTCATTAGCAGCAAACTGATGAACCGTCAGCAAGGCAAAGGGGGTCAATTCCAAGGTACTGTCGAGCAAATTGTTGATCTTCACAATTTCCTCCTTTTTCTTGTCATTTCATTCCCTTCCCTTTTTTCCTTTAATATTTTTCATTTTTTTCTCGCTTTTGGAGAAATACTTAACCCTTTCCATTCCCCTGGTCACAACACCTCTGTAACAATATTTCCTTGATGTACACCTTTCGTCAACAACAGCAAACAAGATGGAATCTGTTGGTAGACTATTTCAACTAGAATCTGTGCAACCATACCAAGGCCATACAACTCAGTAACACTTAGGTACTACATGCAGTACACGTACATGTTGGTATACATGGGCCGTTTTCCAATACTCAACTTCGTCTCCATCTCAGGCTTCGTCCCCGAAACCAATCCCCGATTGTGGGCCTGAAGCATTTAAATCAAATTGGATTACTGTAAGTTTTTGATCTCTTGCATCTTATTTGATGTTTTGTGGTACTATTAGACTAATTAGTGCGCTTACAGCTTCAAAGTCAGGTGGTAAAAAACAGTTGAAGCCTGAGACTGAGCTGAAGTTGAGTATTGGAAAACGGCCATGTACAAGTAGGCCTACATGTAAACCATATGAGGTCTGTGTCTTACGTACACGCACCAACCTACAGTTGCACAGTCTAAGTACCTACATGTATCCTGAGGTTATCACTGGTATTTAAAACATGCTTTCTCCACGGGAGACAAATAAAAAAAAATATTTCAAAAATTTTAAAAGGGAAAAAAGGGAGGAAGGCAAATGAAATTTTTGAAAAGATTTCAGAAGAAATGAAAATCATCAATCTGCTTGAGGAGACTTCAAAATTGAATCCTCCCATTCCCATTATTAATTGTTCATGAACAGAGCTCATTGGTGGCAACATGATGTCATTTTGCATTCTGGGTAGAGAGGGTCATTAGTGTCATTGTGTAATGTCAATAATGTGCTCAAAATCACCTCCCTGTACCCAACACCTGCATCTTTCTTCCATTTTTGTATGTTGAGATGCGGAGAGTAATATGTAATTGGAATTGTTACCAGTTGTTTAGTGATTCTACAAATTTTGAAATGACATCGTTTGTCATTTATACATGTATCAATTATATATATAATTATACATGTATCAATCAAATCATATCATACTGATGACGCTCTCAAATCTGTGTACAAATTCACCCACAATGTATCTTCAATGGTTTCTTGAGTACACATGCGTTTGTACATGTACATATTTGTAATAGCTATGGCATTAAAAGCAATGTAAGTATGCCAACAGTCAATGAGTGCAAGGACGCTCGGACTTGCAACTGTTACGACAACTATAATTCAGGGAAGCATCTTTGGCTTGCCGCTATGTCCAGGGCTAAGCACAGTATCCCAATCCCCACACCTGTCACTCAAAGACCTGGGAACATTACGCACCACATGCTAGGACAGTAAATTTATCAAAACACTGCACAAATCCTGGCACTGGGGTCACATTGCCTGCATGCAATGCAAAGCTGAATGCTCGGAAATGGCTTTAGCTGCATAGCACTGGTAATCTGAAGTTATTTATCAATGCCATAAAGTGTGTACTTGAAGACCTATATTTGGCTCATATTTTGTGAAAATTTGAGTTCCCTATAGCACTAAAACTGAAACGGATGAGATAATTTTTTTATGTATGTGTATGTTCATGTGTCAATTTAAACAGGCTTTAAAATGCTTTGCCGAGATGCCAACTTTTAAAATTAAAAAGTGTAATCCTATAGCATGATATCGAATCACCTACTACACATTTCAACAGAAATACATTCAAACTCTATGAGTTGACATTTATTGTAAAAGTCATGATAGTCAAGGCCAAAAAATAGTTGTGCTTCCAGTTTCCCAACACTATTTTTTTTGGCGCGACCCTAAAATGGGTAATCGGTAAATTAGAAAACAAATTCTAAAAAAGTCTGTCACCTCATGAAATTCTAATTATCGTTCATTCATTACTGCATGCTACTTTTTTTTATACAGTATTTGGTTATGAACCACAAGAATTTATTCCTTTCAATGAAGATTGCCAATGAAGATTGCCAAAGACTGCAAAATGTCACACAAATTTCCTTGAGCCACAGGATGTTCAGAAAGAGGCAATACATGAACATCATGGCACATGATACGTGGATCTTATTCTGAAGCTGGAGGTCTAATATCCTTTGAACAGAAAGCCTGGTCAGGCCATGTCCAGACAGAGTCCTAGATAGGCCTTGCTGAGCCCCCTACTGGGATGTAACACAACCTCAATGCCAGTGTTAAATGGTGAGGTATGAACCTGGAGTTGGTGGCGAGCTATACCTTGCCACTTGGACAGTTGTTCAACGTCATCATCCTGCCTGACAAATTATGACAAATTTGCTTCCAGCTTTCTGGTGGTCACAGTTAGATTTCAGTTCTCTGTACCCCCAGTGGTGATAAGGCTACTAGTTTACCTGTGCAAGTTTGTTTACATGTACACATGGCTGGTCTGCGCTTCAAGCAGGTTTGGACTGGTTGTCGGTACTGTGCCACATATAAAACACAATAATTGTCGCCTGGGCACCAGCATTTGTGTTGTGTTTACAGCATGGCACCTCTTTCCCAGAGTCATGTCAATGCCCTCGACGATGAGCGTTTTCTTGCAACGATCATTTGTTGCGTTGCAATGATAATCACTCTCTCAGGAGACACTTGTTCATATTATCATTGCAACGTAACAAAATGATCGTTGCAAGAAAACATCGTTGAGGGCGTCGACATGTCGTTGCGAGAGAGGATACAAGATTCAGTTGAGAAAGAAATACTTCTCTTATGAGTGCAACCGGAGAGAACGTGCATGATGAGGGGGAATGTGGAGAGAGCAGGACATTACAAGAAAATGGGGAATAACGAAGCTTGGATGCGTCAGCATGCGGTTACATTGTATACCTCTTTGTTTACAACAAAAGCTCGCTGGCTAAAGCCTGATGCATTTTAGCTAAAACCGTGTAGGCACCGTACTAACTTTTAAAACCGTTTCACTTTAGTGCTAAACCCTCCTTCCGAGGTGGTTTAAATTACAATTTAACTCCAAGATAAAAACTGATTCGGTGTAACTTCAAAAGTGTCTTGACATAGTTTTAGTGTAAAAGTTACACTGAATCGGGTATAACTACCGTTTTAAGCAAATTTAAAACGTCTGAACGTAGCCTGATTCATCACACCCCACCCTATTACAGGACCTGCTCAAAATGGGAGGGGACTAAGTCTCCCATTCAAAGGGTCACCCCTGCCCCCCTTCTGCCACTACGATGTTCCCAAAGGGACATCACACTTTAACTTTTTGCATCGTTCTGATAGCTTCATTTAATTTGAGTATGAGTTTCATATATCTAACATTTCCAGAGCCCTTGCCTAGCTGCCATGAGTTGAGCTATTGCTTCCAAGTTCATGGCCCAACAACTGGCACACCAAATCTCGCACTGACAGTGCAGAAGACTTAAATTGACAGCGAAGGTGGGGGGAGAGAAATCTGCAACCATCAACTGTCAGGCAGGAAATATGCAACAGTGGCAAATCTGACCCAGTGGGATGCACAGGCAGTAATTGACAGGCCGTTCCCTTCACCTGCTGTGCCCGAATGAAGAAAGACTCCATCCAAAGAGCTGCTAATTGCTGGCCAGTCCGGGGAGTCATGAAAAGAAAGCTCAATGCCAATGCCAGATCACTAAAGTTGTTCCAACACAAGTTCAACGGTGAACAGCTAAACTTGAGGCCATACCTTGTTTGTTCCCTTGTTTGCATGCTTTTTAATGTTTACAGGAAGCAGGGAAACCTGACCATGGAGTGACAAATTCTTTGGGAACCTATGCATTTAAAGATCAGAATGGCTACTATGATGATCCCCTCTTTTGTAATTACGTAATTAAAAAAAAAAAAATTTCGGCCAAATGCAAAAACCTCCTGTTAATATAAAACAAAAGTTCAAAAGCAATCCTGAACCAAACATTTTAAGTGGGAGGCACATTGGGGGGTCAACACTTGGGGGCGAGTCTTTTAAAAAAACTGCCAATTTGGCTTCCAGCCAGCAAAACAACCCCTGATGACAGCAAAGAAATTGAGGAAAGTTAAGTTGCGTAAAGCAACATTTAACCATCCGATTCGCATGGTAGGAATATCAGTGAACAAAGATGTACATCAGACATTGTCACGATGCCCCACTTGGCTAACAATGTACATCCACCTCATGCAAATGTTCCACCAGAAAGTATAAATGGGAACAGATAAAGCTTTATGCAGAGGCATGTAAAGCAAGGAATAGCAGTTATATCTTCCAGGATGGTACTGAAGGGAAAGTTCAAGGAGAATACAGATCTGCGAAACCATTCCCTATTTTTGTTTATGAAGAAGGAAAACCGAAGGATCACATGTAGTTTGAAGCAAATGTGGATCATAAGGCAAATGCAATAACCTCATGCATGCACATTATTTGGACAGCTGCCTTAGGCTATGTACTGGTACATGAGTTGACTTACATGTAGGGCCTACATGTAGTGCACTAAAGAAGATCACCTATTTCTAGACCAATCCCATGCTTTTGTTGCAAGACTCCATTCTATACTCTACACCTGTTTCGCCAATAAATCAATCTTAACCATCCAATAAATCAATCAGGCTCCACACTCTGTCCCAATACAGAGCAATGATTGTTTTATTGGGGAACAATCATCACAAAGACCTTGAAAATGCCTCTTGAGGTGAAGGCTATGTGATGAAGGAGAGAAAGACAGAAACTTAAATAGGACAAAAAAGTGGCACAAAAACTCAGAAGGTTTTTAAAGTGTAGCTGCAATACATTTTTCTAGACACAATTTTTTGGCAACTATATGTACTCTTCTCAAATGTACAGATACCCGTTAACATTCATACTTACATATAGATTAAGTGCACTGAAAAGTGCAGTGTTTAAACACTCCAAATTATCTATGCTTTCCTTGGATATCTGAGGGCGCTGTTGCTGTGATGTCATCTAGGGAAGACATTGTTCAGTGCATAGGTTTTCTGTTAAAAGTGAAAACTTTTCTGAGAAGTGGATTGATACTTGCTTATTGCACTTTACATAAACAACAATGAATCAGCAAGGAAGAGAAAATTTAGTCAATCAAATCTACAAAATGCAGGACTTTCTTGTGCACAAACCAATGTAGCATTGGGGCTTTCTTCCTGGAATGACATCACAGATTTGGACATGAATGCACCAATCCCCATCAACATAAAACCAAAAGGAAGTAAAATACCTTTGAAATAATGAAACAAAAATTGAAAATAAGGTAGCCTGAGACACAAAGGTGCATTTTGGAGGTGTGTACTGACAGAAATTAATTGCAGCCACCCTTTAAAGTAATGCCACAGCAAATGGACAAGCACATCACAGGGGCTGAGGTAGGCAGCACTGGAAGTCATTACTGGGGTGGCACCACCCCAGCTTGTGCAATAACACTGGACTATATGATGGACAGCTGGCTAATACATGTAGTTGGTGCAGCCAACTCCAAAAGTGGAAAACAGATTGGTATCTTTGTTCATCTTTATAATCATTTGAAAGCCCCTAGTCAGTTTCCCTCCATAGCTTGTTTCATGATTTGTTTTTACTTTGTTAAAGATAAAATTTCCCATAAAAAAGCCTGAAATCCTGTGAGGTAAGCCAGGTTAGAGAGTCCTTGAGACCAACTTTGGGTGTTTTCAGTACTCTATAACCTTTGATGGCAGAGGGGGTCTGGCAGAGCCTGACCTTTGTTTGACAGTGCTGGTTTGTAGCAGCCTAGAAAAGAGAAAAACATCACGTTCAGCTTTTTTAACTTGCTCAATTACAAGTAGAGGTAACATAGAAGGGTCATTGGGTATACATGTACATGTATTTTCAACAAGGTCAGGATGGCTGGGATGAGGGTTAGGCCTTGCATGTCCCTCCTGTCAAATATCCATCCATTCAATTTGATGCAAATTAACATTACACAAAATTCTTTTGTACATGAGCTCTTAAAAGATTTGATTCGATTTGTTTCCATTCCACTTGATTCCATTCAATTCAATTCAATTTGATTTGATTCTATTCAAATTTCAGTGTTAATTTCCATTCATTTCAATTAGATAACATCTAATTAGGTAGCCATCTTTATTTGTCAACTACTTGTTATGGAGGGATAGCACAAGGTCTACCCACGTGTATCCCTGTGGAACAAAAGCTCTGTGTGGCCATGCACAACCTCCACAAGTGATGAATGGTGGGAGCTGGCAGAAAGCAGTGCCTTGTAGGCCAACTTGGCAAGGCTCCTTTTGTCACTCAACCATTTTAAAACAATTTGCATTCCAAAAGCCATATCCTGTCTGATATCCTCATTCACAAGTGCAAAATCACACATGCTGCTTGTACATACATGTTACAGTATGGTAACTTCAGGCATGATGGCAAACATGTAGGCCTATGTGTCTACTGCTTCTGACAAGTACAGCTACTAAGTAGACCCCAAAAGGTATTGTAAAATGGATGGAACTACGAACATTCATGTGGGCCCAGACAACGGCATGTACCTAGCTGGAGCAACTTCATTGCGCTTCTGAGGTCACACTATCAAAATCACACTCCAGTTAATTTGTTTATCTTTATTTTCAAAATCCCAAAATTGTGTTTACTTTATTGAAGTATTTTGTCTTTTTCTTTTCAAATTCCAATTTTTCAGAGACCGCTCCCAAACTTTTCAATAAATTTATGGGTTCATATTTTTTCTAGCCTCTGAAATTCTAAACCTTCAACCACACAAGTTGCCCACATTGTGTAGAAAATGTCCCAATTGGAGACCAGCTTTTTTAAATATCTGTGAAAGCAGTATTTAATTCAAAAGTTACACTTTTGTTTTCTATGTCCCCTAATATGATGTGGGAGAGAGGCAGTTGGGCGAACAGTAGCAATAAAGTTAACTTTAAGGTAGCCGGACACGACCGCAATATTTATTCATGTAATTGGCTCTAACAGAGTGGGTAGTTGGTGATCGCCCAGCGACTACTATTTTAGAATCAGCTGTAATCCTGCCATTGGCCCAGGCTACCCAGATCCTGACAATGACCTCTGCTTGACTTGCACTGGCTTGTTTTCCTAATATCTGCGGCACTGTTGGGTGGTTGGGCCTGGGGCTTTCTGCAGGCAGTGTACCTCCCTGAAGGGCCTGTGTACTGACTGGCATATGGGCAACAGGTGGTCAATAAATGTTGACTTCCATCTTAGTTAAGTTGTAGTTAAACAAAATTTGAGGGGACTCCAATGGAACTGGTGCAGGTACAGAGAAATCAGTCAACAGAATAAAATCCTGGAATTTGGGGTGACAAAAAAGCCCAGCGCAGTAGACGCAATGGAAAACAAGTATATAGAAAATATGCAGGGACAAGTGTATATGGCTACTTATTAATTGCTGGGGTTAGCTTGTTTCCTGATTTTTTTTTCAGGCTACCAAAATTTTGAAAACATGGTTATTTGATGATACTCCTCTTAAGAAAGTCTGATTCTCAGAGCAGGAGAGAATCTTTACGTTAGGTCTGGTAGCTGCCACAGTCATGGGACCAATACAGGAGGAATTCCTTTCATTTTTTAAAATTTCTGAACTTGCCCCAAATTTTCCATGATTATTGGTCACTGGCACTTACTTCACCAATGTCTGCGGCACATAAAATGCCTTTTTTCGCACTTTACCTATAGCATACTTTTCGTCATGTATTTGATAGCTTCTTGCCAACAATTGATGTTTACTTTTTAAAAACATCTGACAAAAGCCAGTGCATCCTAGGACTGTGACATAAATATTCCACTGTGGTTATTCCTTACTCCATGCTTAACTTGCAGCACCAAAAACAGACATTGGAGATTTTTAGCACAGGGAACCAGACTCCTCTCAGAAATTATCAAGTCATATTATTTGGGGGAGGCACGGATAGCAAAAAAGAAAACCTCCAACCCTCCAGAAAATCCTCCCTCCATTTTTTTTTTAGTTTCTACAACAAATCAGTTCCTTGTAACAAACAGGTGAGCTGTTGATTCACACAATCTTAGTAAGTTAAAACTTGGAGTACATGTACGTGAACTTTTGTTATCAAAAAGTGTGCTACATGTATGTTTACTTGTTATAAGGAAAAACGTAGGAGAAACAGGCTAAACATAAAGTCAACACTATGAAAAGGTGTTCTGTCCATTATCAGGAAAGTAAACCTCCCATGAACTTGCCATGTAGATTTTTATAAATAGTGCGACCTCTTGATTTCAAGTAAATAGTAAAGAGAGATTTTAACTCTAAGATTTACAAAGCATGTCGCATTCATTTTCCCATTTCATGACCAGGAGCCCTGTTTCTTGTTTGGTTTAATCCCAACAAATCAACCAAGGATAATCAGTTAACTCAATTTTATGAAGAGTACATGCACATGTACATGTAGGCCTACATGTAGTAACTGAGCCCTATTCATATAAAAAAAATGATCTCCAATACCAGTGATTCCCAATAGTGTGCCTCCAATAAGTTTGCAACACTTTAACCAATCAAAAGATGCAAAATCTGTTGCACATTGGGTCGACAGATTTCGCACACTGTGATTGGTCAACGGGATGCAAATTCTTGGAGGTGTACTATTGTGAAATGCCCACATTAAATAAAAATTTACTCCATTAAAATCCTCACCACATATGTAGGCCTACAATCAAAAGAACCGGCAAGGTTTGACCTTAACACTGGTCCACTAGCCAAATTCAAGTAAAAAACCGTGGTGGTCTAGCGAAAGCCCTCGTCTGGGTAGTCCGGCGGTCTAGTAAAACAATATCCTGAAATAAGTGGCAAAATAGTTGATTGCGATGCATGCCCTCCAGCTGCTGCTGGTTTTTGAACCAAATAAATAAAACCTTTTGAAACCCAGACTAATTTGGTCCCTGACACCAGTCCAGCAGAAGTAATGCTGAAGCCTATGAATGCAGCAGCAGTAAATCGTCTGAAACTTCTTTTCCGCAACGCCCATGCGGCATGATCACAAACTGTCGGTCCTTTACGGTACTACCGCCATATGGCTGGCCTCAACAACGCTGTGACTTGACGTTGGTTCTGCATACAAGCACAGGCTTTCATGCATTGCATCGCAGAGGTACATGTAAGTTCATGAATATGCATCCCACACCTATGACATACCGTGTGTGTATGGTGTGTGTATGCATTACGTGTGCTATGAATATGCAATACTGGTTTTTCTGATTGGTCATTGGTAGTTGTTACACCAATGATGTCGCAGTTGTAATTTCGTGTTTGGTTCACGCGCTACAGGTACTGGACATGGTCGAGAACAAACATGTGCAATACATGTATGTATATTGTATGTACATTTCGCCGGGCGCACATGTATATACTGCATAGAACGTACATGTACTGTACATGTACATAAATTGTTCATAATGATATGGAATTTTTTTCTGTCTCTTGGGCCATTTTTCAATACTCAACTTCGTCTCCGTCTCAGATTTCGTTCCCAAAACCAATCCTCGATTGTGGGCCTGAAGTGTTTGAATTACATAGGATTACTGCAACTTTGGCTTTCTTGCATCTTATTTGATGTTCTGTGGCACTATTAGACTGATTACTGCGCTTACAGCTTCCAAGTCAGCTAGTAAAAAAACAGTTGAAGCCTGAGACGGAGCCGAAATTGAGTACAGGAAAATGGCCTTGGATTGTGAATAAAACAAACAATTTTCAGCAGGTAACCCTTTTGTCTGTGTGTTTAATTTGCTTGAGTAGAGTTATAATCATGAATATACTGGAAATTCATCCCATGGCCATTTATTTTATGATTACTCATCAACAATTAAACGACACTCCGCACCAAGTGCACAGTGTTATGCATGATGCTGGAGCAGAAAACGCCACTGACAAAAAAGAATGTTGAAATTTGGAGGAAGATGCGGACTTGTGAAAATGCTGGTGGACTAGTAAAAAGCCATCACTGCTGGTCTGGCTGGCAAGTGAGAAAAAAGTTAAGGGCAAACCCTGATCGGTGTCCAAAATAATGTGTATTCATTTGAAATAATTTTTTACATGAATGATGAAGCCTTTTTACTCTGAAACTGGCTCAAAAGGTTCAGGCAAATCAAACTCAGACAAATTAAACATGTAAACATTCAGAGAATTTCATGTCCAAATACCTCAGTCTGCATTTGGAATGACTGTAGACAATTGCCTCTGGTAATTTCAAAACACTGCAGCAGATAGCTTTCCCGGAGGGTGAATTTTTACAGGAAAGAAGTCAACCTGCAGCTAAAATCGCTTGTGTGTCTAAAATAAAATCCTTTCTTATTATTTCATGAATAAGGTTTGACAGACACAACTTGCCCGGGGTCAAAATCCAACACCATCTAATATCAGGACCTGTGTTTATGAATGAGTGGGGCAGACGTGACCCCAGGGCTAGAATCAAGCAGCCCAATGCTTTATGAATGAGCCCAACCTTTGGGAAAGCAGACTTGTTTGCTGGTGAAGGGGTTTTTCCCCCAGTGGTGCTGTGATTCATAGGGTGACACATGGGGACAAGATAATCTTGGGCTTGGAAGGGGGCTGACACAACTTCCTTCCCCGCCCATGCTGGGGGGAGGGGTTCACGTGGATAAAGCGAGCAATGGGGACAGGGTCTGGGAAATGTAACCAATTAAAATTTTATCAGGCTGACCCATCAGGACTGGCTGATCACAAAATGTACAGTCACAGAATATTATTGGTGACCAATAGGATATACAGTATATTCCAGACCAAAGCACATGCGTGTACCTGTAGCTTAAAGGTTTGTCCAGAATGTGCAAACAGAGTTGAAAGTGTAGTATGACATTTCGGACAAGCTCCCTTGAACAGAAGTACACGTACATGTTCACAGCCGTATTTACTCGACTTGGGCTCCGTTTCAGGCTGAAACCATTTTTTTACTACCTGACTTTGAAGTTGTAAGCACGATAGTAAGTCTGATAGTGCCACAAAACATCAAGTAAGATGCAAAAGAGCCAAACATTACAGTACTCCAATCTAATTTAAATGGTTCAGGCCCACAATCGGGGATTGGCTTCAAAGACGAAGCTTGAGGCGGAGACAAAGTTGAGTATTGGCAAACGACCCATGTACACTGGCAATGCAATCCATACATCCGCAGTTAAAAAAAACTGGTTAACCCATTACATGTATGTACAAAACATAGCTCTTACCCACAATGCACTTGCAATACACAGAGGTAACCTTCAATGTGCTATACATGTACTGTGAATACATGTGACAATAATTTCAATATTTCCCTGTTAGGGAAACGGCATGCAAATTGCAGTTCCGGACAAAGTTGAACTTGTATGACTTTTCCCTGCCATCAGCAAGAGGGTCAGACACTGAACTGGCTATGGCATGCATGTAACACCACAGTGATCCGGGCTTAATATGAAATGCAACAATGGCATTGGTGCTAATCAGCCACAATGAATGGCTTCCTCCTCTCAGGAAATCACATTCAGTAAGAGCACCAGCTTCATTCTTGGCACATGGTCCACGGACATGCTGTACGTGGTCTCAGTCATGATCATCAACATTTTTCCCTCCTTTTGTTATTTGATTTTGGCCGAGGGAGGGACCAGAAAGTTGGGGGTCACGTTCACTGCTCCAGGGACTGGGTGGATACCCTCTTTCCCCCCTTCGCTCCTTGTGGCTGTGATGAAACAGATTCTGGATGATTTATTAGACTGTTCTGTTGGAATGGGGCGAGGACCAACTCAGATTGTTTACAGCACGTCCCACTTTGCTCTCTTCCCACCAACCCACTTGATTCATCCATCACATTCTGTTCCTGTTACATTCGATTAGATAAGGTCCAATGTCTGTGTCTAATATCAGTGAGGTGCTTACATAAAGGCACTGCCTGAAAATTATACTGAAAAAAGTCTGGAAATTTTTCAGCCAATATCACGAGAAACCGGGATATCGAGGGCATGCTGTTTGACATTTGGTGACACAAATCAATCAAACCAATGTCTGTGTTGAACATCAGTGAGCTGCTTACATAAAGGCACTGCCTGAAAATTGTTCTGAAAAAAGTCTGGAAATTTTTCAGCCGATATCATGAGAAACCGGGATATCGGGGGCATGCTGTTTGACATTTGGTGACACAAATCACAGTACCTTGTTGGTACTATCTCCCTCCATCCATTCCCTTCCATTGCAAAGCCTCACTGACACTGTGTTGGGCTCTGTGCTTTTGGTTTTTTTTCAAAGAAAAGTTTGGAATTTGCAGTGTATGCAGGGCCTAATCATCCAACAGACAATAAATGGGGGTCAACAGAAAGTGTTGGGGCATCCTTAAAAATTCCATGGTGTGCCATAAGCACACTCACCTAAATGTATGCAAACATAAGAAGAAAAATTTTGGAGTCTTTTTCCAGTTTTTGATTTTGGCAAAGCTTTATAAACTAGCTATTACATTCTTTGCACAGATAAGCCTCAAAATGAATTGTGAGGCCAAATTCGTGACCAAACTCTATTAAATTGATGATTGTTACACGTGGAGCAAAATATGGTCAACAATGGGT
Source organism: Acanthaster planci (assembly GCF_054643075.1). Taxonomy (NCBI): domain Eukaryota; kingdom Metazoa; phylum Echinodermata; class Asteroidea; order Valvatida; family Acanthasteridae; genus Acanthaster; species Acanthaster planci. Next base: position 15,431,873 of record NC_141786.1, on the reverse strand, counting down.
GGAGTACCTGTGCCTCCAGCCTAAAGAAGTGGATCATGGAAGGATAGAGAAAGGTATAAAGTAGATCACAAAAGGGTAGAGATGGTATTACACTTACCCACACAGCGTATGCCTTGTGACGTTCTCTGTGGCTGGAAGCCAGCAGGGCAGGAACCGCTGCCAGGGAGGGTGACAGGCCCCGGGGCAGGCATGCCACCCCTACAGGTGGTGCAACCTGCAACAAGAAGACCCCAATTAGTATGCACAGTCTAAATCAGTACACAAAGAGTGCACAACCCTTTAAGATTGTTTTGCTAATTTTATGAGGATCAGCATCCTCAAATACATGTGTATGTCACACACACACACACAGTGTGTATTTGCCTGCAACTGGGGACCCCCTATTGTTCCTCTTTTGTTTGTACTTAAACTTTTTTAGAAGACCACCCATATGTTTTGTACACAGTTGTCAATCGGGGACCCTCTGTCAATTGGGGACCTTATTGTCCCCTATTGTTCAGGGTCCCCAATTGAATGCAGAAACAAACTCACATGCACCAAAGCAATTCGCTATCCGAGGACGGCCCCCAGAGCAAAGTTTGGCCCCAAATCCATGCGGCCTGTCAGGCCAGTGTTTATCACTAATTCAAAAACAAGGCATAAAGTGACTAAGAATACTTTCATTCTCCTGGATGCAATGCCAGTCCATCATGGGTTACTCCCCAGCTAAATACCAGTGCCCATACCCCTAGGTGTAGTCAGGCAATGAAGGGATGAAGTGACCCACCCCAAACCACAATGTATGGCCACAAGTTGTTTTCGAACCCCTCATCATCTGATCATGAATCAACACTCCCACCGATAGAATTTTCATTGCCAGGATGGAGCTTACAGCTATAAAGTCTTTAAGCTCTTTTAACATTTTATTCTTGAGATTCAAATTCTTGATAATGTGTGTCACTTGAAAGCCATCATACTACAATCCTTGACCCTCATTTTAGTGAACTAGCTATGGCTAGGAATGGCACTAGTGCCTGTGCAAGCCGTGGGTTAGCGGCTACAGCCACCTCCCATAGATTTACGTGGTACTATGAGCCGCAGCCAAACCTTTCAGGCAGGGCCTTACCTCTGCTGTCTGAGCACGTTCTCCTGTTGTTCATCAGATGCCCTGTGGTGCAAGAACACTGGTATCCGCCTAGAGTGTTTCTGCAGTTCTGCTGGCACAGCCCGGAATATCTTGAACATTCATCCACATCTGAAATAACGAAAGACAGCAGGCAACTAATTAGTAAGTGCTTCCAAATAATTATAAGCCGGCAGATTTCTACGGTCAGAAGCTTCATCAGTTTAGCAAACTCAAGAAATCAATGTGAAGTATGCAATATTCACATTATTTGTGTTTCATCCAAAGTTGGTCTTCACACCCTAATGCTGTACAGCCTCAAAACCCCAGTTATACAATCAATTAAACTTTTAAAGTGTGAACTCAGATAAATGCAGCAGGTTTTGGAAACAAATGCATGGGTGTTGCCAAGAAATGCAGATTGAAAATGATCAGTGGTGAGGGGGACCAAATTAAAGGCAAATTGCTTTGAAACTGGAGATGTTGGTGCCCTGTGGCCAGAGGATTCAACGTTTTTCAACTGTTAGGGGCATGCCTCCCACTCTTATCCAGAAAACATCGGGAGGGCAGGGTTATTAATTACTGATGCTTGGTGGTCAAAATAATTTCAAAATTATTCTGCTGCCATTTGGCTCTTAAATATGATGCATCAACAAAGAAGCCACAGGTGCAACACCACTGTGATATGTGTAACTGCAAATCTAGTTCGTTGACCAGAATTCACCCAATGGACTAAGGGAGATTTCCAATGCTCAGTAAAGACATAACACAGAAAGGTTGAAAAAGTTGCGTGTCTTTCATTATTGTTTAGCAGTAATTTTTTTTTTCAAATGACAGTTATCCTTCTGGGTGTTAAGTGAGTGAAAATATTCTACAGTGCTTGAGTTGCACACTCAATGCATGAGAGTTAGTTGTCAATTGATTAAGGACTGGATATCCTCTCATGGACTTGTGACAGAGTTCATGACACCACTTTAACTCAAAAAAGGGGGCAAGATGGGAAGGACCTGCCCCTCAACAGATATCATTTTAGTGCATCTTAAACATGCCACAGTCCACCGCACCATATTATTTCATGATACTGTGTCTCGAGAGCAGCCAACATGAAAGGGAGTGGGTAGAACCCACTCCTTTGGAAATTTTGTCCAATATTAATGTGGTATAAGTTTTCCCACAATGAGCCTTAAGGAGTTTCCTGTCAAATCTTGCAACAATTTTGTCAAGAAGTTTGTGATAATTAGGAGGGCATGCACCATTTTAACGAAATGTTTATTCTTCCAAGACGGTCAGACAAAACTGTTTACTTTACCCTTTGAGCACTTAACACTACAAATGACTGTCGCAACACAAATCTATGTTGGATCAAACTGAAACTTAACAGGTGTCCTCACAATGAGTGTCTTCACGTGCATGCCAAGTGTCTAAATGATAGGGATTGAGACAGATGCCACCTCCCCACCATTGTGAAATGGTCCCAAAAAAGCCTACACCGTAGCTTTTTAACTCCAAAAGAGCCAGGGAGGGGGGTGATATTGCCACAAAGCATTTTCTTCATAAACCAAGCTTTGAAAGAGTTTTACATAAACCTCTTTGCGGTCATTTTGATGCCATTTTTGAGAAAACATTCAACTTCAACTGACCATAACAATAAGACCATTTATCAGATTGAATTTAAACTCCCAATTTGTAATGATAAGGAGTACTTTTACAGACATGATAAGTGTTTTTAAACTGGGCATAGGATTGCCAAGTTCTTGCAGGGGGCAGAATACCCAGCAGTAAGATGACCAAAATTACCCAGCTTTCGTAGAGTTAAGGATAAAACAAGCCTCTCCTCCCAAAGAAACTTAAATTCATTTACCTCTACAACTCCTCCTATCTGACGCCAGCATGTACCCAGGAGGGCAGGTGCAGCTGGTGCTGCCAGTCGCTGTGGACCCGCACCCGTACCGGCAGCCCAGCGTGCTGCAGGAACGGCCACCACTGGTGGAGTAGGAGGGCCGGGTCTGGTACCCTTGCATGGCATGGGTCTGATATCTCGGACTATTACTGGTCTGGTAGCCCTGGACATAGTGGGGGGCAGAGACCAGCTGGGATGTCTGTCGGTTCAGGGCGGCATACTGGGTTTGGCTGTAGGGATGCACTGAAGAGGCAAAAAACACAGAGATTGAGCGTTGCCAACAGTTCAAGATTGAAAGATACTGTATTTACAAAGATTGCTTCTTCACAAAAGGATCTCACAAACTTCTGATAAGACCATGAGTGGACCATAGTAGGGGCAATGACCCTTCCCAATAAAGCAGCAACCAGTACAAAAATAAAACAGGCATTTTATTCCTATATCTTTTTAATTTTCCTTCCTTTCAAATTTTTTTTAATCCCAAAATGTAGCCTTATCCCTCAAACACCATAAAGAGTTACATAAAAAAAATTTGTCCCCCCCCACAAAAATTTTTTAGGCCCTCCCAAAATGTTGGTTCTGGATCTAGCCTTGAACATGACACACTATGGGCAACATATTTCTCAAAAGTATCAAACGCCAGATGCCTATACGTTTAAACTAACACCAAGTAAATACATTTTGGAACAGCAAGGAAGAATTTTACTTAAATATCTTCAGCATCAAAGACTGATTTAGTGATCTACACATATTTTCTGATGTGACTTTACGGAAAAAATTATATAGGGACACTGACTAGGTGCTTATAAATGATTATGAAGATGAACAAGGAAATCAACTGGAGTGGGATTCGAACCTGCTCTACCAACTGAACTACCCAGCCCTATGTTGGTGGCTCTTCCCATTTGTCAATATCTTTGTTCAGGGGGTGCTAGCCAGAAGCCATTAAACCTGTAACACCACGTAGCCAAGGATCACAACCAAATAACACAATAAAACCTGAGAAGTTGTGAACAGGGATCACTTAGAGAGGATACAGTATTACGGAGGCCGCAGGTTCGAATCCGACTCCAGTTAATTTCTTTGTTCATCTTTACAGTGATTTTCAGGAGACAGGCAAATGTACGTAATTTGGGCCTGTCAAAATGTAAAATGCTGGTTTCAATGAAGCTCATTGTAACTGTTCAATACGGGCATTTCACAATAGTGTGCCTCCAAGAGCTTAAAACGAATTGACCAATCACAGTGCACAAGATCTGTTGACCCAATGCGTGTTTGGAAAGGGTTGACGGATTTTGTGCCTTGTGTTAGATTTGAAAAGTCTGAAGTTTTAAAACTATGGCCACCAAGTGTTGATGGAGAATATGGTGCAATTTTTTAAATAGATCAAGGGCATTAAAAACAGATTTCACACAGAAATAATTTAACCAGAAGGAACTGTGAACTCCATTATCTAATCTGAACCTCAATTTAATACACGAATGTTGTGGATTCCATCAATTCACCTGCTTCCTGAAAGGGCATATAAAGTAGGAGGTAGCTACACGTACTGTTGAGGTTAGTATTCAGTATGATAAACAGGTACACGTAATAAGTATATAGAAAATTAAGCCACTAATCACATGAAAATAAGAAGTGACAAACAGGATCTATCAGGATAGCTTAATTTTGTCTTTTTAGCTTGTGTATAGGATGCAGCAAAGGGACACAAAATATCCAATACTTTGCCATCTGTCACTAGACCCAATGGGGACCACTTTCTCAAGTACAGTACATAACCCCGCTACACACAGCGTCATTACATTTCCATCTTGGAAACTGTCAAAAGTACAGAACTCCATTAATTCTGACCTGGGGCAGAGGTTATTGGGACTGTGCAGCACTATCCAGCTATGATGACAACCCCAACGGACCCCAAACTGGCACCAGTTCCATCCCAGGGTTTTTTGTTTATTTCTTTGCAGGACTGAAGTGAATCAAAATGCTGAAAGAAAGGCATTTCCTCACTAGAGCCCATGAAGGGCAACGTACATTTTTTCATAAAAGTCTGTTTCTGACAACGATTTTAAGTCAACCCCCAATTCCCCATTAATAAAAAATCCATGTTCTTGCACATCATGTGAGTTAATTATTACAAAACTATTACTCAGTCTCTTTTCATATCACTGTCATCTTCCAGTTCCATATATACCAGTAACTCATGAGTTTTATAACCTTTTTTGACCCAAAGGAAAAAAAGCGGGGAAATAAAGTCAATGGCTTTACACATATGTCAACACATTTACATGTATGTGTTACTCTCTCAATTCCAAATATTGGAAATCCACTCTATTCAATTGAAAATTCACTCCCTCCAAATAGGGATGAATTCAAGTGAATTTTTTTCACTCAAATACATGGAGATTGAGCTATTACTCCAATTTCCACTGAAAAGGGTTCTTTTTCAACCTATTTGAACAAATTAAATGAATAGTAATTTTCACTCTAAAGCTTCTAGTCCTTAGTTTCACTCTTTCAGATGTAGAGAATAGTTTGGGTCAACTGAAACATACACATGCAGCAGAGATAAATACCACGCAGGGCTAAATATCCATACAATATTCCACATGCAACTCATGGTTACAATCACGTACATGTATATTTTTAATCATGTAGCTCTTACACTTTATAGCCAATCAAATATGAATTCCAATATATGAGCACATTTGATGGACGTGAAATTCTGCAAATCAAATTCACTGCACTCATAACATGTGGGCATAGGAAACAATGAAGAATGCCTACGTGTAATACAAAAGAAGCTTTCTTCACAAATGGTAAAATTGGTTTCCTTGTAATGGCCACTCCACCTGGAAGTTGGAAACCGCAATTTCCCTCAAACAGTCCCTGTTACAATCAAATCTCCACCCACAGAATTTCCCCAGACGACAACACATCTGGCAAACTATACTGCGTGTACTCCAATTCTTGGAGTTGAACAAGTACAGGCCCATATCAATTGAGTTTACATGTATCTCAACAAATGAGCGCTTGTACATGTACATGTAGATTGCTGACTTATACTAAACAAAATGGAGTATATTTTGCTCCTCCTGTTAATTCCACTTTTCACTAGAGAAGACCTCAGTTTGAGCTAATGTATGTATGTGTACATGTGCACAGTTTGGGCCCTCATGTATGACTTACAAGTGGCAGATCACCATTGTCAAAAACAGTGGGCACTCTGGCATTTACTAGCGAGGCAGCCCCATTAAAGCAGAGGTGAACCTGGACGTACAATTTGTGTATTCTTTAGTGCCTACACATGTATTTCTCTCTCTGCAATGAATATTTCTTTGACACAATTTTTCTGCAACTTTGTACTCTTCTACAACGTGTGAAAACTCTTTTACATGCCTAGGCCTATTTGATAAATACTTTGAACAATGCACTTTTTACAACTTTAAACATTATCCATGCTTTCCTAGACAACCGAGGGTGCTGTTGGTGAGATGTCACCTAGGGAAGACAAAGTTCAGTGCATAGGTTTTCTGTTCATAATTTGAACCCAGAATTTACTTACTGAAGCTTTTCATAGAAAGGGATTGATGTTGATTATTGCTATGCACATAACCAACAGGAATCAGCAAAGAAGAGAAAATTTAGTCCAGTAACATCTGCAGAGATGCAACACTTTTTTGTGCATGAATTAATGTATGTGTTACACATCAATCTTTCTTGCTGGAATGACATCACAGTTTTGCTCATGAATATGGAAATATCCCTGGCGCAAAAACACTAAAGGCGGCAAAATACTGTTTGAAAAAGTAAACCAAAAGTTGAAAATGCAGTACACTCAGACACAAATTTAATTTTAACTCGCAAATGCCTTATTACAGCCCAGGAGGCCATGCCTCAGACAAAATCTCCAGCAGGCCAATCAATGCCAATTGTCAAATTATAGGCCTAATTGGCTACGCTCCTGTCCATGTTGCCCCAAGGCTGAAGGTTGACCAGTAAGGTCAATGCATCACAGAACTTCCTGACCTTCAGACTGAAGGGGGACAGTTTTTTTTGCCAGTGGTCAAACTTGGACCTTGGATAATGGGTATCAAGCTGTGTTCTCCTGTTGTAGTAAATCTACAGAATATTTACAAAAATCAAGAATCAGAATGTATGGAGTATTTATGTCCCTCTTTAATTGTAGTTTTACATTGCATTCACTTTAAACTTAATAACAAGCTGTGGGGGGAAACTTTCTGCACTGCTGCAATAGTTTTATCACGCCCAATTACTCTAATGGAAACTGTAATTTCCACGAGTGCCCTGTAAAATGTAGAGGTAGGTTGTGTATTAACAGGACCACCAGAGCAGCTTGGTAGCTTAATGCATACATGTACGTATCGTTAGCACGCAAAGACACAATTTGAAAATCAACACCTGTGCCAAATTTGGCAAACCTTGCATGCAGAATTACCATTTTACTACTGTATAAACGTTCTGCCACTGGAAATGCATGGATTTTGTCACACATGAAAACATTAAAAGAGAGTTAAGGTAATGTAAGTTTCCAGGAGTGCACAGAAGAGAACGCCCCCCCCGATGGAAACACAGCTTCAGAGGTGATGCTGCACACAAACAAACACCAGTATTCATCTGGGATCATGCCCCCCCCTGGGAAAATCCTGGATCCGCCCCTGGTCTCTCACACTGTATTAAATTCCCAGACATTAAAGGTTCCAGACATAGATAAATGCAACAGCAAACTAGGCTGCAATTCTGTTTAAAAAGGAAACTCACAAAGTTCCTTTCAAATTCATTATCAGTCCAAGTCCCATCACAAGTTCTTTTGTGCAAACAGTTGACAAGGTTCCAGCATTCACCAGCATGGATTGGGTTATCCCAGCCACAGAATCCAGGATGCCTGAATGCACAGCATGCTTGACTGTTAACAGATTTATCCAAAATCCTCTGTTCTACTTGTCGATCATGGGGCTTTGTGGGGGGATCATGGGGGAGGGGGGCACCATATTGATCATAGGTGTCACTGAGGGGGAAAAGTAGGCGCTTGTTGTTTAAGACTTATTACCTTTTATTACTATTTCAGTGAGGCACAGGTATTTCTGAAATTGTCCAGTGCAGCACATTCAGAAGTCAGACACTCAATCTCATTTCCTCCCGATCTGGAAGAATGTTTCTGGCACATGTGATTCAAAAACCTGGTTTAGGTCATCAATCATCCAACCTTTTCCCAATCTGCAAAGCATATCAAAGTCTGACAAAACATCCACTTATAACTTGATAGCAATACAGACACAAAAAACTCTTGGGGACTGCAAGCGGGTAGAGTAGTCCCAGAGCGTTCCGTCTTGGATGTTCTGCAATAACACAAAGGTTCAGAGGAGGTCATGCGGATGCACCTTGTGTCAACTGCCACAAAACACCATCTAACAAGAGAGTATATACATGTACACGTATGCCCCTTAATAGTCTTCAATCAATTAGTAAGTCTGATATGATTACCCTTTTCCATTCACAACACGGATGACGTTCAGACAGAGGCAAATTTACTAATACATATATTAAGAGCAGGTGGAACCCCCAAAGAAATGAGCCACAGATGACTGGCACTTTAAAGATGAATTCACTGGAAGAAGGTGATGCTGTAGACTGAAGATGCATTCAACTGATTTGTCACATTATTTCCCTCCCAAAAAGGAATACTGGGCACAGTAGTGAGTGTTAAATATTCAAATCATCAATCAATCAAGCATTATAACTCAACAATATGTGATGTAATCTGCGAAAACCCTTCACATGGTGAGCTTTGTCATTTGGATGCATATAAACTTCCAATTAACATGGAAACGCTGTTGTGTTCAGAAATATTACATTTATGATTCTAAGTTGTCTACAACATGAATAGACAACTTAGAATCATAAATGTAATATTTCTGAACACAACAGCAGTGTCCCAATCAATTTGAAGTTGATATGTACCAAAATGACAAAGCTCACCAGGTGAAGGGTTTTGCAGATCATATTTACTAATTAGCCAATCCATTAATCAGTCACCACTCAGGCAACCACTCATCAATTTAAACAACCAGATATGCTAACAATTTTGCCAAAGTCCAGCTACATGTATAAGGTTCAACCTATCAACTTATCAACTGGATTTGGGTGGACCAGTCCCAACTCCCCATTCCTGTCAGATTTTCCTTAAACCAAGGGATGATTGATGTCAACTTTGTAACAATGAACCCTGGGTTTCAGAGGTATTTTGGGGCAAAAGGTTGGCTTCCGGCCTGGCTAGACAGGGCCCGGGCAAAGCCGACTTGTTAACAGGAAAACCATCCAAGGCCTCAATGTCAAGTTGATGTTATCCACGGTGTGTTGCCATGGATACTAGGACACTTCTGTCAAAACATCCGCAGACAATGGATGGGGCAAAACGTCGAGAACTTATCTTTAACATCATCAAACTATAAATTTATGAGGCTTCCGGCCTGCAAAAGTACGTACATGCATGTAAAGACACATCCTGTGTAAAGTAAATGTTTGAGGTAGTGGCGGATATCAGTAATTACCTAGATGCCCGAAGTTCTGGCTAAAAAGGCCATAGCCTCATTTCATTTGCTACCAAAAAACATCAAATTTCCAACCAACTGCACACATTCCATGCATTTTTAGTTTCCACAAAGTGAAACATGTCTGAATTTCCCAAGTTAAAGGTTTCCAGGTGCAATTTCTGAAGTAAAATGGATTGAGTCCATTTCAGTAAAACCATTTAAAACATTTTTCTCTGAAAGGCATTACCACTGGGTGTTTGCATGTCAGTTTGTGAAAACCAAAATTATTCCGCAATGCTTCAATATTCACAGGGTTTTTTTGGGGGGGGGAGTAATATTGAGGGGCAAATCAATAATCAGTAACAAAATAATAAATCATTAATTGTGAGAGAGGGCTGAAAATTGTGAAGGTTTTTTTCGCTTTCCAAACAAACTGGCTTTTGCTTTAAGGTCTTCTTTCATTTGTTCCAATTTTGTCTGTTTTTTCCTACTGTTTTTCACTCTTCCCACTTACTCCCCTCCCCCTGACACCAACAATTCAATGTTCTTATATTTCTTCTCCACATATGTGCACCACCAAAACAGTCCAAATATGTAGATTTCAAAACTCTCTAGAGATGCATGCCCACAGACACCCATGACAAGGCATCCCTTTGGCACACTCCAATCTATTGAACTAGGCCTGTGCCACTACCTGATTACCCACCCATCCATATCAAAACCTAGTTCCATTTTTTCGGGGCGAGTACCCGTAAAAAATTTTATACATAAAATGTACGTGAACTTTTAACATTGAAGAGCAGAATTGCTGAAAAATCATCGTGCCGCGGAAAAGTCCAGTCCTGCGGTCATAACTCCACATTTCCGCCAGCTTGGTGCGGAATGCCATTTATTAAGTATTCTTCATATTTTGAGCATACCTGGGTACCCAATATTGACATCAAATGGGTTCCTGGTTCCAAAAATACCCATAAACGCACACCCCCACTAGTATTAACACACCCCACCCAGCAGTGGAACTGGCTGGGCCATTGTCCCCACCCCCCTCCTTTGAAAAGGTACAGTAGTTATTTCACATCCCCTCCCACTTTACAGGCCTACCAGCCATTGGAGGTACACTGCAACTTCATAGTTGTATTCTTTTCTGTCTGATGGCCAAGGCTTGCCCCCCCCTTTAAACCTTTCCACTGTCCCTTTCCAGAAAGCCAGAATCAGCCATGGTGCCCATAAGCTTCACACTCGACCCCTATAAAAGATGCACATTTCGCGATGCTACATTTCGACAGTAAAAACTGGCGTCAACTGCGAGTTGAATCACGATTCCGAGGTGGAATTGGAATCGATTCCAAAAATGCTGGATTGGTCCAACACTAGTCTCTTCTAGATAATTCATTCCATTTTTTCACCTGTATCGGGCACAGATATTCTGTAACAAAATTGGAGGAAGTATGCGTCAGATTGTGGTCTGAAGCCAGGAAGACAAACAGTGTCTTTGGAAATGGTGTTTTCCCATTACAATCTGCAGAACTTTGCACCCGGAAATTAGTTTTGGGACTGGGCAAAGTCAAGCACGACCCCAAACCTGAGACATCAGTCGTGACAGGTCAAAACAGCCAAGAACCTGGTATGGTGCATTAACTTTACGATTCAATTTCTCAAGTTTCCAGCGGGCAAATTTTAAACAGCAGTCAAGGTTTCAGAGAGATACACACTTTTCCAGCTACTTACACGTACGTGCGCACATGCTGCTTGCTCCAGTTCTAATCATAATTCGTTTCTCACCAAGCTTAAAGCCAAATTATGTACTCTGTAAATGTTAGAGAGTGAAAACCACACTTTTGAGCAGCCACATGAAGGACAAATCTCTTCAGAGTGCTCTGCCACTCCTTTTAAATGAGGTTCAAGCCTTTTTTGAGTGATTTTTCACTCTAGAGCAGAGCGAAGACTACTATGAAAGAGTAAAGTAACTGCCACTCTTTTCAAAGAGTCACATTCAGGACCACTCAAAATGTGACAGAGGTGTTTTTAACCTTTTTACATTTAGAGCTGAACTTTAACATAAACATTAATGCCATTTCACAACAAGGACATCTCAGCGGAAGAACACTGAATTTCTCACAAAATGGAATTACGTATTACAACACAGGCAGGTCTATCTAGCAAGCTTTCATCTGTAACAGGTCCCGAATCCTCCGATTTCAATGCAATTTTACATACGCCTTAAGGGGGTAGGGTTAATGGCTGACAAATTGTGGAAATCTGTACATAGAACAAATCATATGACGATTATATTTGACATGGGGCAACAGGTGTGGGATAGTCTCATTTCAATGACAAACCATTTCCTTTTTTATTACAATTAAATAAAGGACGAAAATTTAACTAAATGCTTATTGGCAAATAAGGCTTAATAAAAAACGCATAAAGCCATTTGCAACGAGCTCCTCAAGACAAATGCGCCATACAAGACATCATTATTTTGTGGTGATGTTTGAACACTGTATTGTTCTACACAGATGTTGAAGGTGAGATATTTAGTTTAAGTTGTTTTAACTTGTTGAAGAAAAAATTTGAAAGGAATATACATTTTCAAGAGGACAAGAAGCATTTTTTGTCTCTTAAATCTTGCTATATCAAGACTGGAGTTACTTGTAGACGTGAGAAGCTATTATAGTTAACGTATAATTGTGGGTGTTATTGGAACTGATTTTGCATTTGTTTAATCACCAACAATCTGCCGGTCGGTAAGACCAAATATTCAGATATTTAATCAAAATGAAGGTCGAATATTCAAAGAGTGAATTATTCGAACTGACTCAGCCCTAATATCAAATAATGGGGTACACGCAATGAGATAATCTGATGCCGGTCATTTGATAAAGTAATTTGACCAAATCTTTGATATTAGCCAAATCAAGATGATTTCCATTTGGCAAAATTCATCTACAGTGCATTTTCCATTCTCACAATGGGGCAAATCTGCATTCCACTGAGATTCATTCAACTTGTAGGGCAAATTTCACCCCACTAGAGTTTTATTTTCCTTCATTTTCACATGGGGACATACATGTATTCAACTCTGGAATCATCATTCATATACATGTAACAATATGATTCAAAGTTAATACGGAATTTATGTTCCACTTAGATTCATTCCTCTTGTAGGGCAAATTTGACCCCACTAGAGTTTTTCCCTTCATTTTCACATGGGGACATACATGTATTCAACTCTGGAATCATCATTTCATATAAAAATATGATTGAAAGTTAATTAGGAAAATTAATTACCAATACCGTTTTCCTCATTTTTGAGTTTTGAGTGGAGCGTTACATATTAGGTGAACAAACAATCCTTAATTTGATTACGTCAGGTCAAGCATTGGACAATGCCATTCTCTAGCACTCAATGGCAGTATAAGATAAATTTTCTGGCAATGTAATTAATCCCTTCTCATAGTTGAGGTTTAGGACCTCACTGTTTTGAGCATTATATTTTCCGTTCCATAGCCAAATTTGTACCATAATAAATACGGCTGATATAGATGTGGCAAAAATTCATGGTATTCTTGCCTTGTCTTGTCAAAATGCCAACCTGCACTCTACGTCCTTGATAATTTCCTTCCTTCTCTTTAGGACAGACCAGCAGTGACCGATAACCCAAACACTATTATCAGCACACCAGACAATGACAGGAAAGGGCAATGACCCTTCATCAGGTTGCGTTACTCAACTGACATTGCAAAACAATGAAGCAAGCAATAAATGGTTACGTATGTGTATATGAGTGTCCTACCTGTGCTGTACATGTACAGGTATAATATGTACATATAGATGTACGTGTACAACACTATGGAGAGCTGGTGGAAGTGAAATTGGGGTAGGCCAATACGGGCGATTCACAATAGCGTGCCACCAAGAGTTTGCAACATGTTGGCCAATCATAACGCGCAAAATTTGTCGACCCTTTCCAAACGCGCATTGGGTCGACAAATTTCGCGCACTGTGATTGGCCAACGCGTTGCGAACTCTTGGTGGCGCACTATTGTGAAACGGCCATATTGGCCTTCCACAGTTGTACAATGCATGCCTTTCTTTATGTCCTTCTCAAGTCCTGAAAATGGAAAACTTAACTTTGGTACTAACTGTGAAAAACAAAACAAATAGCATGCATTGGTTAACAAAATAGCAAGGATCAATTAAAACAATTTCCGTGAAATAAACAAATGAATGCAATGTGCTTCATGACTGATCAAAGTTCATTCTGACACTTAAAAAGATTATTCTGAGTTTACTGGAGGCTTTCATTAGCCTGTTATGTTCTAACAAAATGAGAATGTTGTGTCTGCGGTCAGTCAATTCACATTCATATGTTGCAGGGTCAGTTATGTTTATTCATTGCATCCATTGTGCACACGTCACTCTGGGGATTTGGAACGTGGTGCTACCTTCTGATGTGCTACTGTACTTTATGAATCTGATGTGTTAAACAGAAAGCATGCAAAGAACCAACATCAAAACAAAGCACATGTGTATCATGTACCTGTGTATGAAAAAACAGATACAAGATCTATAGCATTAGCACATGAGGTTTTCGAACAGCAATAGACAAAATGGGCATGAATAACCATAGATTATTCTTAACATCCAGAACTTACGTTTGTTATTTGGGTGTAGGTTACACTACAAAATTGGACAACCAAACATTTTGCAAGGCACAACAAATGTTTCAAAATCAAAATTTCCCAAGCATTTTAAAGGGGGGGGGAATGGCAGGACGCCATTGGCCCATTTGCCCAACCCCTCGTTTAGCATTTTATCTGGGGCCGGGAGGATAAGGGTGCGAATGATTTAATCAGATGAATCACTACCAAATTTTAAGCTCCCGGGGGGAAAAAAGAGAGCAAAACCTTTCAATGAGAGTTATAAAGGGTCTTTCTACATGAAAATGAAGGCTGATATCATTCAGCCAGGCAGGCAATGATATGTGATGTACAGGTGGTTAAAATAATTACAGTGAAATTCCATAAACATGCATACTTCTAGCTCTGTGTCAGAGCTGGACACTAATCTGTACATGTTCGCCTGAGTTTTAAAGTGCCACGCAACCTTTGCCAAAGCAACCTTTTTTGTCCTGTCTCATTCCTGCCAATCCTTACAACAGCTTGATAAACAAGAAAAATGATTGATTCGTGGCAGGTTCGGGTCATCCGGGTCACAAGAATGTCTAGGAATTGAAAGCTTCCGCCACATTTTACAACCGCAACGTGAGGACACCTACGCGATCCGCAAATTACAGGACTTGGCCAGACCGGTTCTTAGCAGCTGTTACCAGCAATGGTGGGAAGAGGGAGGTGGAACTGAAAGTGACAACCAAGTTTTAGCTTCTTTTGCAAGAAATAAAGCTATAAACTTGATAGATGTATAGATGAATGTATAGGAGTATCTGTTAAACTATGGACTACAGATTATAGTCTATCTGTTAAACTGTTAGATAAATGGACTGGACTCCCTGTTTAACTGTGGACTATAGACAACAGACTATCTGTTAAACTATCGACTACAGATTATAAGCTATCTGTGGAACTGTTAGACTATAAATGAATGGACTGGACTCCCTGTTTAACTGTGGACTATAGACAACAGACTATCTGTTAAACTATGGACTACAGGTTATAGTCTATCTGTTAAACTGTTATAGGTAAATGTACTGGACTACATGTATCTGTAATGTTGCATAGGCCTACTGCCTACGCTTTCGTAAATTAAAGTTTTGTAGCTTGGCCCAACAAAACTACCATGCCAACAAGTGTTGCTTTTGTGGGGGGGGGGAGAGACAGAGATTTGAGAGCCGTGTTTAACTCAAATTTTGTTTTGTTTTTGTTTTGTTTCTTTCTCTTTTTCTTTTGTCTGTTTCACCAAAGTGTACAGTGCCAGCAAATATTCACACTTCCAAGGTTTTAATTTTTGAAATGCAAAACATCTGGCAGGAACTTATTATCACAAGTTAATAAGCCCTTTTAGAAGAAAACAAAGTTGCTTTCAGAGACAAAAGAAGAGAATTAGACATAGTCTAGACACTTTATTATGGCATGCCCAAATAAGGGCATTGACCTTTGTGCCTGCCAACAACACTCATAATACAACAAGACTGGATTAACGTGGGATATGTCTCTCCGTTTCTACTTTCTGAACAAAGTGCATGGTAAATAATAACATCACTCTTCTCCCCATTTACATGGATCCTAAATTATCAAGAAGAAAACCTTACTGAATAGTTTCAAGCAAACAAAATAGCAATGGACCTTTCCATAAATATGCAAAAAAGCAGGTGCATGCACATCACTACCACTGGTTGGCATAGTTGCTTAAATCTATGATGTAACAATGCAGATCTCTATGCCCATGCAAATGTACCTTGTATGAGCACATACACACCATTTCTATGTACATGTAGTATAGTTTGACATCAGTGCCAAACTTAAAGACAAGGAAATGCTACTTTCCAACCTCAGGACACAGCAAACTTCTCTTATTTTCAAGCAAAGCGAGCTGAAGTATCGGACAAAGGTTGTAATATGGTTTCCTTGATTACCTAATAGTTAAAGAGTTTCTAAGAACATTCTGATTTGACATTAAGAGCTTCTGCCAATTACTCTCACACTGCTTCTCAGAATACTTGTCCCCCCAAAAATCAATAACACCCCTTTAATAATCCACAGCAGATCAGGCTATGGAGGGCAATAAACCACTGCCTGGAATATCTTCACACACTCAGGCATTCATACTAGCCTCTTGTGTGGGTGCTTATCTCAATTAGTCTGATCACAGAGACTTCACAACCTACTGTGAACTACTAAAAAGTAATAGTACACAAGGCCTCCTTGGTGCCTTCAGTGTAGGATGGATTTACATGTATCTCCCTTAAACCACTCAAACAGCAATCAATATGCTTGCCCTGTCAACACAGTTCAACTTCTGTTCTCTTCCACTGAGCTAACTGTGGGGGGGGGCGTAAATGTACATTGCAGTTCTTAAAGGGACCAGTAGAACTAGGAGGGGTACGAGCACCTTCCAAAGAAATCCATCTGACAACTTCCACAATCCAATCCCACAAGACCACTTCCCCCCAAAAGGAAACTAATAAATTGTCACTTCAAGCAAACAACTCTTGAGAAAAGCAAAGTTTCCATCAAAAGATAATTTTTGCAATGTACATGAACGTCCGAAATCTTCCACCATTTCCTCAAAATCACCCATTTTCTTTTATACTCCCTCACTGCAGACGTTCAGATCTTCACAGAAATTTTAAAATACTTTCTAGTTTTACTGACATCAAGGGAATGTGTAATCACTCATGATTCTTGCCTGGAAGGAGGAAGGGGGAGGGGAAGGGCAGATGGGTCTACCAGATGCCATGCTAATGTTCTTTAAATTGTGCTGAGCTGTGCCGCCTTCATCTATTTGCCTACTTTTAATACACTATGCACATTATTCAATGATGTTTGGAGGGTCTGAGCACCTTGTGCTGTTTAAAGACAGTCAATGAACTTTACATAAACGTGATGAGATTACGAGTAAAAAGATTTCACTGGCAGGCACCCAGTGGGGGCAATGACAGTGTCCCATGCCAACAATCAAAAAACTTGAACTTGTAGGGGCAGAAATGTCAGAAGTTATTGGACTACTGTAGGACTGGAGTTCACACTGAATTTCATTTGACGGGTACAGCAACTAGAAAGTACTTTTTCTCTTTGAAACGGTACCTACCTGGGTAGGACGATCTGCTGTAAGCAGGTGCAGTGCGCTGGCATGTTGTTGTCCCATAAGGTGTCTGTTGACATCGGGTGCAGGTGTTGGGAGCACTGCACACGCCCTCTCCACAGGAGCCCCGGCAAACAGCTGCAAATAAGATATGATTGGCATGAGGCAATATTGGACTGAATGAGATGCCTCAAAATAAAGGTACATGGTACACAAAGACACAGTCAATGCTTGAGTTAGAGCAAATACAAAATTGAATATTCATAAACTTGCCCCAAAATTCAAGCAAACTTTCAAACGTCTGGTCAAACAGCAAATTTACAGCCAACCAAGCCTTTAAATGACCAGTTTGGTGGGCACACAATTACATGTATTTATTGTCATTACAATAATTTCTAACTTTTGTAACATTTGCAAGAACTAAAAGTGATTTATCATACAATAAAGCTTTACCACAATGTCATTTGGAGAAATGCTTTTTATTCCATTCAACTGCACCAACACATAATCAAATACAAAAAATTCTTTGGAAATGTGCAAAACAGACTGAACTGTTGGCTCAGAGAAATATGAAAGAGTTGCGTAGCACCGTGATCAGAATATTGACAAGAATATAATATTATAACCAGTGCTCTGAAATACGTAATTGCCAAGCTCTGCAAGTTTATTATAATATATTACATTCTTGTGAATTTTTGGCAGTTTTGCAACGGCCAAGTGGAGGGCAAGCTACAAAAAAAGGGATGCTTTTTGGAATAATTTCTGTGCAGATTCAAAACAATCTTGTGGAATATGCAACACCATATATGTGTATGAGTTAACAATAAAAGTATATAAATCAAAAATATTGCTGTATGGTATAGCAGTGGTACTGGACAACACATCATTAGAGCTTCGTGTAGTACAACTGGTAATAATGAATCTGATTTTTTTGACGTTTTAAAAGACCAATAAACTAATTTTGGCCTGTAGCCATTGCATTCCAGCAAGTTGTTATTATATCGCCTACAGCAGGATTTCCCTGAGCCTGCAGACAGGATTTCCTTCAGTAAATCTAGACTCCCCTACACATCCCAATAGAGGTGGCCAGCTGTACTGAACTAGTCTTCCCCCGAGCACAGTGGTGCAGGGACGACATGTCCTGGGGGTCTCAATTGGACATTAAACCCCCGCCCCCTTGCACCACAAGGGAACGTATGGCTGTATCAGAGCTAGTGCGATGACAGTGTACAGTACATCTCCATTTTTCAGAAATATAACTAAAATTAATAAATTAAATAATGACGTCCTGGGGGAGGGCTCAAGCCCCGAAGCCCTTCTCCCCTTTTGCATCTAACCTGAGCATTCTTTAAAACAGCGACACAATATTGAAAACCTCTTTTCTCTCCCCAGCCTGTTCATGTTGAATGCAAATGTTGCTGTACACGTATAAGCCTATAACAGTGCAGGATGTACTAGCCACTGGCCTTGCGTGACAAAAGAAAAACATTAAACTCTAAAACCTACTGAAGGATTTTCCAAGAATGGAGATACTTCTGCCCTCTTGTCACTTTTCATGAAGAGATCTTTTTATTGCTGTAACACATAGCAATATGTACAAAAACACATTGAGCTGAACGTCCAGTACACGTTTCCTTAAATTACCTTAACCCTAATCTACTAGGGCCTTTTACTAGGGCACAACTCAATCCTTCAAAATCCTCCAATTGCCCAACTTCATAAACTGCATTCATCCTCAATCCTCCAACATCCTCCATCTTTTTTGCTTATGCACAAAATGAAAGATACCTGAATCCTTAATTCTCCAAAATCCTCCAAAACCACCCGGAGTATTTTGAAGGATTGAGGTTGGTTAGGGTTAACCCTGAACCATTGGATGAAAAGCGCACTGCGAATGTATTTGGCAACTTGTCTGTATGATTTTTTATACTTTGTATCTCCCTGTCACCATTTTGGCTCAGGTCAACCCTGTTGCAACATATCAACTGTAACTGCCTGCAAGGTTACAGTGAGCACAGTACACCTCAAATAGGAAGTAAACATTATTTTAACTTAAAAGCAGCCAAGGTTGTTGACTTGCAGGGTGGGTCAAGGCAACTTCTGCCTCTGGATACAGCATTACTGCCTAATGCCAACCATATGGGTTCCAGCATGGAGCTCAACTCATAAACAGGGCGCATTCTTTAAATGTACAAAGTGTGCCTGGATTTAATAACCATATTTTCACTTTTGACAGCTTGTGACGAATTGTCAATGCATGTGGACCTAATCACTGATAACTGATCTGACAAGTAGCAGAGAACCAAGGAATTATGACTTTTATTTCAGCTGAGGTACATAGTGACCATGCATCAATTAAAAGTTATTTGGCTTGTTATCCAAATAAACCAGTTGGTTCATGTATGTACACAGAAAAGGCCTGACAGACTGGAACCTATAGACTTTATCATGATGCTGCAATATTTGTCTTGTTCCCTGCAGACCCATTGGCAATAGTTGTACATATTTCACACATTGATAACAGGGGACAGTTTTTCCTTCCAGCCTCAGTTTGGTGACATTGCTTTGAATGGTAGAGAAGCAAAATGGCTTCTCCATGAGAGGTCTATAATTAGATGCTCTCACTACAGTGGTAGGTAAAATTGGTAAAATTACCCCCCCCCCACACGCACACACACAAAGTCATCATTCCAACCCAGTTTATGCTGGGTACTGCTGAGTTTTCCTGATATAATTTCCCTGAAAATAATCATTTTCCTGATACTTTTGTCATCTGTAAAGCTCTGAAAAATTGACAATGACAAATGATTATCCTTGTATACTGTTTGTCATTAATATTTCATATTGGCAAGTAGATCTAACAGACATAGAATACTTTTGGAATGACACGTCCTCTAAGATGACATGACCAAAATATTTGGAATATTCACAGATAATTCTCCTGAAAAATTAGTAAGAAGTATTCATAAATACCTCAGTAAGTCTCCCTATTCAACAACGTGCAACATGACTGTGTATTAACATTTGATAACTCCTGCTGAGAAGAGCTAATGCCCGCAGCATAAATCACGAACTGGATACATGACAGTTTTATCAATTCTGATTGGTCAAGTGTCTGTGTGCACGAGGCAGCACCGCACCTGCACCAAGTCCATACAAGGAGATTCTTTTGAACAAATATAAAATAAAATGGACTTGACTCTAACTAAAAAAGGTATTTATCAATGGGAATGAATATGTGCTTGGCCGGTCTTAAATGTTAGTTTAAGACCGGCTCAGGAGAATGAACGCTGATAATGCCCGAGCCGCATGTCCACTGTCCTAAGTTGGTCTGAAACAAACATTTAAGACCAGCCAAGCATACATTTATTCCCTTATTAGTTTGTCTTCACCGTGGAAACTTACGAGTGAGGCACAGTCCACTCCCTGGATTTGGCTTCCATCCCGGACAACAGATGTATCCACCCTGAGAACGACACACATGTAGACCCCTGCAAGTACAGAAGGCAATCAATTATAAGCCATGTGCATGATCTGTGTCTTGCGGAACTGTTTTAAGTCCTACTGGTATGTACATGTAGGCCTTATGAATTATCAGATGTTTTACAAAATGTGTACAACTTAAAATCAGTCAAGAGTATTACAATTGGACGAGCTATTGTGTGGCACACTGACCACTTTCTGACTATTAAAGGGTTGGAATTTACGTTTAATTTGAAAAACGTTCAGAAAACGTTTAACTGTTTAGTCAACACATTACAGAGGCCGCCAAAGCCAACCTTGGTGTTTTCGTATATGCATAATGATATAGTTCAACAATGCCCATATTCAAACCTATGTGTCTGTAAAAATGTACATGTAGATATATTGGGCATTTAAAACAAGCAATGTTTATTGTTTTAGAATCCACTTTTTTCTCAAAAAGTACATGGACGGCAAAAGGGAAAAGTGATTCGAAAACAAGATTACATTTGAAAGGCATCATTTGGAATAAAAATGAGCCCCAAATTGCGTTAATCGGAACGTCAAACCTCTATAAGGAATGGTTCCATTTAAATCCTTGGGAAAATCTGTAAACGAATTTGCAACTTATTTCATTTATATGTGTAAACCTCCAACCCATATTTTTGACCAATCAAAATCCTCCATGAGCAGGCAAAAAAGGGTGTTTCCAGGGCAGCAAAAAACACCCAAAGAAATGTTCTATTTGCAAGTAATGGATCAGCTGTGCGACAGAATGGATGGTACAGACATCATTTCTATATTCAAAAACCTAAACCTGACAGTTCTGGCAATGCAATAAGAAATTCCCCATTGCCAGACTTAAGATATGCAGAGTTAAAGTTGACAAGAATTTGTGGCGTTTTGCCCTGGCTTATGCAAAGCATTCAAACTGCACGACTAATAGCTGCAGCAAGATTTTAAAAACTTTTAATAGTAAATTATCCTTTGATTTTTGGACTGACAGCCAGCTATAGTTTTAACAGTCTCAGCACAGTCAAGACAACCATAACATAGAAAGAAAATATCACTAAGGGCAACAGGCAGGACCAGTGGGAGGGGGGCTGGGGGCATGTGCCCCCCCCAAGTCCCAGCACCCACCCCAAAAAAAACCAGATGAATGGATATCAAGCAAGGCTAACAAAAGCTTGCCCCCAAAACCAAAACCACTGAAAGCTAGTGCCCTCCCCATAAGATGCTGGTGTCTCCCTTGTCCCCCTCCCCCCAGTAAAATCCTAGCTATGCCACTGGGCAGGACATGCCGTGTGTATAAAAATATTTCTGTCTGGTTTTAACAGTGGCACCTTGTGACACTCACTCAAGAAGTACGAAGCCTCAGGTAAGAAAAAAAATTATGTACTGCAGTTAATGCACTGCGGTTCAGAGAGGTCACCATGCCTGTTCCCACTGAAGTGCCACCCAAGAGCAAGCACTCATGCCTCAAGAAGTTCACTGACTGCCATGCGCCACTGTACCACTTCTTCCCACGAGAAAACCTTTACTAAAATACCGTTTACTTACATAAACTCCCCAAGGAGGTGCCAAATGGGCCACTCATGGATGTGGGAATTCACTGGGGAAGTCATGTCAATCCATTTTATAGAGGACAACATGTCAAACTGAAGGCTGGTTTTAAAGACTAAGATCTGACCCTGAAAGGTCTAATTCAAAGTTGAAACTTATACACCTGCAAATTGGCTGCTGCTTTACAAACATACCCAAAGATAAAAGAGACTTGTCACAAATGTCATTTCAATTCACACATTTAACTACTGACACAGTAAACTGCAGATTTTCCAAGCTGTATATTATGCAGGTATTAAATGACCAATTTTCTCTTCTACATGACAAGGCCATCTTGATTTCTGTCTTCACCACAAGAAACCTAAATTTTTCTTGGTAAAGAGTGCTGCACTGTCCTTGCATAAGCAACATGAATAGACTGCAGTACCTCACGTACATCCTGCTTTTCAAGAAAAATACAATAGTTGTAAAGTGGGCCCTACATATTCCGAAGCAGACTTTTTCCTTCACAGTACAGTACATACATGCACATAGGTATACATGTACTTCTTCACCATCCCATGCACAGCCTGCATGTATCTCGTTCAAGGTCAGGAAGCCCATTGAAAGATTGATTCTTTTTTAGTCCATAAAATAGAATTTTTAGTCTGTTGGCAAAGAAAAACAGTAATGTATACCATATTTACAGTACAAAAACCTAGAAAATAGTCATTTCAAAGGTTAACAAAGTTATACACAAAACTAAGTATTATTTATCAAATACTCACCGAAATACCAGAGGTCATTATACATGTGCCTAGTACTAACGTGCAACAGATGCACTGAATTAATTAATGGACAGAATTTGGAACAAACAACTGTCTGAAGCCAGCAGTATGTACTGCAGGGTTACATAACTGGATAACCAGAAACCCGATCTAGAATGTAATAATCACAAAATGGGTAAAATTGGTCCTTCTCAACTGCACTTACTACATGTATATTGGAATCAGATACCATGCATGACATGGGGCCGATGGTACCCCCCACATGTCCAATCCCTATACACACTCTAGACTATTGTTAGCTAACACATCCCCCCTAGAAGTCTTTTAAGAATTCCTGAGATTCCGATCAAACAGTGACCAACACAAAGGGGGGGTTCTCTCCGCCCCATATCTTGCATCATATGTGGAATCAATCAGTGATTGAAATCACATGTGAGGAATGCAGCCCCAGCAACTATTCAGATGCCCTCTTATAAAATACACAGGCCTACAGACTCAAGTCAAACCCAACAACCCTTTTCACAAGAGTGAGAATCCAAGAAAATAATATGGGTCATTCTACAAAAATGAGGTACACTTTGTTTGTGTCCTTGTCTCATCTGATGTAGGACTTGTAAGTTTAGAACACATTCTTTCAAATCCAAGATTGATTAAGTAATGGAGATTAATTGCCAAACAAATAAAACTATTTAGGGTCGATTTGATGTATTTCCGGGTCAAATAGTCAGGTGTAACTGTGCACAGGCACTGAGTACAGAATAATTCATAGGCGGTTGGTATAAAGGTTGTACACTCCACCTGTGCACTGTAGTGGCAGGGACATACACTCAACATTTCACCTATTTTGTGGAGACTGAAAACATTGGGGGACTCGGGCATGTCCCCACAACTCAGTTCAAATTTCCCCACAACTCAGTTCAAATTTCCCAAACAAAAGAACTTGTCCCCTGAACGCGGTGAATGCCTACCCACAGCGGATGTAAAGTTGCACTCCGGCTACATGTATGTATGTACCGAAAACATTAATGTGAGTGCATGACTCCTTTCCCACTGAATTCTGAAGAGAACTGTCTAGTTCAGCCTCATTTCGTTAATTTTCCCTAAAAGTTCTTTATTTAAAAGGATCATCCACTCAAAAACATTCCTGAAAGTGTCTAATCAGGGATGTCAGGTGTGGTTTCTGCCATCAAACATTGCCACTAACCTAAAATTCACCTGTAGCCTTGAAGGACCCAAGGAGAGTGAGGCTACATCTACACTGTACATGTACAACAGCAAATATCACACAACAGCTATAAACTTTTTGTCATTTGGCTACATGACTGAAATGTTTCCCTGGTCCTTGAAAAATGCCTTGGCCTCCATTTGAACCCCCCTATGTAATCAGTTCCACAGTCACCTTGTCCAATGTGCCCTGTCCAATTTCCTAGCATGCAAGCGACACACATGTACACTATCACTTTCACAAAATGTGAGCATCACCAGTTCCACAGACAGGAAGTGCCACTGATAACTTCCTATGTTATGACCTAACGACACCAATTACAATATTATGTGCACGCACCATTAATGGGGTTTCATTCCTGTACTGTAGCTTCACAAAGGCCTTACTACATGCTTCAGTGGAGAAAGCTATTCTTGATTGGAATATTCAAACAGATTTCCCTAAGCTTTTCTTCATATACGTGGGGGGAGTCCTGTCTTACATCTAAGGGGGGATTCTCTGACTAGCAACTGCAGTTCTGCACCATAAATGAAGCACACTTAACACTTTGACCAAGCTTCCAGATACATTTGTAGATACATAGTTCAAGAAATTCTGGACTTGTTACAGCACCCTACACATTTACGTAGTCAGTGAGTGCAGGCACCAAACAGAGTACAGTTTTGTGCAAATTAGACCCTACGCACACACATGTGGGGGCTCATTTGAATCACCTGGTGCCCCTCCCCCACCTAAGACCATGTAAAGTTAAGCCTGAATTATACTTTTTATGTAATTCTGTGTAGAGTGTGCTGACATAATAGTTTCTGACAGCACTGTGTCTCTCTACTGTTTTATCTGTCAAATATACATTTTCCCAAACTAAAATTATTAAACTTAGATTGTACTTTTCAGAATTCTGGCTCAGGGAAATGTAACTTTGATACAAATGTCCCTATTTATCATTCATTCCCAAACCCACCGGTACATTAGACATCCAAGGCAATCTAAGCAAACTTGGTGGTCAGGAGGTCAAAACATCTGCACTGGTAAGCAGGACATTGTGGCTTTACCACCCAAACAAGTCTGTGAATTGTTTTTCAAAAAACAAATTACATGTCTGACAGGCATTCCTCCTCAACAATGGTAAGTAAGCCAATATTATTTTTGTGTGAGTAACAAAGGAAACAATTCCTCCCACTTTTTTATGGCTCTCTCTCTTTACAGAACTTATCACATAAAAAAATAAGTCCCCAAAAGTAAACGACTGCATGATTGCCACAGACAAAGCTACGTACATGTATTGAACAGTTTGCGGTATGCCAGACTACCTGTAACCTTGAGCTATGTTGAAAACTCATTACTTGGATGCCCTCTGTCACCAGCTGCATGATGACCCAATGTCAAGGATCTGCTATTAAGAAGAAAATGTTGCAAAACAATTTTCATGTGCTGATCAAAACTCAGCCCAGACTCAATTACAAGCAATATCGTGGACGGTTTGTCTCGCTAAGAAATGTTTTTTCACGCTTAGCACAGTTCTCGTTGAATAAGACCATTGAAATAGGCCAAGGGCCCAGTTTCAAGGTTTTGGCTTACCGCAGGCAAAGCGTTTTAAACTTACACAGGACATGCTGTTTTAACGCTTAACGTATTTTCAAGGTTAACGAGGAGCAAAAGTGAACATCCAATAACTGAGGACTGCATGCTTACAAGGTTGGCCTGGAATTCGAGTAAGCCCTGTGAGGCAGTAAGCACATAACAGTGATCGTAAAAACAGAGTTCTGTGGTTGGCAAAGCCATGAAACGCGGCCGAGGTGACCATGTCATCTTGATAATGCTCAAGCACAATCCCCAGGACTTCCAGACTTCCTTCGGAATAAACCCAGACAGTGGCCCATGAGCAGGCAGCAAGGGCCAGGGCCCAGGTCAACCTGTATCTGTCTGGGTGGCAGACTGGATCATCAGCACAAAGAGGATACCATAATACCTGGACTTCACACAACACTGGACATCAAAGAGTTGTCAAGGTCCTTGACAGGATATGAGAAACTTGAGTCGGTTTATAACTGTCTGTCTTTGAATGTGACTATTTACACATTTTAAGGGTCCACAGAGGGAATTTTACATGGGTACCCCTTTTTCTCAATTTTCTGCTTCATTTGTGAGTTGCACACGCAAGAAAGGTGCACTGTTTAAAAATTCACAATTTTTAATGCTTTTCTTGATAACTGAAGAGTTTTCTTATGAGATATGATGTCATCACAGGAAGACACAGTTCAGTTTACCATGCACAGCAGAATTGATGTTGAAAAAGTGTTGACTTATTGAATGAATGTTTAACAAAATACCCACAACATGTAGATTCCTCTCAGTAATCCACTCTGAGTGGAACAAAGAAGGGCATTTTGTTATTTGGTACTCACCACATAGGCGCGCCATGAGGTGCGCAAGTATTACATGCAGTACGCGTAAGTAATTCACTCCCGCATGTATGGTCTTTGCATAAAAGCAGAATGCGTGCAAGAACCCATTTGTAACCACCTGTCTTTCTTTTTGCCGATGGCATTTTGGAAAAAAGAAATATTCAAGTACCATTCCAAACTCTCACAGAAAAAAGTTACTGACTTGGCGTACCCAGTTCTCCCCAAATATAATTTCAAAACTTCATAAACATGGCGTCCATTTGCCAGAACTCATCCCTTATCAAATAGCGGTAACATAGGATTTCCATGCTCAATTTCCACTGGATCAAAGTTACATCTTGTACCTGCAAAAGTGGTATCAGATTAACAGTCAGGGACACTAGGACTTCAAGCTTTTCAGACCAATTCCAAAAGGCCAACTAATTCGCACAGGAATTGCTGCCAGTTATTTTTGGAGGCAAAAGGAAGATTTGTCATGATTGTGTAAATAAAAGAGGGATTTGGGGCAGGTAAGGCTGACCTTTAAGGTTCTTTGTGGATAAACACAGTTTGGCATGTCAGAGGGGCAGAATTTAAAGGAAAATCAGTCAAACGCGGCTTTAATTACAAGTCGGCCATATTCAATTTTTTTTTTATTTTGGGAACCTGAAATTAAAGGAAAGCAGTAAATAAAAATTCACCGCAAATAAACGTTATTTACACCGATCAGGAATGATGAATAATTTAAAATTTGTGATTAATTATATCCAACTTTTTTTTTATCTAAGCCACATTTTTTAACAATAAAAATAAGGCTTGGAACCCAAAATAGTTTTGTATCATAACAATTTTAATAAATTACTGTGGATAACATCAAAAATGGCTTCCCTATGATGGAGGCCATTTGCAGCAAGAGCAAAATTGCCACAACGTTTCATCCACTTGAAGATACCAGGCCAATCTCCATGTCTGCATTAAGCCTACATGTATCTAGTTTAACTTTGTTACACATCAATTAAGTCGCTGTGATATCTTGTCCTTAGTACGCCTGTGTTTTTAGAAATAGCAGTCAGAAAATATAGAACATTTATTCAGGGCTAACAGAACCTCAGCCATTGAAATTGGTTTTGAGTTTTATAAGTTTAATTTCATGCAGAATGTATCTTGAACTGTTAAAAATTGATAAAAAGTGAGACTAAATCTAAGTGGACAATATTCTTATAAATATTACACCACTGTCTATTGAGATCGTCTTTTTAAAATGTTTTTATGTTTAGTCTGTTGTATTTTATAAACGTTTCTGTAATCTGTAGGACTTTTAACACAAGAATGGAACATGGAATGGCTCTAGATTATTTTACAAATATTACGTTTTGAAAAATCCAGCTCAAAAATCTATTGCCGGCGTATCTCAAAAATATTTTCACGGTGGAGGAGCTTTCCCGTTCATGATTGACAGTCCAGTGACAAAAGTTTTGTATCGGTATCTGACAGTTAAGAATGGAGAGCGTCTGTTTTGTTTTCTGTTCAGATGGATTACAGGCCACTTGGCATTCCGACGAGTCATCAATGAGGAATAATTCACAAGTTCACAGCCAAATGAACCAATAAAAATAAAGAGCTCGTGACGGGCAGCCATATGATTGGGTGTCCGTGTTCGTTTAGCTGGTCGTTGACGCCGAGCGGTCGCGTTGATTCGCCGAGCGGGATATTGCGCAGTGCGACAAGTAACTGCCGCGTTGAAAATGGGCGGGTACGCTATGATGTGGGACGGGTCGTAAAACAGAAGCAGCCGCCTATCACAATTGTGAACAATGTACACGTATGTAGTTGATTGGCAGGTTGGTAAACCTTGGAAGGACAAGACGACAAACATCATTATGACTTTTGAAATATCGGTTGTGACATTTAGGTACATGTGCCGTTTCCTTGGCTGGGCTGGACTAAATAATTATCATTTACAAACTTCATTTCCCTCCCATAATGCTTACAAACCTGTCATTTTAGCAAGACGTCTCAAAAATGTCCAAAACTTTCTTTCACCCTCTCTTTTTGTAGGTTTGAAACACAAATTTTCTTTAAAACACTTTGGAAAAAATGTTGAATCCTGCCCCCACTACACGTTTCATCTCAATAAAGGTATCATCTCATGGCAGAAATAACATGAATTAGGGACAGAGAAAAAAAGTTGTGTAATTTTGTCAGGATAATCGATGTTTTTTACTCCACGTAGACTTAAAACACAACCACAGATGTGAATAAAGGATGCAGCATTCTTTTCATGGTTTTCCTAGCAACTACAACCAAAAATGGGACAGAGCTCCTTCATTACAAAAACCAGGGTGTTAAATTTAACACCCCTGGTATTATCAGAGGACTACACAACACTTTTCAGTGGTGTTGAAACTGTTGGTGTTACTTCAACACTCTCGGTGTCAATATTAAAACCTTCCAGAGCACTGCAACATTTGTAGGTGTGTAAAGTAACACTAGCGGTGTTAAAGTAACACCTTATGGTGTGGTAATCTGATAACACCAAAAATGCTGTTTTTAACACCACAGTTTTTGCAGTTACAAGGGCAGCACCTGACACCCTGTGCACAAACGTGTGGCCACGCGTCGTCCGCCGCCTGGAGGGAGTGCGGCGGACCTTTGATGAGATCTAAGGGTACAAAAACCCTACAAGACTGGTCTAAAAACTGTGTTCTGAGTAAACGCTTCAATACTTTCACTGTTAAATTTTACTGTTGAGGATACGTTATCACTTTTTCATGTCTTATAAACTACTGCAAAGGTAAGCAATGTCCATACAGGAACTTTTACTAGGTTTCTTTTCATACTGGTAAAAAACTTTCTCTAGCAGACGACTTGGTCCGGCAGTATCGCGGCCACCAAAACTTACCGAACGTTCGTCTGCACCATCCGTTTCATCCGCCCTCCATCCGCCCCGACGTCGGTTCCTTCCCCCGACACTGCTCCAGCGAGCACAAAGGCACACAACACCATCCCAGCCAACCCACTGGAAGGCCCGAGGGCTTTCAAATCCCAGGTTAAACCCCGCCAAGTCCGACGGGGTCGATCGGCCGAAACGCCGACCATCGTGGCAGGTTCACGGTGCGAAAGAAATCCCAACACCACACACAGGCAGCTCTGGCTAGCTGCTGACAGCTGAGACTTCACCTCTCTTTGAAAGAAAACCATCCACGGAAAAGAAGATCTCAGCGCATTTCCATTCGCTCGAAGACTAAGCTAACTTCCGAAAAGGTACAGATCAGATCCTCCCGGATCGAGAACTCGCAGGTAATGATCCAAACAGTGAAAATACTGTCCAGAAATCCTACAGAAGAAAGGATGAATCGGCTCCAAAGCTCTGTAGATCAGAGCGCGAGCCACCTATCCCGAAAGCTTATGAAAGAATGAACAGTGACCGGTATCGGGTGCGTGTGTAACTAGGCACACTCCTCACTGGCACACACGCAGAGCATTCATCACCGCTAATGCGCCAACCAATCCACCTGTTCTTGAATTGTGCCCCGAACCCCAACGAACTTCCCCGGGCTAATAATCTTGCGGTTTTCCGGATTCCTATCCCGTTCATTGTAACAGAGGGTCTTACCGTGGAGCTTACAGCTCACTGGTCTTACAAGGACGGAGCTCAGCTACAGTTGACATTCTTTTTTTTCTACAGGCGTATTCAGTTGAAATGAAGTAGTAAACCTGGCCTGTTATAAACAAACCCTCAGCCCTTCCACTGCAGGGGGCGGGGCCCCATGGGCTTAAACCCTTGGAGACCACTCATTAGTCCCTGCATTGTACATACGGCTACATCTGATAAAAATGCGGGGGGGGGGAATAATTAACCAAAAACACAACCTTGGATTTGAGAAAGGGGTCACGTTTCGGGAAAGTTTCATATGGCCAAAAGTTTACTATTTAGTCCAAGTGAAGGAACACCATACTATGCCGAGTCCGGGCAAAAGTACCGTGCCAGTGGTCACATGGAGGTGTCAGAACATGGTTAACCAAATCATGATCTGCAGGCCCTCCGCTAGTCGGGCATTAGTGACTTGTGTGAGGTATGCAGCCTGCAGGTTTTGTGAAAATGGAGGGGAAAAAAGGAATGGTGGAAGTCCTGAAGAATTGCAAGCTTCTTTTATTCCATGTGAATTATTTTGCTCAAAATGAGTCCTTCAAGATGGCACAATTTTGCAATCTCGGTGTGTAGTCTTCATTTGATTTCACAAAACGTGACTAGGTCCATGCAGGAATGTTTAGTGGTGATAGACTTTAGATGGAAGTGTCCCCCAACGTTTTACCGACCAGAATGACATAGGGAAACAAGCTTGAGTTTCATGTGTGTGTCAACTGTCGAATACGTCGGCTAGTTTTGACTGGTATTATTTGTCAGTAATGGGGTTATTTTCATCAATGGCAGCTCACTTACCCTTGAACAAAATTTGAGAATTATCCCTTGGCACATTGAATATGCGTCACCAGTCTAAAAGAAAATTAGTTTACACTGCTTTCCGATCACACTCGATCCCATTTTCAAGTCCAGCATGTTTTGATATTACGCTTAATTTTCAGCAGTTAGGGCAACAATCTTGGCCGAATTTCTCTATCCCACTCCAACCACTCCGAGCCCCTTTGAATGATGTCTTTCACTGCGAGGTCTCTGTGCTCCAGCTGCAGAACATTGACCGCGTGAGCCGCAGTTTAGCGCCCTCACTAGTCACTTTTAGGACATCCTGTCTAGTCTTTGTTTTCTATCAATGAAAGAAATGACAGGAAACAGAGAATTTCAGTTTCTCGGGTATGTTCATTGGTTATAAACCACAACAATACGGGCGATTCACAATAGTGCTCCACCAAGAGCTTGCAACGAGTTGGTCAATTGCAACGCACGAAATCTGTCAACCTTTTCAAACGCGCATTGGGTTGACAGATTTCGCACATTGTGATTGGCCAACGCGCTGCAAAATACTGAGCGCACTACTGCGAATGACCCATGTCCACTTTAAATGTAACAAAGATGTTTCTTGTACCACGGTCATAGATATTGAGTTTGTATTGGTCGCAGGTTGATCACGCGATATGCTAGAAGTGCACATGTATCATTCACGCGTCGCGCGCACGGTTGATGTGTCATGTCTGCTGTGTATAATCTTGGGTACGAGGGTGGACAGGCGCGTTGGCACTATGCGTGCCATGAGCACGGCGAGGGGGACATTGAAGCACTGTGTCCATTCAGATGCTACCCTCTTCACTCTGACCATAACGGAGACCTGTGGGTTACTAAACTTCTTCGTGCACCTGGCTATGCTCGTGGAACACGAGTATGCTCTAATTACTGTTTATGCGGGGATCGCCATTGCCGTTTATATAACGCTCATGAATATTATAAAACTCTCATGCCATTGTCTCTTCTCGTCTGCTCTTCAATCATGTCAATACTTTTCAACGGAATTTGGAGTAAATGGTCCTAAAATTAAATCAGTCGACAAAAACCCCAGTGCTCTGTAAATTCCAAGTGTCTCTCGTAGGCCAGTTATCCTAGATTTCTCCCCCCCCCCGCAAAAACAAACAAACAAACAGAGGTCAACAAAGTAAATTACAATCAGTAAGTTTCCTGGTAATTTAAATATCCAACTTGCTGTTGAATTGTTTCAATTTGTCAAAGTGTTTTAATTCATCTTGCAGTAAAATACCGGTATGCATATATGACAGATATAAGAGTTCCAGAATAATCTATTAACAACTGTTGCCTGTCGTTACGGGGTCCATGGGTTTTGTACACCCTCGGGGATACAAACACTTTGGACCCCTACACTGGAGGGCAACAAACAGGCCTAAGTGGTTCTTCGTGAAAACGACAATTTTACTTGACCTACCTTTCGGCCTTTCCAGTCAATACGTTTGTACATGTACCAGGGGCAGACAGATTTGTGACGCTACGTGAAAACGCAAAATACACTTCCCGAGATTTGGCCCCTAATAACATGAATGTAATCGAAAAAAGAAAAAAAAAGTACTTTCGACATGTGCGGCTCTTCGTGAAAACGGTTGCAAAATGGATACAGGGTGAAAACCAAACGTAAGAGGGGTTGTCACTCCTTTTAGAGCCTCCACCTTCTGGTATTTGCATCGTACTTAGGACCTTGTCTTCCCCCATCCCACCCCACCCCAGAAGGTTCTGGATGTGCCCTTAAATGTATAAGTTCCTTGACTGAGAACTCAGAAAACCAAAGAAATGAAAACACAAGAAACAAACTGAGAATTAATTCACGGCAGGGCTATGCACAAATAGTTACTGCATGGCTACAAATTTCCCACTGTTTCGTCGGATATCTGAGTGCAGAGACTACACCTGTAACCAAGGGTAACGGATGAGGGCAGTATACTTACAGACTGCTACACTGCGCAGCTCTTGGCTGCGGTCGGCATCGTCTCACTCGTCTTTGGGGAATGAGTGTAGCCATGAGATTTTATTCTTTCAATTTCATTTTAACATCAAGTTATCACATTTCCATATAAATATTAAATTTTATTTGTCAAATATTAACGCCCAACCCCTCCCCCCAAAAACACCACAAAAGCAAGGATTTCGGGACCGTAAAGTTTTTGATTTCCCCGCATTCGCTTTTGAATCCCCCCCTTTTCTTTAACTTTAGCTCTTTCCTCAAAGGTGGTTCAGAGAAACATGTTTCATACTCTCTCAGGGTCTCAGCTTTGTCCGGTCTACTGAGTATACTTTGATCAACAGGGTAACCTGCGGGGTTAGGCGAAAAGACATGTTTCAAATTCCCACCCCAATTAAATTTTGGAAATCTTTCATTTATAATGATTAAAGGAATACCCCAAAAAACTCCAGCAATTCACAAATGTTCCCCATCATCGCAGAAAAAAAAAACACGTCGAAGTAGGTTATGTTGATGTTTGACAACTCCTCTATACCCACTGTTAGTTTCTATACTGAAGTTGAATAATGTTCTTCGGTTTAAATGGAACCTAGTTGATGAAAACGAACAACATGGAAACCAAACATGCCTTGTGGTGGAAACGATACGATAAATAGGAAAACTTCATTCATTTTAACGCATCCATGCAATTAAACTCCACCTTTTTGCGAATTGTGGATAAAATGTTTGAAATATGCAATATAGGCCTATGCTACATTACGTCAAAGATGAACGTTACGTGGATTTGCGCAAAATAGGGGTGTTGTAAATGTTCTTAAGTCGGCTATTTCACTGTGCTATTGTCTTTATAGTCTCACTTTGAAGCCTTAACTTTAACCTCACATGAGCGCAATTTTTATTCTCCAGTGGGAAACACAACCCCGGCCGTAACCCTAATAAAAAAGGTTATATGTGTGTTTTTCTTCAAACTTACAGAACATAGAAGTGATAAACCCACGACCAGATAAAGATCACTAAAATAATGTCTAATAAATCAGAAGTTAAACTGTTAAGGGTAAATGTGGGCGAATCTAGAACCACCTTTTCCATTGGAGGGATAACTTTTTAGAAGAGGCAAAACATATTAGAATCCCTTCAATTGGTTTATGAGTACCGTACATCATAGCACCGGCTACCATTTATCTTCCATTTATCAATACACAATGCTCCACAGAACATTCGTATCATAGTATTTTGTAATTATCTGCACACAACGCCTCTCATCCAAGACAAAATGAAACTCAATAATGTATTTTTTTCTCTCTGTTACAACGGACCAGCTGGGAACATAGACCTATCATTGATAACAAGATGGTAAGCGTAATTGAGGCCTGAAGGGGTGATTTTACGTGTGTAACTATTTGAAAAGCTGTACTTTTCAAGCAGAGATGTCGGTGAATCTTAACTTATTGTGTACACTGCCTCCTGAAAAACGGCCTAATCGATGAATAATGCCTCATCGAAGGCACGCTGGTACAATAATTAATCTCTAAATCAATTCCACAAAGATGACAAGCACAAATAGAACAATAGATGATAAAACCGGCAAACGGAATGATGATTTTAGAAAGATCTAAGGAATCACATGCCAAAAAACTGCGGGGAGAATGTCAGATGGTTGCACCCGTTGGGAAAATCTGAGCACGCGTAGCGCCGGTCACCCGACTTTATTCTCACGAAGCAAGATGTCTCACTGGACAAGATGTTGGACCACTCAGAATAAAACATATGAAATTCAGCTTCTCAAGTAGTTTAATAACAAGTATAAAAAGGCGGTACATCTCGACGGTACCAAAGTACTGAAGCCAACAGTAGTAAATAGGCGTAGACTTTGTAATAAAGTGAACGAGCAAAACATAACTGGATAACACTACACAATTTTAAAATTACGTAAGAGCGTCGCAATACTATTGGGGGTATCGGTAGGTTTCGCTGGTATAACTTTCAGAATTCAAACCTATTTGGCTCTTGCCAGACATCGGGAGATGAACTGGAGGGGGGGTCCAGTGACATGCAGGGATGAGAGAGCAGTATACCCAAATCACCAATAATTCACTCGTCAGATGGAGTATTGAAACATTCGCTTATCGTCCAGACATTTACTACATGGCAATTGAGGTTTACCCCATTCCATCTACTAATTCACTTTTAGTCTGCGGTGGTGCAGCTTTAAAAGCCTGGTAATACAAAATGTAGATGTCAACTTCAATTTCAATAGATTTCTACGTTTACCAGCGCTAGTGTGCCATACTTTGAAATTTAAAGTTTAGCCGCAATGAATTTGTCTCAGATACAATTTTTCTGCCAACTTTGTACTCTTCTTAAATGTTTGAACACTTTTTAACACTTCCATTAATGCACTGAAAAGTGCACTTTTTTAACACTTCAAATTTTTTTCTGGACAACTGAAGTCGGTCTTGCTGTGATGTCATCCAGAGAATACATAGTTCATTGCATAGGTTTCTATTGAAATTGTGGAACCAGAATTTACTTACTCAAAACATTTCTGAGAAAAGCATTCGTTGCTCAGTTTATGCACATAACAATGAATCAGCGAAGAAGAAAAATTTAGTCCAGTAAAAATTACAGAAATGCATGATTTCTTTCGTACAAACCAATGTAACGTACGGCTATTTTCCTGGGATGACATAATAGTTTTAGGTTTACATGAATATGGAAATACTCGTCAGCATAAAAACCAAAAATGCTGCAAAATACCTTTTGAAATTGTGAAACAAACGTTGAAAATTAGGTTAACTCAAACACAAAGATCTAGTCGAATATTTGTGTTGAAACAAATTGATTGGAGCTACCGTTTAAGTCGAAAGCGTCTCTTCAGAGCCAGATGACATTAATTGAATATTAGTCACGGAGCAACTGTATGAACTTTCCTTTTGATGGCACAAACTACCTGTTTGCTCTTGGAATTAAAGTCAATATGATGTCGCGGATGTTGCGCTACGTTGATGTTCGTGTAAAGTACAAACAGCCCAGCCTTTCAGAATGAAAATTACAATGAAATGTTTTGATCCAAAGAAGAAAATACGAAGAAAGCAAGTGACAAACCTCCAACTTGTGAAAAAAAGTATGATTGCGGTACCACGAACAATCTCTCAAAATCGATTCCAGGGATTCTCTCACGGAGTTCATTTATTTCAGTATTGGGGAACTGATTTTTAAATAGGGCTTTTGACATAGGTCACAGCGCTTCACGATACTATCCCTTTCGTGAGACCCACGTTTCCCCATCGCCCCAGAATATGAAGCTTTGCCTCCCTAAGTTTAACACAACACGGACATATCACCTGTACTCAAAGGCAGCGATCTGACTCACAGGTGATAACTACTTTGTGAAAATGTGTTTGACCAAAGACAGAATGTACTGCGACCACGCACAATTATCGACAAAATCTCGAGTTGAAGTCATCCGGCAACAAAAACCACTGAATTCCAAAGGCCTGTTTGTTTGTGGGGACAATGATTTAGCGACAAGGACTATACTGACCTAGCAACATTTCTTGGACGAATAGTATCCCAGGGAGGGGCTATTGTTAATCACGCTGAACTGTCCTACATCATTTCGTCTATCACACTTTTAAACTGAAAACAAGCTCAGTATCAGCCAACATCCCAATCAAACATATCACTCTTTCCTTACTCTGAAGGATTTGCCATTCTACTCAATTAAAATCAAACGCTAGCTGGTGTTTTAATCTGCAAAGCCCATTGGCATTTTATGCATATCAATGTGTTAATACAATGCCTTATATAAAAACTAAACGCATTTAATACCTCTCAGCGTGCAACACGTGCGCAAATCCGTATGTTGGATAAATGTGGGAGGCCCAAAAGGGTGTGAGCTCTTGTATGAATCTTCGTCTAAACCACTATCATACTATTGCAAAGAAATAAGCAAGAATGTACTGCTTATTTGGCTTCTTGATTATGGGCCAAACTTGTCTGCTACAATGGGCATCGTAGCTCTGCTAATCTTTCCTTTCGCGGCCTTACCTTTCTGCCCCAATGAAATAAACGTCTTGAAGTACTGAACGCGAGCTTAGTCCACTGATAAATCTTACACAATATGTACAGCAAACCCCTCTTCAAGTGACCGTCCAAACTTTAGGAACGGATAAAAGACAACGAGAGTGTAGTTTGCCGTTTATTATTTTTCAAACACTGAACAATTTTTACAAACCCTATCAAACCGTGCGTATTGTGGGGTAAAGCGCCCTCAAGCGGTATGAGGTCTATATGCAATGCAGCCTCAACTTTGGACAAAAGACGGTCCGGAGATTCGTACTGCAACAAAGTTAAGGAGTGGTTATCATGTTTGAAAAGCAAACACCCATGTGTCAACCGGACGAATATTGCAAAAGAAACTTAATTATTCATTAACGCTCTAATAACACGCAGTCAATAAACGTGGGCCCAGTCATCTTTTTTTCGCAGCGGTTCGCTTTCGATTTAATTTTGCAAATACAAATTTTAAAATACTAAAATTGATACAGCAGTACTAAACTTCCACGCATAGCCTGTAAATTAACCCCACCTGTTAAAACAGCGCTCTTATTAAACAGAAGGCCTACAGGCTGGAAAAGTATAAATTCCTCGGATTTTACAGTTCTGCTTCAATTAGTCTCTGGAGGACCTTCCAACCACAACAATGGAGGCGTTTCGATTCACCCTCTTCTTCTTCGCGGTAATTGGCGTAGGTAAGTAAACGATCACTTTACACAACTAGTTTACGCAACTCCTACTCCAAATGACTTGTGTGGCACAGTTTCGGTAGGTAAGCCTGTAGGCCCTATACTATTATAACGCAATGTAAGGGTCAATATGTTATGTGAATAACGACAAGGCATGCACGTGATGCGTTGTACTGCATTGTCAATGCTACACTGACTGATACCAAATGCAGAACAGATACTCCGCACAATCCTTTAGATATTAGTTTGTGCTTATCTTTTAGTGAGGGTCGCAGGATGTGGTCTGTTTATCTTTCTGATCCTTGATGGCCTACTTCTTTACGTGAATCAATACTTAATCCAAGATGTGGCTGCACAGGAGAATTTGTTGTCTGAGACTGTCTTTTCTGCATAATGGAAATGTTAAAAGTCGTTTTAAAAGTATATCTTGAAGTATTGTGCCTTCTCATACTGAAAAAATCCCTAGGCCTATATATAGTAATCTCTTATTAAATGTTTAAAACCCTTCCAATGCTACACTGACGTACAATTTCTTCAGTGATTTACTGTTCATGTGCGAAATAAGATATAACAACAGGTAAACAGTCTTATGAAATTTTCCGAATCCAAAATTGAAACATAATAGTTAACAAAATACTCAACAACCAACTATCTTCATCACTGGTACAGAATTATACTGACTGAAAAAGAGAAAAAAATGAGTTAGAGGAAACCTATCATAAGGCTTTTTATCTCTTCTTTTGTATTACAGCCGTAGATGCTGCTCCAAATAAAAGTAAGTGTTTGTATAAAACGTCTATTTTTTTCTGCCTCTCAAACGAAGCATCTTCACCCGTTTTCAGTATTTAAAGCCATTGTGCAGTTTAATTATCACAAGGTTTGTCTGATGATATAAACAGACCCACCAGAAATTTAATCGGGCAAAGGTTTTGTGGCGGTTTCAATTCAAAGAAACTGCACAAAATCTTTGATTCAAATTCAGTACCAACATTAATAAGGGTTTATGACGTGACACGCAAGGCGCAGTCTTTTGCATACGACTATAGACCAATTCCCTTGTCATGGCACGAGTAGTTGGCTGGTGCTAATCTTACTTAAGCTGTAGTTGTCTACCAAGTACATGTATGTCCCCGTATCGTATCGTCAGAATACCCTGTTTCTGATCGACGAATTTTCACCTTGAACGATTGCCCCAAGAAGTTGAACGCTGAAGAAAGACACATCTCTTAATCAACGTTAGCTTCTGTTTTCACAGATTTTTTACATTTTAGGCAATGTTCAGTAAAAATGTGGGACGAATCCATACTCTACTGTTCTGAAACTATTGATTCTCAGGATTTTTACTCTACCCACACAACAGATGAATATAACAATCTATGAATAAAATATACAGTTAGTCTTGTGATATACTATCTCGTATCACTTCCGTTTATACAGGAAGGCCTTGGACATCAAACTACTCATGTAAGTAAAACTTTTGACATTTTGTTTGCTGAATAACACTGAAGGCAAAATTTACATTCTGAAGGAAAGCCTATTTTCATAATAACGATAGAATTTAAATGAAAGGGTACAAAATTGAAAGTAAAGTTGACCTGAAGCTCCTTGATTGCGAGCAGATAGTCCCAAACTTCCATCGATTTCAAAATACTTGACAGTAATTACTTGAAGTTTGCTTTTATTTGATTTGCTTATAATAATTCGTAGCCGACGATTTGCAACCACTTGCGCTCCCTGTTGGGTCTGTAGTTCCTTTCCAGCATTTTTCGTTTTGGGGTATTTTCAGGTTTATTTTCACAGTTTTGAAATGCATAGCAGGTCATGATATCTGTGTCCAAGCTATATTAGCGTTGAGTGTTCGGCCATGTTTTGTAAATTGGGAACCCTTGTTTTATATCAATACAACTTTGGGTCCTCTTCAAATCTTTAAGATTGATTGCTTAATTTTCTTCTTGTTTTCAGCCGGTGAATACAGCCATCCCATAAGTGAGTATTTTTTTATCCATGACCCATAATATGCCCAAACATAATTCACTTATACCAAACACCATAAGTGCACGTCAGAGTGCAGAAAGGGTTAGTGATAAACGTTAAGCAAATATATGTAAGGTGGAGATATCCAAAACGGTTCTTCTGAATGTTTATAAATTTTCCTATTTTGGTGTCTTTTCCCACAGTCGAGCCTTCGTATTATTGTAAATATATATTACGTTATTTTTTTATTCCTTTGATGTAATTTATAACATTGATGTTTCTTCATGATTACGTTAAGAACACTTTAAAATGTACTTTTTTTTAAGGCTAGACGTTTGATTTGGTGAATTAGAAACAGTACTTTTCAAATGCACAAATTGATTTTATCGTGCGTTAAATGTTCAAATTAGCATTTAGGCAAATCTGTCTCTCCGAGTACTTCCATAATGTAATATTCTTAAACTAAACCATTTTTTCCATCCTACGCCCAACAGCCGAGGAGTACTCCCACGATTACGTGACGGGTAAGAACAATTGTTCTCATCAATTATCAAGGAGAGCTTATGGTGGGCAAATGGTGTCCAACTCCATTAGTCTAAAACCATTGATTCTGAGAATTTTAACTGTACCCTCGATGAATAAAACAAACCAATATATAAATGATTCAGCTAATTAAGTTACTTGTCGAAATCTTTTTATTTTGTGTCGCCTCCTTTTATATAGGAAAGCCGCGGCCATCTGACTACTCATGTATGTAAAACCTTTGAAATTTCATTTGTTCCATGATAAAATTTGAAGCAAACTTTACTTTCATTATAGTGGTACAATTTACAGAATGAGCACTAATTTTACGTACCTCGATGTGACCTGAGGTTTTTTGGTTGAGGGCATAAAAAGTGTTAAAGTACCATTGATATCAGTGGTCGAGTTCGGGCGGCCTGTTCTTGACATAGGTTTCTTGTTCTCGCGCTCGAACGGTGGGAACACGACTCCAGAACACTGTTCTCGGAACAGGATCACACACCACCTCCTCCTCAGCGTTTTACAGGAACACACGGAAAAACTCGTGAGATTTTGATTTTTGAACAGCTGCAAAAAGTAGAGAGATGGCTTCCAAAGCCATAGACAATGGGAATATTTTGCAAAATTACCATTAATTATTTTCCATAACACAGAAATGAATGTTCCTGTTTATATAGAAAAGAATTCAACCCATCCAAACACTAACTCTCGAATAACGTAGCCTACATGGACGCCGCCATGTTGCATGTTGCTTGTCACTAACTACCAGCGATAACCAGCTGTTTGTTCCCGCCGTTCGAGCGGCCGACCCACGAACAACAAATCGAGCTGTTCGTGAACATACGGAAAAAAGCCGCCCAAACTCGGCCAGTATAGCTGACATTAATCACTCAAGGTTTTCTTTTATGTGATTTGCGGCGCAGCTGACAATTTGATAACACACACGATCCTATTCAATACATGTGTATGGGTTTTAGTTCCTAATCGGCATTTATCGTTTTTCGGGAATGTCCAGGTTCATTTTCATGGTTTTCAACACAGAACAGGTCATCTCTGCCATACTTCCCTGTTTCAAAGCCATATGAAATTTGAATGTGAACCATTTTCGGTGGACAGGAACACTTGTTTAGTGTTATATGACGTTTGGTCCTCATATCTTTTAAGCACGATTGCTTTATTTGATTCGTTTTCAGCCGACGAATACAGCCGTCCCATTAGTAAGTATTTGCTATTACAAGATCCATAACATATGTACAGTTATAATTCATCTACCAAACACAACCTTCCGAAACACCAGAGGTGAACTTAGAACTACATACATTAAACAAATTAAACACCAAATGGTAAAAATTATCCAAAAAATCTCAAACATTTTTCTCTTTTGGTGTCTTTTTGTCACAGTTGAGCCTTCGTATCCTTGTAAGTACACGTATCATTCGTTTTTACTTCCTTCTATGTAATTCATAATATTGATGCCAATCCTGGATAATTAAGAACACTTTAAAAAGTAATTTTTAAAAGACTAGTCGCCGATTTGGTAAAATACAAACAATACTTTTCAAAAGGGACCAATTAATCTTTTATGGTACATTATTTAAAATCTTCATATTTCTTGTCCCTCTTGTTCTTTACACACGGGGCTACACTGTTTTGATATACTAAGGGCTGAATTTATCTCACTTTTCATATGTACAATGTATTTGCATTAAGGCATTTTAGTCTAACAATTTACTTTCTTACGTCCGAGTGTTTGTATGATGCAATGTTCGTAACCAGTCGATATTTTTCTCCTACTTCCGACAGCTGAGGAGCACTCTCACGATTACGTGATAGGTAAGAACAGATTTTTTCCCTTGTCATCAATTATTTAGGAAAGCTTTATGGTATGCGAAATAGGCCATGTCTGTATCGAGCACCTTACGGCTCAGCTTGCCATTCAGCTTGTGATGTTTAACAGCCGTAGCCGGTGAACAACATTCAATTAGAACAGTCCTTTTCTTGTCATTGGGTTTTAATTTTAAGAGCGTATCAGGTCGTATCTGTATCGGGAAGCTTGTAGATTTAAGCAGAATGGGGACGCTGATTGAGAAAACTTCAGACAGTGAAAATGAGTTTACCGCCTTGAAAATTATGTTGAAAATGCATTTTTTCTTCATACATAGGATGGCATACTTGCATATCTCAAACGACTTTTGTAATTTATAATCTTAACTCAGTCAAAATCGGCAAGTGGAAACCCACCCGTATTTATTAGCACTCTATTTAAAGGTTGGACAATTTCAAAACGCCATAAAGACGTCGTTTTCATGTTCTTAAGGAATGTAATTCATATTACAGATATTCCTGTGTGTGATTAACTTCACCGATTTATCCGTGTGTCAGAACCCCCCCCCCCCCACACACGCTTTTCAAATTTCCACAGCTGGTCAAGCCATCCCCTCCATAATCTTCCATTTCCTGGCAGAAATTTACGCCTCTGTAAACAAACTTTACTGGGACAATGGGTACTTTTTTAATTTAAAGTCCAGTGCAGAACATTTTTCATTTTGGCCATCGGCTCGGTAAAACCCTTAAAAAGGTGCAGTGCGGATTGTCTTCAGCGCTGCCAAATCGTATACCCCTCATTTATTTTAGTCTATAAATATGGGTGGTACACCTGCTTAATGGTGACTTTTTGAAATGGAAAGTCAGTTAATAAACTCTACTGCTGTTGTTTGTCTTGATTGCAACCTCATTTTCAGACACATTCTGCGATATTTACGATGTATGCCTAAACGGCGGGACCTGTGTCTCAGAGGGCCCCGATTTCGAGTGCATCTGTCCACCAAATTATTCGGGTAACATCTGCCAGAACGGTGGGTAGTGTTTTGCATTCTTGCCCCCCCCCATGATCATATCTCTTATTCAGGCTTTAAGCCATAATCATGATGCAACCTGTTCATGGGATTACGGCTTATTATTTGGCTCGTAGCCGACAACCAAAATTCAACCAGCCTTTTCTGAGTTAAATTTGAATAAAATCTGGCACACTGAGCTCTTTAAATTCATGTGAACATAAAACTTGAATTCTCCATACTAAAGCCACTGTTGCTATACCTCGTGTTTCGGATCAAGCTTTTGCTTAGTACACTGCTTTCAATTGATACGAAGGGCATAAAGGAGCCATTCCATTCAAGAGAAGGTGGTCGTCATGCAAAGGCTTGCCCCGAACCATGAGTACAACAACAATGTCTTTTATGCCGGGGAATTCAAATTGTTATGTTTTATGCGCAATCAGATCACTCAGTGTACCTCATTTTATTCAAATTTAACTTGCAAACAGTGGCGTATCCAGCGGGGGGGGGGCAACTTACAATATAATACCAGCAAATAAAAGAAAGGATATCTGGACCATAAGGCTGTTGATTTTTTTTGTTCTCTACAACATCATGTTGAATGAGCTCGAAGCCGCTTTCGTTTTTTAACCCCCCCACCATAAGATTGATGCGCCGCGGCTTGCAAAAGGCTTATTAGAACAGTCCTTTCTAGTCATCTGTAATTATTTAGGAGAGCTACACTTGGCGGATGAGAGAAATGAAGGCGGAAGTGTCTGCCAGAATTACCGTTCTTTTTGCTTAATCGATTGGTGTTTGCCACTGTTGAGTTAAGTTTTGTCGCTAGCTGAAACAAGATTACTTATGATTCAGGATTGCAGAGTCATCCATTGAAATGCTGATTATACAGTACTGACCTGTGAACGCTTGCTAGCCCGGACTTAATACGCTGCTTTTCTTGCGCCGTGTACAGCGTTAATTCCGGTTCATACTTCAGACGAATGAGAAAGCAAAGCGACTTTGACGTCATGACAATCTGCTACGAAATTGGCTCGAACTCAAATGTGTTCAACTTTTACGAAATCGCAACTCAAATATTGGATCTGGCCTTACAATCCCCGTTTGTTTTTGCTTTAGCACGACGTATGAACCACATGTACCGGCTTTTAAACTCGTTTATACTGAATTTTATTACCAAGTGCGTTCCCAATGTCGTGAAGGAAGACCCAAATTATAGGCACTGACAATTCATTTTTCTGGTATTTTATTCTGATTTCTTTGAACAGAAGGAGGCAGGTCCTCGTACGATTATGCGACAGGTAAGACATGTCTTCAGCATACGATTGTTGAAATCAGGATTCTTAGCTCG
The DNA here is from genome assembly GCF_054643075.1 of Acanthaster planci. Lineage (NCBI taxonomy): Eukaryota > Metazoa > Echinodermata > Asteroidea > Valvatida > Acanthasteridae > Acanthaster > Acanthaster planci. The sequence goes on along the minus strand of NC_141786.1, from coordinate 15,387,313 downwards.
CTCGAACAAATCCTTAGTGTCAGAGTGCACTGTAAAAACCAACGCCCATTTTAAAGCGCCTTTGCTTTAACTGTAAATGTGTAATTGTTTGAAATTAATTGCTCTTTTTGGTAATAATCGTGTTTCGGTGTTCACAATGTGCTTTTCTGTCTCGTTATTATCACCCAAGTCTGTTGTCGTGCGTAATATCATTACACAATATGATGTATTTGTTTAAAACACACCACAACATTTTTTACAAGTTTACTTCTGTCGTTTGAAATTATTTCATATGTATCATTATTGGGAGAAAACCCTGGTTGTAAGATTGCCTCAAGACGTTGAGCCCTTTCATATGGAATGAACAACATTCTTCCTGCATTAGTTTACGTTTTCCCTTGTAATCCACATTATGGGCAGTGATCAGTGCAAGTGCAGAACGAGGTCAAACTAGATTATTCTAAAGCATGACTTCTCATGTATGTAAAACCTTTGCGTAAATTTTAGTAAAAATTTCACCATTAATCATAATATAGCAAAGATTTCACCTACCCCAAACTTGACCTTAGGATTCTTGAGTGCAAACATTCACCGATGTCAAATTACTTGACGATAACTAATTGACGTTTTCCTTTATTTGATTTGCCTTAATACTGACCTATTTCGGTGTCTTTTTTCGTAGTCGAGCCTCCGTACCCTTGTAAGTACACATTCATTTTTCTACTCCCTTCTATACCACGTACCCTTCGGTTTGGGCACCGGGGCCTGCATGCTAATCCCTTCCCCGATCGGTGTGAAGGTAGATGCATCTTGATCGCTGACGCATGACAGCCTTATTCGTTTGAACTGGTTTGAACAGTTGGCAAATGAAGACCGGCCATTAGTGGAGAATTATTTTGGAACAGTGGGCTTAAATAACTGTGGAATGGAAAGAAGCGAATTGAGAACATCCCAAATGGCTTTCATTGTCATCCACCAGAGTGTGACACAGAGTCCCAGATGAGTTAATCCTGCAGGCCCGCTCGGTTCAATCCAAAGTCACAATCCCTTTCAAGATACAGGGCGGAATCAACTTAGGCGGTCTGGGAAGGGATTCTAATTGATGAAACTCCTTACATTCGTGTTATTCCTGGATTGCGTTTAAGAACACGTATTTAAAGAATATTTTACCAGATTATTCATTTGATTTGCTGCATTAAAAACGAAGTTTACAAAAGGCACAGTTACCACACCAGACCTACACTGTTTGATAAAATTAATGCTGTGCTTGTCTCGCTTTAAATATGCATTTGGATTTTGGCAATCCAATTAATAAACTACTTTAATTACATCTGATTGTTCGTCTGATGAAATATTGTTAACATATCAATTTTGTCACCTTCTTCCAAAAGCTGAGGAGTACCGGTACTCTCACGATTACATGACAGGTAAGAACAATTTTTGTCCTGTCATCAGCTATTGTTTAGGTGAGCTTTATGATGGGCATAAAAGGCCGGCTTTGTTTCGGGAACCTTAGGGCTACGGCTTGTCATTAAGCATGTCATGTTCAACAGCCATAGCCGAAGACCAAGATTTTTATTCTGAACCGGAGAAGCAGTTGTTTTAATGTCTAATGTCGGTGCTCTTTCCTACCAGGCGAGCCTTCTGATTATCCGCATTCTGAGTCTCACAACTGTAAGTCTATTTTAATTTCGTGTTTTAGGATTCCTTGAACAGTAGCGTAGCCAGGAGAGTGCGCAGTGATAAATTTTAGCGGAATGTGGATTTTCAAAGTAAAATCGGGACAATGACGGAGCAAAATTTGGATTGTTAAAGGGGCTGAGATCGAGGAAAATTTTATCACGGAATGTTCTAGACAAAATGATGGCCACTCATCTCGTTCGATGCAAACAGCGATGAATCTATGAATTCTCATTTCTCGTTATGTCATCATCCCGCCTTTGTTTTTTTTTCAATTCAAATTCAGGTAAGGTAAGTCGCAGTTCCATTTTAGCTTAATACATAGAATGACATGCATATGTAATTACCATTCTTGTCATGTACACTCTTTGTTCAGTTGACATCTGCAAGTATGCTTGGTGCATGAACGGTGGAACCTGCGTTGCTGAGGGATATTTCGACTACAGGTGTATGTGTCCATCGGATTACTACGGCAAATACTGCGAGTATGGTATGAAAAGTTCCATTTTCTGAAGATAAGCATGTATGCTGGCGCCAGACTATTCCTCATTAGCACACGTATGCAAATTTGTGAACATGCAAACTTGCATTCAAAGGCTAATTAAACAGTTTTGACCGCCGATCGCTTGCTGGCGCCATCTAGGTTTACCCAGCGTTCTCCAGCACTGTACACTGTTAAACCAAGTTACAACAGTACCTCACAGCCAAATACAACCCAAATAATGGTTCGTGGCATGCAGTCGAAGAAATTATTGCTGATTTGTTTTCTGGATTATCTTTTTATTTCTTTGAATAGGTGGAGGCAAGTATTCGTACGACTATGTGGCAGGTAAGACCCTTAAGACTTGAAGGTTTTCATGGTGAAAGATCTATATGAGTAAAACGACTGCGGTTACACCATGGATCAGTCTCTTTCTTGAGTATGTGTGGTGCTGTGGTTCCCAGTTCTTCTCAAAACCACACATACTCAAGAAAGAGATTGATCCATGGTGTAACCGCAATCGTTTTACTCAGGTAAGACCCTGTATTCCACATTCGACTATAAATGCATTTCCTTGGCATGGTGATAGTTGTTGGCTGCTGCAAAGTTTACTTTTGCTGTAGTTGTCTACGAAGTGTGTTCCCCGTATCAACAGAATGCCCTGTTTGTAACTGGTAAAGTTTTATTTTGAACGATTGCTTCAAGAAGCTGAATGATATTTCATATTTAAAGAAAGACACTTCTGCTTCAGGCAAATGCAAAAGCGAAGCGAATTCTCATCAGGAACATTTGCAGTAATTTCCGCTTGACTTGCAATCGGTTCAAGTTTTGCGAATTCATTATAAATGCGTATTATTTGATCCGACGTCATTGGCGCAAATTTCTCCTGAAAAAAAGGGGGGGTGGGCGTAGGTGGGACCTTTCCAGCCATGAAAATTTGAAGGGGGGGGGGACACCATACTACTCTATACACAGGTCGCTGTTTATGATATTAATATACATCTGTAATTACGTATTCAGGATGGCATATTAATGGCTTTAAAACTTGCTTTTGCCTCGTTTGAGTGATATTAAATGTATTCCAGTCATTGGTGGTAAGAAAAACTCTTTAAATCCACTTTAATTTTTTTGCTCCGGGCCAAAATGTGTGCGTGCGTGGGGGGGGGGGGTTAACTCAAAAGCTCCTCCCCACCTCAAACGATTGGAGGGATATATACCCTCCTCCCTCAATACCCAGCATTCACGCCCATGTCCGGCGTCATAAATTCGTGTTCGTTTTGCTTTCACTTAGAAGTATGAACCGGCCTTGTTATTTTATTCCCCCGACTTTTCACCATTTGCGCAGTGGTCATTAAACGTGCTGGACGAGGCCAAATTCCATTATTCTAAAATCACAGATTCTGAGAATTGTTACTGTTACCCATACGTCAGATGAATAAAACAGACTGATGAATGATACATTACTTCGATCGTGTGACTAATCAAAACTTATTATTTTGTGTGGCTTCCTTTTATACAGGAAAGCCTTGGCCATCTGACTACTCATGTAAGTAACACTTCTGACATTTTGTTTCTTTGGTAAAATTAAGAGCAAAATTCTAATTCTGAGGCAAAGTCAAATTTTGTTATGACGTACAATGTGACAGAAACAGGACTAATTTCACTTACCGAATGTTGACCTGAGGTTTTGGGCTCAGAGCATATCCGGGCCGAAATTGCCATCAGTGTTAATATAGTCGAGGTTTTCCTCGATTTGGCAGAAAGCTGCCGGTTTTATAACAAATATAGTCCCTATTTACCGGGGTTTTTCAGCTCTGATTCGCCACTGTTTTTGTCTTCCGGGTAGTATCTGGTTTAACAAGATCTTTAACATGACAACATAACATAATGAAATAACAAAACATCATAAAAATACGCAAGAACACTAAGAAGATGAACAATATGGATTAAGCAAACTTAATGAGGCTAGACAAAACATCCACAATTCTTCTGAATGCTTCAAAATTTCCTGTTTCGGTTTCTTTTCAACAGTCGAGCCTTCGTACTCTTGCAAGTACATATATCATTTTTCTTTTACTTCCTTCGGTGCCATTGAAAACCTAAATGCTTTACTTAGATTATGTAAAGAAAACTTTTGAAAGTACCTTTTGACAAAATAATCATTTGAGGTGGTAAAATAGAAATAGTACTTAGAAAAGGAACAAATTAATTTCGTTGTACTTTTAACTTTAAATTTCTCCTACCATATTTCCTTCACCTCACAAGTAGCCACACTATTTTGATATAATGAAGGCTGTACAGATTTTCACTTTGAACATGTATGTGCATTTTGGCAAGTCTGATTCGTTAAGTACCCTTCTTACGTCTGAATGTTCGGAGGATGTAATGTTCTCAACTAATCATTTTTTTTACCTCCTCCCAAAAGCTGAGGAATACTCTCATGATCATGGGTCAGGTAAGAATAATGTAACTCCCCATCAATTATTATTTTAGTCGTTGGTAGTTAGAAAAATTCTTTAAAATCCACTCTAATTCTTTGCTCCTGACCAAAACGTGGGGGGGGTTGAGTAAAAGCCCATCCCCCACCTCAAAATATTGGGGGGATACATACCCCCCGCTTTACATAGCATTTACGCCCATGTCTGACGTCATAAATTCGTGTTCGTTTTGCTTTCACTTAGAAGTATGAACCGGCCTTGTTATTTTATTCCCCCGACTTTTCACCATTTGCGCAGTGGTCATTAAACGTGCTGGACGAAGCCAAATTCCATTATTCTAAAATCACAGATTCTGAGAATTGTTACTGTTACCCATACATCAGATGAATAAAACAGACTGATGAATGATACATTACTTCGATCGTGTGACTAATCAAAACTTATTATTTTGTGTGGCTTCCTTTTATACAGGAAAGCCTTGGCCATCTGACTACTCATGTATGTAACACTTCTGACATTTTGTTTCTTTGGTAAAATTAAGAGCAAAATTCTAATTCTGAGGCAAAGTCAAATTTTGTTATGACGTATAATGTGACAGAAAAAGGACTAATTTCACTTACCGAATGTTGACCTGAGGTTTTGGGCTCAGAGCATATCCGGGCCGAAATTGCCATCAGTGTTAATATAGTTGAGGTTTTCCTCGATTTGGCAGAAAGCTGCCGGTTTTATAACAAATATAGTCCCTATTTACCGGGGTTTTTCAGCTCTGATTCGCCACTGTTTTTGTCTTCCGGGTAGTATCTGGTTTAACAAGATCTTTAACATGACAACATAACATAATGCAATAACAAAACATCATAAAAATACGCAAGAACACTAAGAAGATGAACAATATGGATTAAGCAAACTTAATGAGGCTAGACAAAACATCCACAATTCTTCTGAATGCTTCAAAATTTCCTGTTTCGGTTTCTTTTCAACAGTCGAGCCTTCGTACTCTTGCAAGTACATATATCATTTTTCTTTTACTTCCTTCGGTGCCATTGAAAACCTAAATGCTTTACTTAGATTATGTAAAGAAAACTTTTGAAAGTACCTTTTGACAAAATAATCATTTGAGGTGGTAAAATAGAAATAGTACTTAGAAAAGGAACAAATTAATTTCGTTGTACTTTTAACTTTAAATTTCTCCTACCATATTTCCTTCACCTCACAAGTAGCCACACTATTTTGATATAATGAAGGCTGTACAGATTTTCACTTTGAACATGTATGTGCATTTTGGCAAGTCTGATTCGTTAAGTACCCTTCTTACGTCTGAATGTTCGGAGGATGTAATGTTCTCAACTAATCATTTTTTTTACCTCCTCCCAAAAGCTGAGGAATACTCTCATGATCATGGGTCAGGTAAGAATAATGTAACTCCCCATCAATTATTATTTTAGTCGTTGGTAGTTAGAAAAATTCTTTAAAATCCACTCTAATTCTTTGCTCCTGACCAAAACGTGGGGGGGGTTGAGTAAAAGCCCATCCCCCACCTCAAAATATTGGGGGGATACATACCCCCCGCTTTACATAGCATTTACGCCCATGTCTGACGTCATAAATTCGTGTTCGTTTTGCTTTCACTTAGAAGTATGAACCGGCCTTGTTATTTTATTCCCCCGACTTTTCACCATTTGCGCAGTGGTCATTAAACGTGCTGGACGAAGCCAAATTCCATTATTCTAAAATCACAGATTCTGAGAATTGTTACTGTTACCCATACATCAGATGAATAAAACAGACTGATGAATGATACATTACTTCGATCGTGTGACTAATCAAAACTTATTATTTTGTGTGGCTTCCTTTTATACAGGAAAGCCTTGGCCATCTGACTACTCATGTATGTAACACTTCTGACATTTTGTTTCTTTGGTAAAATTAAGAGCAAAATTCTAATTCTGAGGCAAAGTCAAATTTTGTTATGACGTATAATGTGACAGAAAAAGGACTAATTTCACTTACCGAATGTTGACCTGAGGTTTTGGGCTCAGAGCATATCCGGGCCGAAATTGCCATCAGTGTTAATATAGTTGAGGTTTTCCTCGATTTGGCAGAAAGCTGCCGGTTTTATAACAAATATAGTCCCTATTTACCGGGGTTTTTCAGCTCTGATTCGCCACTGTTTTTGTCTTCCGGGTAGTATCTGGTTTAACAAGATCTTTAACATGACAACATAACATAATGCAATAACAAAACATCATAAAAATACGCAAGAACACAAAGAAGATGAACAATATGGATTAAGCAAACTTAATGAGGCTAGACAAAACATCCACAATTCTTCTGAATGCTTCAAAATTTCCTGTTTCGGTTTCTTTTCAACAGTCGAGCCTTCGTACTCTTGCAAGTACATATATCATTTTTCTTTTACTTCCTTCGGTGCCACTGAAAACCTAAATGCTTTTCTTAGATTATGTAAAGAAAACTTTTGAAAGTACCTTTTGACAAAATAATCATTTGAGGTGGTAAAATAGAAATAGTACTTAGAAAGGGAACAAATTAATTTCGTTGTACTTTTAACTTTACATTTCTCCTACCATATTTCCTTCACCTCACAAGTAGCCACACTATTTTGATATAATTAAGGCTGTACAGATTTTCACTTTGAACATGTATGTGCATTTTGGCAAGTCTGATTCGTTAAGTACCCTTCTTACGTCTGAATGTTCGGAGGATGTAATGTTCTCAACTAATCATTTTTTTTTACCTACTCCCAAAAGCTGAGGAATACTCTCATGATCACGGGTCAGGTAAGAATAATGTAACTCCCCATCAATTATCATTTTAGTCGTTGGTAGTTAGAAATATTCTTTAAAATCTACTCTAATTCTTTGCTCCTGACCAAAACGTGGGGGGGGTTGAGTAAAAGCCCATCCCCCACCTCAAAATATTGGGGGGATACATACCCCCCGCTTTACATAGCATTTACGCCCATGTCTGACGTCATAAATTCGTGTTCGTTTTGCTTTCACTTAGAAGTATGAACCGGCCTTGTTATTTTATTCCCCCGACTTTTCACCATTTGCGCAGTGGTCATTAAACGTGCTGGACGAAGCCAAATTCCATTATTCTAAAATCACAGATTCTGAGAATTGTTACTGTTACCCATACATCAGATGAATAAAACAGACTGATGAATGATACATTACTTCGATCGTGTGACTAATCAAAACTTATTATTTTGTGTGGCTTCCTTTTATACAGGAAAGCCTTGGCCATCTGACTACTCATGTATGTAACACTTCTGACATTTTGTTTCTTTGGTAAAATTAAGAGCAAAATTCTAATTCTGAGGCAAAGTCGAATTTCGTTATGATGTAGAATGTAACAGAAACAGGACTAATTTTACTTACTGCAATGTTGACCTGAGGTTTTGGGCTCAGAGCATATCCGGGCCGAAATTGCCATCAGTGTTAATATAGTTGAGGTTTTCCTCGATTTGGCAGAAAGCTGCCGGTTTTATAACAAATATAGTCCCTATTTACCGTGGTTTTTCAGCTCTGATTTGGCACTGTTTTCATTTTCCGTGTAGTGCTGATTTGTTGTCATCGTTGTGAAACACAGAAATAGTCATATCTTGCAAACAGCACTGTGTAAAACCATATGAAATTTCCAGTGTTCGACAATTTGCGTTCGAATTGGTTTACATTGATACGTCTATTCCTATGTAAATCTTGAAGCACAACTGTTTTTCCCCTTCGTTTTCAGCCGATGAATACAGCCGTCCAATCAGTAAGTATATGGTTTTACAAGATCTTTAACATAACAACATAACATAATGCAATAAATAAACATCATAAAAATACCCAAGAATACAAAGAAGATGAACAATATGGATTAAGCAAACTTAACAAAGCTAGACAAAACATCCACAATTCTTCTGAATGCTTCAACATTTCCTGTTTCGATTTCTTTTCAATAGTCGAGCCTTCGTATCCTTGTAAGTACATATCTCTGGTTTTTGTTAGTTCTTTCGGTGTCATTGAACCTTTATGCTTTTCTTGGATTATGTAAAGAAAACTTTTGAAAGTACCTTTTTGACAGACTATTTACTTGATGTGGTACAATAGAAAGAGTATTTACAAAATGAACAAATTAATTTCACTGTACTTTTAATCTTTAAACTTCTTCTATCATAATTATTTTCTTCACTTCACAAGGAGCCACACTGTTTTGATATAATTAAGACTCTGCAGATTTTCACTTTGAACATGTACGTGCATTTTGGCACGTCTGATTCGTGAAGCACACTTCTTACGTCTGAGTACTCGCAAGATGTAATGTTTTTAACAAATCAATGGCTGTTTTTTTTTACCTACTCCCAACAGCTGAGGAATACTCTCATGATCATGGGTCAGGTAAAAATAATTTAACTTCCCTTTAATTACTATTTTAGTCGTTGGTAGTCCGGAAAATTCTTTTAAATCCACTTTAAGTGTTTGCTCCTGACCAAAACGTAGGAGGGATGACTCAAAAGCCCATCCCCCACCTCAAAATATTGGAGGGATATATACCCCCCTTTTCCCATTATTTACACCCATGTCTGACGTCATAAATTCGTGTTCGTGTTTGCTTTCACTAGAAGTATGAACCGGCTTTGTTTTATTATACCCCCGACCTTTCACCATCGCGCAGTAGTCATTAGTAAACGTGCCGGACGAAGCCAAACTTCATTATTTTAAAAGCATAGACTCAGAGAATTGTTACTGTTACCCATACAGTAGATGAGTAAAACAGACTGATGAATAATACCTTACTTCGATCATGTGACTTATCAAAACTTATTATTTTGTGTGGCTTCCTTTTATACAGGAAAACCTTGGCCATCTGACTACTCATGTATGTAACACCTCTTACATTTTGTTTCTTTAGTAAAATTACAAGCAAAATTCAATTCTGAGGTAAAGTCGAATTTTGTTATGATGTAGAATGTGACAGAAACAGGACTAATTTAACTTACTGCAATGATGATCTGAGGTTTGGGGCTCAGAGCATAAAGGGTCCCAAATTGTCATCAGTGTTAATATAGTTGAGGTGTTCCTTGATTTTGCTGAAAGCTGCCGGTTTGATAACAAATATAGTCCCTATTTACCGGGATTTTTCAGCTCTGATTCGGCACTGTTTTCATTTTCAAGGTAGTATCTGGTTTAACAAGATCTTTAGCATAACAACATAACATAATGAAATAACAAAACATCATAAAAATACGCAAGAATACAAAGAAGATGAAAAATATGGATTAAGCAAACTTAATGAAGCTAGACAAAACATCCACAATTCTTCTGAATGCTTCAAAATGTCCTGTTTCGGTTTCTTTTCAACAGTCGAGCCTTCGTACTCTTGTAATTACATATATCGTTTTTCTTTTACTTTCTTTGGTGTTATTGAAAACCTAAATGCTTTTCTTAGATTGTGTAAAGAAAACTTTTGAAAATGCCTTTTGACAAATTAATCATTTGAGGTGGTACAATAGAAATAGTACTTAGAAAAGGAACAAATTAATTTCATTGTACTTTAAATTTGTCCAACCATATTTCCTTCACCTCACAAGTAGCCACACTGTTTTGATATAATTAAGGCTGTGCAGATTTTCACTTTGAACATGTATGTGCATTCGGGTAAGTTTGATTCGTTAAGTACCTTTCTTACGTCTGAATGTTCGGAGGATGAAATGTTCTTAACTAATCAATTTTTTTTACCTACTCCCAACAGCTGAGGAATACTCTCATGATCATGGGTCAGGTGAGAATAATTTAACTCTGCATCAATTATTATTTTGGTCGTTGGTAGTCAGAAAAATCTTTCAAATCCAATTTCATTTGTTGCTCCTGACCAAAACGTGGGGGGGATGAGTCAAAAGCCCATCCCCACCTCAAAATATTGGAGGGATACATAATCCCCTCTTACCAGCATTCACGCCCATGTCTGACGTCATAAATTCGTGTTCGTTTTTGCTTTCACTAGAAGTATGAACCGGCTTTGTTTTATTATACCCCCGACCTTTCACCATCGCGCAGTGGTCATTAAACGTGCCGGACGAAGCCAAACTTCATTATTTTAAAAGCATAGACTCAGAGAATTGTTACTGTTACCCATACAGTAGATGAGTAAAACAGACTGATGAATGATACCTTACTTCGATCGTGTGACTTATCAAAACTTATTATTTTGTGTGGCTTCCTTTAATACAGGAAAACCTTGGCCATCTGACTACTCATGTATGTAACACCTCTTACATTTTGTTTCTTTAGTAAAATTAAAAGCAAAATTCAATTCTGAGGCAAAGTCGAATTTTGTTATGATGTAGAATGTGACAGAAACAGGACTAATTTCACTTACTGCAATGTTGATCTGAGGTTTGGGGCTCAGAGCATAAAGGGTCCCAAATTGTCATCAGTGTTAATATAGTTGAGGTTTTCCTTGATTTGGCTGAAAGCTGCCAGTTTGATAACAAATATAGTCCCTATTTACCGGGATTTTTTAGCTCTGATTCGGCACTGTTTTCATTTTCAAGATAGTATCTGGTTTAACAAGATCTTTAACATAACAACATAACATAATGAAATAACAAAACATCATAAAAATACGCAGGAATACGAAGAAGATGAAAAATATGGATTAAGCAAACTTAATGAAGCTAGACAAAATATCCACAATTCTTCTGAATGCTTCAAAATGTCCTGTTTCGGTTTCTTTTCAACAGTCGAGCCTTCGTATTCTTGTAATTACATATATCATTTTTCTTTTACTTCCTTTGGTGTTATTGAAAACCTAAATGCTTTTCTTAGATTGTGTAAAGAAAACTTTTGAAAATGCCTTTTGACAAATTAATCATTTGAGGTGGTACAATAGAAATAGTACTTAGAAAAGGAACAAATTAATTTCATTGTACTTTAAATTTGTCCAACCATATTTCCTTCACCTCACAAGTAGCCACACTGTTTTGATATAATTAAGGCTGTGCATATTTTCACTTTGAACATGTATGTGCATTCGGGTACGTTTGATTTGTTAAGTACCTTTCTTACGTCTGAATGTTCGGAGGATGAAATGTTCTTAACTAATCAATTTTTTTACCTACTCCCAACAGCTGGGGAATACTCTCATGATCATGGGTCAGGTGAGAATAATTTAACTCTGCATCAATTATTATTTTGGTCGTTGGTAGTCAGAAAAATCTTTCAAATCCAATTTCATTTGTTGCTCCTGACCAAAACGTGGGGGGGATGAGTCAAAAGCCCATCCCCACCTCAAAATATTGGAGGGATACATAATCCCCTCTTACCAGCATTCACGCCCATGTCTGACGTCATAAATTCGTGTTCGTTTTTGCTTTCACTAGAAGTATGAACCGGCTTTGTTTTATTATACCCCCGACCTTTCACCATCGCGCAGTGGTCATTAAACGTGCCGGACGAAGCCAAACTTCATTATTTTAAAAGCATAGACTCAGAGAATTGTTACTGTTACCCATACAGTAGATGAGTAAAACAGACTGATGAATGATACCTTACTTCGATCGTGTGACTTATCAAAACTTATTATTTTGTGTGGCTTCCTTTAATACAGGAAAACCTTGGCCATCTGACTACTCATGTATGTAACACCTCTTACATTTTGTTTCTTTAGTAAAATTAAAAGCAAAATTCAATTCTGAGGCAAAGTCGAATTTTGTTATGATGTAGAATGTGACAGAAACAGGACTAATTTCACTTACTGCAATGTTGATCTGAGGTTTAGGGCTCAGAGCATAAAGGGTCCCAAATTGTCATCAGTGTTAATATAGTTGAGGTTTTCCTTGATTTGGCTGAAAGCTGCCAGTTTGATAACAAATATAGTCCCTATTTACCGGGATTTTTTAGCTCTGATTCGGCACTGTTTTCATTTTCAAGATAGTATCTGGTTTAACAAGATCTTTAACATAACAACATAACATAATGAAATAACAAAACATCATAAAAATACGCAGGAATACGAAGAAGATGAAAAATATGGATTAAGCAAACTTAATGAAGCTAGACAAAATATCCACAATTCTTCTGAATGCTTCAAAATGTCCTGTTTCGGTTTCTTTTCAACAGTCGAGCCTTCGTATTCTTGTAATTACATATATCATTTTTCTTTTACTTCCTTTGGTGTTATTGAAAACCTAAATGCTTTTCTTAGATTGTGTAAAGAAAACTTTTGAAAATGCCTTTTGACAAATTAATCATTTGAGGTGGTACAATAGAAATAGTACTTAGAAAAGGAACAAATTAATTTCATTGTACTTTAAATTTGTCCAACCATATTTCCTTCACCTCACAAGTAGCCACACTGTTTTGATATAATTAAGGCTGTGCATATTTTCACTTTGAACATGTATGTGCATTCGGGTACGTTTGATTTGTTAAGTACCTTTCTTACGTCTGAATGTTCGGAGGATGAAATGTTCTTAACTAATCAATTTTTTTACCTACTCCCAACAGCTGGGGAATACTCTCATGATCATGGGTCAGGTGAGAATAATTTAACTCTGCATCAATTATTATTTTGGTCGTTGGTAGTCAGAAAAATCTTTCAAATCCAATTTCATTTGTTGCTCCTGACCAAAACGTGGGGGGGATGAGTCAAAAGCCCATCCCCCACCTCAAAATATTGGAGGGATACATAATCCCCTCTTACCAGCATTCACGCCCATGTCTGACGTCATAAATTCGTGTTCGTTTTTGCTTTCACTAGAAGTATGAACCGGCTTTGTTTTATTATACCCCCGACCTTTCACCATCGCGCAGTGGTCATTAAACGTGCCGGACGAAGCCAAACTTCATTATTTTAAAAGCATAGACTCAGAGAATTGTTACTGTTACCCATACAGTAGATGAGTAAAACAGACTGATGAATGATACCTTACTTCGATCGTGTGACTTATCAAAACTTATTATTTTGTGTGGCTTCCTTTAATACAGGAAAACCTTGGCCATCTGACTACTCATGTATGTAACACCTCTTACATTTTGTTTCTTTAGTAAAATTAAAAGCAAAATTCAATTCTGAGGCAAAGTCGAATTTTGTTATGATGTAGAATGTGACAGAAACAGGACTAATTTCACTTACTGCAATGTTGATCTGAGGTTTGGGGCTCAGAGCATAAAGGGTCCCAAATTGTCATCAGTGTTAATATAGTTGAGGTTTTCCTTGATTTGGCTGAAAGCTGCCAGTTTGATAACAAATATAGTCCCTATTTACCGGGATTTTTTAGCTCTGATTCGGCACTGTTTTCATTCTCAAGGTAGTATCTGGTTTAACAAGATCTTTAACATAACAACATAACATAATGAAATAACAAAACATCATAAGAATACGCAGGAATACGAAGAAGATGAAAAATATGGACTAAGCAAACTTAATGAAGCTAGACAAAATATCCACAATTCTTCTGAATGCTTCAAAATGTCCTGTTTCGGTTTCTTTTCAACAGTCGAGCCTTCGTATTCTTGTAATTACATATATCATTTTTCTTGTTACTTCCTTTGGTGTTACTGAAAACCTAAATGCTTTTCTTAGATTGTGTAAAGAAAACTTTTGAAAATGCCTTTTGACAAATTAATCATTTGAGGTGGTACAATAGAAATAGTACTTAGAAAAGGAACAAATTAATTTCATTGTACTTTAAATTTGTCCAACCATATTTCCTTCACCTCACAAGTAGCCACACTGTTTTGATATAATTAAGGCTGTGCAGATTTTCACTTTGAACATGTATGTGCATTCGGGTACGTTTGATTTGTTAAGTACCTTTCTTACGTCTGAATGTTCGGAGGATGACATGTTCTTAACTAATCAATTTTTTACCTACTCCCAACAGCTGGGGAATACTCTCATGATCATGGGTCAGTGTGAGAATAATTTAACTCTGCATCAATTATTATTTTGGTCGTTGGTAGTCAGAAAAATCTTTCAAATCCAATTTCATTTGTTGCTCCTGACCAAAACGTGGGGGGGATGAGTCAAAAGCCCATCCCCCACCTCAAAATATTGGAGGGATACATAATCCCCTCTTACAGCATTCACGCCCATGTCTGACGTCATAAATTCGTGTTCGTTTTTGCTTTCACTAGAAGTATGAACCGGCTTTGTTTTATTATACCCCCGACCTTTCACCATCGCGCAGTGGTCATTAAACGTGCCGGACGAAGCCAAACTTCATTATTTTAAAAGCATAGACTCAGAGAATTGTTACTGTTACCCATACAGTAGATGAGTAAAACAGACTGATGAATGATACCTTACTTCGATCGTGTGACTTATCAAAACTTATTATTTTGTGTGGCTTCCTTTAATACAGGAAAACCTTGGCCATCTGACTACTCATGTATGTAACACCTCTTACATTTTGTTTCTTTAGTAAAATTAAAAGCAAAATTCAATTCTGAGGCAAAGTCGAATTTTGTTATGATGTAGAATGTGACAGAAACAGGACTAATTTCACTTACTGCAATGTGATCTGAGGTTTGGGGCTCAGAGCATAAAGGGTCCCAAATTGTCATCAGTGTTAATATAGTTGAGGTTTTCCTTGATTTGGCTGAAAGCTGCCAGTTTGATAACAAATATAGTCCCTATTTACCGGGATTTTTTAGCTCTGATTCGGCACTGTTTTCATTTTCAAGATAGTATCTGGTTTAACAAGATCTTTAACATAACAACATAACATAATGAAATAACAAAACATCATAAAAATACGCAGGAATACGAAGAAGATGAAAAATATGGACTAAGCAAACTTAATGAAGCTAGACAAAATATCCACAATTCTTCTGAATGCTTCAAAATGTCCTGTTTCGGTTTCTTTTCAACAGTCGAGCCTTCGTATTCTTGTAATTACATATATCATTTTTCTTTTACTTCCTTTGGTGTTACTGAAAACCTAAATGCTTTTCTTAGATTGTGTAAAGAAAACTTTTGAAAATGCCTTTTGACAAATTAATCATTTGAGGTGGTACAATAGAAATAGTACTTAGAAAAGGAAACAAATTAATTTCATTGTACTTTAAATTTGTTCCAACCATATTTCCTTCACCTCACAAGTAGCCACACTGTTTTGATATAATTAAGGCTGTGCAGATTTTCACTTTGAACATGTATGTGCATTCGGGTACGTTTGATTTGTTAAGTACCTTTCTTACGTCTGAATGTTCGGAGGATGACATGTTCTTAACTAATCAATTTTTTTTACCTACTCCCAACAGCTGGGGAATACTCTCATGATCATGGGTCAGGTGAGAATAATTTAACTCTGCATCAATTATTATTTTGGTCGTTGGTAGTCAGAAAAATCTTTCAAATCCAATTTCATTTGTTGCTCCTGACCAAAACGTGGGGGGGATGAGTCAAAAGCCCATCCCCCACCTCAAAATATTGGAGGGATACATAATCCCCTCTTACCAGCATTCACGCCCATGTCTGACGTCATAAATTCGTGTTCGTTTTTGCTTTCACTAGAAGTATGAACCGGCTTTGTTTTATTATACCCCCGACCTTTCACCATCGCGCAGTGGTCATTAAACGTGCCGGACGAAGCCAAACTTCATTATTTTAAAAGCATAGACTCAGAGAATTGTTACTGTTACCCATACAGTAGATGAGTAAAACAGACTGATGAATGATACCTTACTTCGATCGTGTGACTTATCAAAACTTATTATTTTGTGTGGCTTCCTTTAATACAGGAAAACCTTGGCCATCTGACTACTCATGTATGTAACACCTCTTACATTTTGTTTCTTTAGTAAAATTAAAAGCAAAATTCAATTCTGAGGCAAAGTCGAATTTTGTTATGATGTAGAATGTGACAGAAACAGGACTAATTTCACTTACTGCAATGTTGATCTGAGGTTTGGGGCTCAGAGCATAAAGGGTCCCAAATTGTCATCAGTGTTAATATAGTTGAGGTTTTCCTTGATTTGGCTGAAAGCTGCCAGTTTGATAACAAATATAGTCCCTATTTACCGGGATTTTTTAGCTCTGATTCGGCACTGTTTTCATTTTCAAGATAGTATCTGGTTTAACAAGATCTTTAACATAACAACATAACATAATGAAATAACAAAACATCATAAAAATACGCAGGAATACGAAGAAGATGAAAAATATGGATTAAGCAAACTTAATGAAGCTAGACAAAATATCCACAATTCTTCTGAATGCTTCAAAATGTCCTGTTTCGGTTTCTTTTCAACAGTCGAGCCTTCGTATTCTTGTAATTACATATATCATTTTTCTTTTACTTCCTTTGGTGTTATTGAAAACCTAAATGCTTTTCTTAGATTGTGTAAAGAAAACTTTTGAAAATGCCTTTTGACAAATTAATCATTTGAGGTGGTACAATAGAAATAGTACTTAGAAAAGGAACAAATTAATTTCATTGTACTTTAAATTTGTCCAACCATATTTCCTTCACCTCACAAGTAGCCACACTGTTTTGATATAATTAAGGCTGTGCATATTTTCACTTTGAACATGTATGTGCATTCGGGTACGTTTGATTTGTTAAGTACCTTTCTTACGTCTGAATGTTCGGAGGATGAAATGTTCTTAACTAATCAATTTTTTTACCTACTCCCAACAGCTGGGGAATACTCTCATGATCATGGGTCAGGTGAGAATAATTTAACTCTGCATCAATTATTATTTTGGTCGTTGGTAGTCAGAAAAATCTTTCAAATCCAATTTCATTTGTTGCTCCTGACCAAAAACGTGGGGGGGATGAGTCAAAAGCCCATCCCCCACCTCAAAATATTGGAGGGATACATAATCCCCTCTTACCAGCATTCACGCCCATGTCTGACGTCATAAATTCGTGTTCGTTTTTGCTTTCACTAGAAGTATGAACCGGCTTTGTTTTATTATACCCCCGACCTTTCACCATCGCGCAGTGGTCATTAAACGTGCCGGACGAAGCCAAACTTCATTATTTTAAAAGCATAGACTCAGAGAATTGTTACTGTTACCCATACAGTAGATGAGTAAAACAGACTGATGAATGATACCTTACTTCGATCGTGTGACTTATCAAAACTTATTATTTTGTGTGGCTTCCTTTAATACAGGAAAACCTTGGCCATCTGACTACTCATGTATGTAACACCCTCTTACATTTTGTTTCTTTAGTAAAATTAAAAGCAAAATTCAATTCTGAGGCAAAGTCGAATTTTGTTATGATGTAGAATGTGACAGAAACAGGACTAATTTCACTTACTGCAATGTTGATCTGAGGTTTGAGGCTCAGAGCATAAAGGGTCCCAAATTGTCATCAGTGTTAATATAGTTGAGGTTTTCCTTGATTTGGCTGAAAGCTGCCAGTTTGATAAACAAATATAGTCCCTATTTACCGGGATTTTTTAGCTCTGATTCGGCACTGTTTTCATTTTCAAGATAGTATCTGGTTTAACAAGATCTTTAACATAACAACATAACATAATGAAATAACAAAACATCATAAAAATACGCAGGAATACGAAGAAGATGAAAAATATGGATTAAGCAAACTTAATGAAGCTAGACAAAATATCCACAATTCTTCTGAATGCTTCAAAATGTCCTGTTTCGGTTTCTTTTCAACAGTCGAGCCTTCGTATTCTTGTAATTACATATATCATTTTTCTTTTACTTCCTTTGGTGTTATTGAAAACCTAAATGCTTTTCTTAGATTGTGTAAAGAAAACTTTTGAAAATGCCTTTTGACAAATTAATCATTTGAGGTGGTACAATAGAAATAGTACTTAGAAAAGGAACAAATTAATTTCATTGTACTTTAAATTTGTCCAACCATATTTCCTTCACCTCACAAGTAGCCACACTGTTTTGATATAATTAAGGCTGTGCAGATTTTCACTTTGAACATGTATGTGCATTCGGGTACGTTTGATTTGTTAAGTACCTTTCTTACGTCTGAATGTTCGGAGGATGAAATGTTCTTAACTAATCAATTTTTTTACCTACTCCCAACAGCTGGGGAATACTCTCATGATCATGGGTCAGGTGAGAATAATTTAACTCTGCATCAATTATTATTTTGGTCGTTGGTAGTCAGAAAAATCTTTCAAATCCAATTTCATTTGTTGCTCCTGACCAAAACGTGGGGGGGATGAGTCAAAAGCCCATCCCCCACCTCAAAATATTGGAGGGATACATAATCCCCTCTTACCAGCATTCACGCCCATGTCTGACGTCATTAATTCGTGTTCGTTTTTGCTTTCACTAGAAGTATGAACCGGCTTTGTTTTATTATACCCCCGACCTTTCACCATCGCGCAGTGGTCATTAAACGTGCCGGACGAAGCCAAACTTCATTATTTTAAAAGCATAGACTCAGAGAATTGTTACTGTTACCCATACAGTAGATGAGTAAAACAGACTGATGAATGATACCTTACTTCGATCGTGTGACTTATCAAAACTTATTATTTTGTGTGGCTTCCTTTAATACAGGAAAACCTTGGCCATCTGACTACTCATGTATGTAACACCTCTTACATTTTGTTTCTTTAGTAAAATTAAAAGCAAAATTCAATTCTGAGGCAAAGTCGAATTTTGTTATGATGTAGAATGTGACAGAAACAGGACTAATTTCACTTACTGCAATGTTGATCTGAGGTTTGGGGCTCAGAGCATAAAGGGTCCCAAATTGTCATCAGTGTTAATATAGTTGAGGTTTTCCTTGATTTGGCTGAAAGCTGCCAGTTTGATAACAAATATAGTCCCTATTTACCGGGATTTTTTAGCTCTGATTCGGCACTGTTTTCATTTTCAAGGTAGTATCTGGTTTAACAAGATCTTTAACATAACAACATAACATAATGAAATAACAAAACATCATAAGAATACGCAGGAATACGAAGAAGATGAAAAATATGGACTAAGCAAACTTAATGAAGCTAGACAAAATATCCACAATTCTTCTGAATGCTTCAAAATGTCCTGTTTCGGTTTCTTTTCAACAGTCGAGCCTTCGTATTCTTGTAATTACATATATCATTTTTCTTTTACTTCCTTTGGTGTTACTGAAAACCTAAATGCTTTTCTTAGATTGTGTAAAGAAAACTTTTGAAAATGCCTTTTGACAAATTAATCATTTGAGGTGGTACAATAGAAATAGTACTTAGAAAAGGAACAAATTAATTTCATTGTACTTTAAATTTGTCCAACCATATTTCCTTCACCTCACAAGTAGCCACACTGTTTTGATATAATTAAGGCTGTGCAGATTTTCACTTTGAACATGTATGTGCATTCGGGTACGTTTGATTTGTTAAGTACCTTTCTTACGTCTGAATGTTCGGAGGATGAAATGTTCTTAACTAATCAATTTTTTTACCTACTCCCAACAGCTGGGGAATACTCTCATGATCATGGGTCAGGTGAGAATAATTTAACTCTGCATCAATTATTATTTTGGTCGTTGGTAGTCAGAAAAATCTTTCAAATCCAATTTCATTTGTTGCTCCTGACCAAAACGTGGGGGGGATGAGTCAAAAGCCCATCCCCCACCTCAAAATATTGGAGGGATACATAATCCCCTCTTACCAGCATTCACGCCCATGTCTGACGTCATAAATTCGTGTTCGTTTTTGCTTTCACTAGAAGTATGAACCGGCTTTGTTTTATTATACCCCCGACCTTTCACCATCGCGCAGTGGTCATTAAACGTGCCGGACGAAGCCAAACTTCATTATTTTAAAAGCATAGACTCAGAGAATTGTTACTGTTACCCATACAGTAGATGAGTAAAACAGACTGATGAATGATACCTTACTTCGATCGTGTGACTTATCAAAACTTATTATTTTGTGTGGCTTCCTTTAATACAGGAAAACCTTGGCCATCTGACTACTCATGTATGTAACACCTCTTACATTTTGTTTCTTTAGTAAAATTAAAAGCAAAATTCAATTCTGAGGCAAAGTCGAATTTTGTTATGATGTAGAATGTGACAGAAACAGGACTAATT
Organism: Acanthaster planci; assembly: GCF_054643075.1. Classification (NCBI taxonomy): domain Eukaryota; kingdom Metazoa; phylum Echinodermata; class Asteroidea; order Valvatida; family Acanthasteridae; genus Acanthaster; species Acanthaster planci. Next base: position 15,366,699 of record NC_141786.1, on the reverse strand, counting down.
TCACTTACTGCAATGTTGATCTGAGGTTTGGGGCTCAGAGCATAAAGGGTCCCAAATTGTCATCAGTGTTAATATAGTTGAGGTTTTCCTTGATTTGGCTGAAAGCTGCCAGTTTGATAACAAATATAGTCCCTATTTACCGGGATTTTTTAGCTCTGATTCGGCACTGTTTTCATTTTCAAGGTAGTATCTGGTTTAACAAGATCTTTAACATAACAACATAACATAATGAAATAACAAAACATCATAAGAATACGCAGGAATACGAAGAAGATGAAAAATATGGACTAAGCAAACTTAATGAAGCTAGACAAAATATCCACAATTCTTCTGAATGCTTCAAAATGTCCTGTTTCGGTTTCTTTTCAACAGTCGAGCCTTCGTATTCTTGTAATTACATATATCATTTTTCTTTTACTTCCTTTGGTGTTACTGAAAACCTAAATGCTTTTCTTAGATTGTGTAAAGAAAACTTTTGAAAATGCCTTTTGACAAATTAATCATTTGAGGTGGTACAATAGAAATAGTACTTAGAAAAGGAACAAATTAATTTCATTGTACTTTAAATTTGTCCAACCATATTTCCTTCACCTCACAAGTAGCCACACTGTTTTGATATAATTAAGGCTGTGCAGATTTTCACTTTGAACATGTATGTGCATTCGGGTACGTTTGATTTGTTAAGTACCTTTCTTACGTCTGAATGTTCGGAGGATGACATGTTCTTAACTAATCAATTTTTTTACCTACTCCCAACAGCTGGGGAATACTCTCATGATCATGGGTCAGGTGAGAATAATTTAACTCTGCATCAATTATTATTTTGGTCGTTGGTAGTCAGAAAAATCTTTCAAATCCAATTTCATTTGTTGCTCCTGACCAAAACGTGGGGGGGATGAGTCAAAAGCCCATCCCCCACCTCAAAATATTGGAGGGATACATAATCCCCTCTTACCAGCATTCACGCCCATGTCTGACGTCATAAATTCGTGTTCGTTTTTGCTTTCACTAGAAGTATGAACCGGCTTTGTTTTATTATACCCCCGACCTTTCACCATCGCGCAGTGGTCATTAAACGTGCCGGACGAAGCCAAACTTCATTATTTTAAAAGCATAGACTCAGAGAATTGTTACTGTTACCCATACAGTAGATGAGTAAAACAGACTGATGAATGATACCTTACTTCGATCGTGTGACTTATCAAAACTTATTATTTTGTGTGGCTTCCTTTAATACAGGAAAACCTTGGCCATCTGACTACTCATGTATGTAACACCTCTTACATTTTGTTTCTTTAGTAAAATTAAAAGCAAAATTCAATTCTGAGGCAAAGTCGAATTTTGTTATGATGTAGAATGTGACAGATGCAGGACTAATTTCACTTACTGCAATGTTAACCTGAGGTTTTGGGCTCAGAGCATAAACGGTCCCAAATTGTCATCAGTGTTTATGTAGTTGAGGTTTTCCTTGATTTGGCTGAAAGCTGCCGGTTTGATAACAAATATAGTCCTTATTTACGGGGTTTTTTTTTAGCTCTGATTCGGCACTGTTTTCGTCTTCTGGGTATAACTGGTTTGTTTTCATAGTATACAGAAATGGTCATATGAAATTTCCAGTGTTTGGCAATTTTCTGTCGAGTGGGAGCTCATTTATAAGTCTGGTCCTTCGTAAATCTTGAAGCACAAGTGTTTTTCCCCTTCGTTTTCAGCCGATGAATACAGTCGTCCAATAAGTAAGTATCTGGTTTTACAAGATCTTTAATTATGTATATCAAAACATAATTCAATTACAAAACATCATGAAAGCACCCAAAATACACAGATGAACAATATGGATTAAGTAAACTTAATGAAGCTAGACAAATCATCCACGATTCTTCTGAATGCTTCAAAATTTCCTGTTTCGATTTCTTTTCAACAGTCAAGCCTTCGTATCCTTGTAAGTATATATACTAGAATAATTTTCACTTTCCTCAATATATTTATTGATATTTTTGCGATTTATTAATAAATTAGGAACATGTTTCAAAGGACTGTCAAGTCTGTTTGGAAGATAAGTCGTTTGAATCGGTAATGTAACAATAGTATACCGTTGTTACCGGATTAGCCTTTCCATTCGAAAGGCACAATACTTTTAATCGTTTGATTTTATGTTAATTTTTTGTCATTTTCAGCGCACAGGGCTATTTTGATTTTTGTATTCTGGGACTCTGAACACAGTAGTTCCCAAAGTGCGTAGTAACAGATTTTAGTGAAATGTGGATTTTCCAAGCAAACTCGGTTCGCTGATCAGCGCAACTGTGACAGTCAAAATGTGTTGAACGTGCTGAAAATTATATTTTGAAAGTCCAAGAAAAAAATCCTGGTCAGTTATCAAACTCCTTGCAAACAGCAGTCACTTTAGCAATGCTCTCTGCATAGCATTCACATTACTTCAAATGAGTAGGACCACAGCATCAAGCAATATAATCATAGAGGGAAAGATATAATTGCCTACTTTCACTTTTCCTACTTTTTTTTTTGACCTGTCACCAAATCGCCTTGTCCATTTTGAAAAACTAAAGAAAGATAATCGCGGTTCGATATTTATTCAGACTATTAACTTCATCAATGAGATTCCTGCATTGATTTGTACTCTATGTACAGACAACAGCTGCGAGTTGTGGTCTGCTTGGTGCGAGAATGGTGGAACATGCGTTCCTAATGGCCATTACGACTTCCGGTGTATATGTCCACCAGATTACTTCGGCAAGTACTGCGAATACGGTATGTAAGATGTCAATTTTTCTTTGCAGAACCACATAATGTTTTTTTTTATTTCTTTTAACGCTGAGTTAGGCAACAGACTATAATTCCTTATAAAATTACGTGTACACAACTTATGAACAAGTAAAGGTCGATACCAGGTAGGAGAGCGACGACGGATACGCACAGACCTTCCTTCTAAGTAGACTGTAAAAATACAGCCAGAAATTAGTCTAAGAAATACGCAACACATTAGAGTGGTAAACATACTTTTCTTCAGTAAATAACGTGCAGGTCGAAGGTTTAGATACACTTGGACTGAAGGTGTTTAATCAACATTCCTGACCTTTTTGATTTGTGATACCATTATTCCCCAGTAGCTGATCAGCAATTGAACGTTGAGTTTTTGACCATTTTTTGTAACGTGGGAGCACCTGACTTGTATTAATATAACGTTGAGTTCTCCGACAATCTTTAAGCACGATTGCTTCATTTTGCTTTGTTTTCAGGCGGTGAATACAGCCATCCCATAAGTAAGTATCTTCTTTTACATTATATACAATTATTCATGTCCAAACTTATTCTCTAACCAAACACCAAACAAAGTACGATATACATCAAACATATTTTAGTAAATAAAAAAATCCAAAACAATTCACTAGAGAGCTTAACATTTTTCGTATCTCGATGTCTTTGTTTCCACAGTCGAGCCTTCGTACTCCTGTAAGTATATACGTATCATTTTTTTAATCTGATAAATTAGAAACAGTACATTGAGAGGCACAACTTAATTTTATCGTATATACTTTTAATCTTCAGTTTCTATACCATTTGTTTTCCTGTTTCCACACAGAGCTACATTGTTTTGATGTAATTAGGGCTATGCTTACCTCACTTTTAAGATGTATTTGCATTTAGGCACGCCTCTACGTCCAAATGTTTGATGTGCTTTTTTTTAACTAATCAATGTTTATTCATGGTTTATTTCTAACAGCTGAGGAGTACTCTCACGATTATGTGACAGGTAACTTTTTTTATGATCATCTATTGTTATTGAGGAGCTTTATGATGGCGAATCAGGCCGTGTCCGTGTAGGGAACCTTGTGGCTACGGCTTGTCATTTAGCTCGTTACATTTAACAGCCGTAACTGAAGACCAAGATTCTAAACCCACTTGTTCTTATAATTACCTGATCATTTCAGTGTTCGCGCACAGTAGGCCTACTACATAGCCAGGAGAGAGATCCCTCTGGTGACCGATTTTGGCGGAATGAAATTTTCAAAGCGAACCCAGGACTCTGATTAAGGAAAATTGACACTGTGCATGCTGGGATCTTAACTTTGAATTGGAGCTGGGCTTCAAATTGAGCAAAACAATGGGAAGCTTCAAATTACCGATAATCAGCGTTAACAACTCAATCGCTCTTTGCATGAAATACGATGCGTGGCGACGATTTTGACGAAATAAAACAAACTAAGAAAGAAACACGAACATCAACTGAGTCACGACCTCTGGAAAAAGATTTATAGATCATGTCACATAGGCCCTATCGCAGACTGATTATTTGTTGTCACTTTTCTTGTCACTTTTTCAGGCAAGCCCGAACCCTCTGAATATCCAAGTATGTATGAAGAATTTCTTTTTATCATTTTAATTGGTACTTTGCAGACCTGTCTCTTTTTGCGAGATGTTGACAAATCCTAATGTTTTATTACTATTTTAGTAATCATTTTTAGAAAGTTTAAGGACGCAGGACAATACGGGTGGGTTCCGTCATTTGTACTGTAATGGAGGGATCCAAATACGACGCGTTTAGCATCGATCTGCGCACTTCCGCGTTTGAAAACGAGGCTGTTTCACACACACCCACACACACATCGACAACGGTGCAATGAGTTAAACACAATGCACTGTCAGCCACAAAGCGAGTCTGTGCCTGCTGCTCACGATTCTTAGTTGTATTACGATTATACGATTGAAAATAAGGAGTCAAGACACAAAATAAATACCGATAAAGGTACGTTAAATGTAGATTTTCAGGCTGCAAAGTTTGGTGGAAGAAATTCCTTAACCAAAATTACCTCTTTTAAACTACCTTTTCAGGTGGTGACTACAGCGAGCCCATAAGTAAGTACCCGCTATAACATGATCTGTGCGTATATGGGTCATTCCACGAGGTTGGTGCAGAATATGTGACGGTGTCCTTGGTACATAGGTAACTTTTACCACCTGTCATGACCTGTAGAGTAGGTCGTTTGCTCTGTAAAAATAACACACACCTCTGTATTCAGCCTTGCAAAATGTATAAGTTTGAATCCACATTCAGGGAAATAGCTGTTCATTTTTACGGAACCCACGTAGCAAAGGACACCGTCACAAATTGTTCCCTAACCTTATGGAATGACCCATATTCATTTTCACTTACATCACTAGGTAAGCGATATGAACAGTTTTAAAGAAAGTAAAACAATAATGGTTACAAAGTCTTAATAGTTTTTACCTGTTTGTGTTTTCCACAGTCGGGTCCTCGTTTCAATGTAAGTATACTTTTTAGTTTTGGTCCCATCTGTAGTAAAGATATTGATGTTATTTCATGAAAATATTAATAATTAATTGAATTAACAATGTAATTACATAGTTAGAGATAACATCTGTGGGGGTTGGATATATTTTCCCCCCTACATTTCGAACGGGGGATGGGCTACTGAATCACCACCCACTTTCCGTGATCAGAAAGCAAACAAGGTGCTACATGTACTACAAGTGAAGTATAGTGACTTTTCACAAAGGAGGGTCAGCTGATTGTTTCTACCTCCATTGATTCGTGTTGCTTGCAATCTGATTTTCAGACAATGTCTGCGATTATTATGATTTGTGCCAAAACGGCGGGACCTGCGTTGCAACGGGCTTTGACATCGACTTCGAGTGTATCTGTCCACCGAGCTACTCTGGCTTTTTCTGCGAGAACGGTAATAATTGCTATTCTTAATCTTCTGCACCCCTCCATGATCGCACCTCAAATGGGAGACTTTGAGACGGTGGTGGCCGCAGACAATTGCAAACCAGTTCTTTTTTCCACTATTACGCGTGCTCAGAACTATGCCCGCTTACTCAGATCAACGCCCACAGTGCTGAGAACTGGTAAACAGGACTTCTGTGTTTGCTACCACCACGTGTCTCAAAATCTCTCACTTTAGAGTTTCTTTAACCCTAACTCCCAAGGGTGTGTGCAAAATCATATCCAAATTGGAGGATTCAGGGCTGTTAGGGTTAAAACAAAAATCATGATGGTGCAAAGTTTCCGTTTTTGGCGTGTCCCGGTGAAAGAACCTTGTATTTTAAATGTATATCTTGCGGTATGGGTTGGAATAAATGGGTTTTTGATGATTTTTTCCCTGGAAGCCCATTCCGTGGGCACTCTCTCAATCTGTTACCTGACGTGTTCTATGAAAAATATTGTACTCTTCTTGTTTCAACAGCGGACACAACTAAACCCTTCTACGGTTCTATCTACCATGTCATTAACAAAGTAAGTTAGACTGGTGGGTAAACTGGGCTTAATACACCGAGTCTGAAGAGTCTATGCAACCCATGGTCAAAACCAAAGCCCTTATAAAATAAATCACGTGTTTCAATCAAACTGATTTTTAATCTTTGTTTATGTCAAACGTAAATGATGCCTTTATGACCTTCATGAATTTCAATACTTATGGAGCAAAATGCGTTTCCATCCAAAGGAGAAAACTTCAATGTTGCACCGATTTGGGCGAGAACACTGCTGGAATTTGTGACGTTTTGCTCCATTAAAATTTCTTTTCTTTGGTAACAAGCAAACAAGCCTTACTTTCTCGGAAACAAGTTCAACTAGCAAGTGATTGGTTTACAGTTCAAATGGAAAAAATGGAACAGTCTTTCCCGAAGTGATCATTACTTTTGACTACATTGCCGTTACTTTGATTTCAAACGGGCGACTAACTAAAGTGCGCCTCCGAGAGTTTGCAACGCGTGGGCCAATTACAATGCGCGAAATCTATCGACCCAATGCGCGTTCAGAAAGCGCATTGTCATGCAATCACAACGCGCATTGTGATTGGCCAACGCGATGCAAACTCTTCGAGGTGCACTATTGTGAATCGCCCGTATTGCAGCGAACATTACTACAATAATAAAGATTAGGTAAGCGCTGTTCAAATCATTAAAACCGTGACGACTCCTTACCCTTTTCCTCTTTCTTTTTGGCACATGCAGCGCAAATAAGCCGTGACATCACGTTATGGACCCCACTTCTGGCACTGAAAAACGCCTGATGAAGACACAACCCTGCGGCCTAACCAGCGTAGTTAGATAGCCAGGACGGCACTGTAATTATACCAAGGAAGAGAGTGAATGCTGTAATTTTGAGAAACAAAATTCTATATGTAACATATGACAATTGGGGAGCCTCATTTCAGAAACTATTCTGGAAATCTAAAATTCTGTATGTAATGAGCGTCCAATATTGGACCATGCTTCGTAGCTATGTTATAGAGGATGAAAAGGTATCTGTGGCATAAATATCAAAAATTAAACCCATTCTTGAAGTTTTGTCGTTATGGAGCTATTGCCTGGTAGATGAGAAATCGCCATTAGAGAATGCATTTCACTATACGAAACTTTGTATCCGTCTATATTAAACTCTTGTGGGATATGATTTTAGCACATTCATGAGTTCACACATGAGGAATATCTTCTTCTGGAAGATCATAAACAAGCGTCCTCATAAAATGAATGGAAACCTGATCCTATAAAAAAATTAAGTTACAAATGAACAGGCTAATGTACACTCTGTACAAGGGGAACCATGAACGCTTCTCTTATATAACCTCATTGTGCTCGCTTTTAAACACCAAATCTGATGACTGCGTCATCAGAAAAGGAAATAAGTTGTGCTTGAAGCAAAGCCTGAAAGTTAAACAAAACGACAAAAGAATGCACAGAACTTCTATTCCTGTAGCGTATAAATCAAGGCTTACAATATGTGATTATTTCAACAGCAAATGCAACTCCTTTGGAACCATATTTTTTGTATGGTGGCCGTAGATCACCCAAGGCAAACATTCTGGAGCCGACTGGAATCAGTAAATTAGGAGAATACTAAGTTTACTGATCTACTTCTTCCTAACGTTAGAGTAGAGAGCCAAATGTCCATCTGACTACAAATAGGCTACTTATCGTCAATGTTTATTTTCGTCATTTAACACGGATGAACCTATTCTGAATAATGAAGTTGTCAAATAAAGTCCTGGAAGAGCAAGCATAACGTAATGCTTCCAATTTGCTGAAACTTTTTTGAAAGCTGTCAAGTCCTGTGCAACGAAAGAGATGACAACAATTCGCGTGGAAATCATCTTGGAGATCGAACAGGCCTCGCAAAACTCGCAGTGCAAAACCTAAGTCAAAACGGCATCATTTCAAGAAAAAAGATTGGCCTGTCTATGTCCAGATAAACTACAGTGGTCGGCGTGGCAGCATGTGACAAAAGGAAACTTTCCATACAGGCTGAAGAAAGAGCAATGGAGCCTTTCCCCCAGACTAACGATATCTATGTACCGACTGGATACTGCACCGATTCCAAGGGCTCGAGTACAGCAGTTTTTAGTCCCTATATCGTCCTTTGGGCTTTGAATGTATAGCAGTGGCGTATCCAGCAGGGGTGGGGGCAGTTGGCAACTTGCCGGTAATCGGTATATTCATTTATCGAATATTAGAACCAAAACCCTAAGAACACAACATATGCAAGTAAAAGCAATTAAGATGTTGAGACCGTGAGTAAGGGTTTTGATATTGGCACGAAGCCTCATTCACTTTTGAATTTGCTACCCTAACCAAAAGCTGGATAAGCCGCTAATGTAAGAGAGAGCAGTAGCGGTTCATGTATTCCTCTGGACTAGTGGTGTGAAAATTGGGAAAACTGGGACATAAAAAAAAATTGGGAATGATTAGTTTACACAGCGCAATGGACAATCAATAAGTGACTGTGCTAATCAAAAATTTTGCATTTTGCTCTTTATAAGCCAACGCAAGTTTACACTGCTCTTGTTACAGTGAATGGGAAAAAGAATTATTTGGTGCAATAATGTAGTTGCCATAAGATGTGACCAGAAGAACAGTCATTTTTGAGGCCTCCAAAACCAGAGTAGCGATGGCCTCCTTTATTTGTGAAGAGACTCTCTAAAGAGACGAATATTCCGGATGGGTCACGCAGGAAGTTGGGCCACACTGCAGCATGGTTATGTAGGGAGCGATGATCAACCCCAACTGTCAATCAACGTCGTTTCCATCAATCCGTGCGCTACTGAAAGGTTCTTTCTCTCATTAGTGTTGGATCGCGACAGCCTTTCACACGCAGCTCTACGTCAGTTTCCGACATACATGTATATCGTCACCGCAAGTATATGCCCCTGTAGTCCTGTTTGCCTGCGCAGAAGATGGAAGGAATAAAACACCAACAACATTTTGGCAGACATACCTGAAGAGAATTAGCGACGCGTGTGCATCGGTTTGGGGTTCGTGGGTCCTGGGCCCACGTTGGTTGAGGTTCTGTTCTCTGGTACGGAAGACTAATTAATCACACACTTGATTATACTCTCCTTTAGGTTTACTGATTTGCAGCCAGCACAAAAATCCAAGGTGGAACAAAATCCATGGTCCTAGCTATAACAAAATCTTGAATAACACTGACATTTATCACAGAGACATTATCTTTAATTTATATAGTCATACATGATTCAAATTATACTTAGTAGAGATAATCCCAATAATGTGGACACACATCAAACCCACCCTGCACCTCGCAACAGTCTTTGGAATAATTACTATATGCTGCATGTTCTTGAGACTGTTAAATTAAATTCTAGCACAATGACAGCACCAGAAGAACTGACCATCTGCAAAGTAAATCCAAACAATAATCCAATTACTTTGCGTCGCTCATTACTTGACAGGTTGGAATGATTACAAAAGCACGTACAAACCGCAAGCCCTGGGTCAGGGGTCACAATGGAAAAGTACAATGTACATGTACATGTACAACAGTTCATCCACGGCGCGTAAACTACACGTGCCACTTCACCCATGCAGCCTATACGCATACACATTGAAACACACAGGTAACACTTCAGAAAAGTTACATGACTGAAGTCACGGGTAAGACGTAAAATGTTCCCAATTATCACATAAAATAAATATACAGCGTTCATGAAAGGATCACCAAAATACCCAGTGCTCCCCTACAACTAGCATATATTTACCAATGGGCTAAACTGGCTATCGGAACCCTGGGAAAGCGTGTCCTGAAGCCACGAGCATGTCTCCCTAGAGTCAGGAAAATCAATGATGTGGGCGGAACGCCCAGAGACTACTTATCCATATTGATGAGGGCCCTACATAGCCGAGGTCATTTTTGACACTAATTTGTGAAAACGGAACCAACTGGTCTTGCGCAGCGCTCAATTTTTTCTGAGACGGATCACTAGTCAAAAATATATACTTTTCCACTGTGTTGCTCAGTGCACGCGGGCTTGCACTCGTGACGCCTTGCACTTCAAATGACCGTAACAGCAACATGTCTTATTGAGTTCAAATTTTCTAGGCCTATTTGTGATGATAAAGAGTGGGTTTATGTGCCTGGCAAGGTTTTAAAAATAGACTGTGACATAGCCGATCGAGTTCTTGGGGAGGGGGTGGAATCCGTCAGGAATGCTCTACCCTCTACACGTAAAGTTTTACCGGAACCATTTAGACCACGGCAAGCGTACATTTAAGTATTAAACGTGATATCAACGTTAAATCATGCTAATAAATTAAGTAATATTTAACAGGCTTTGCATCACAATGGTCCGTTATCGTTTTCCTACGTGGAAACCGAAAATATAAACTGCATGCTATAGGCATACCGTCATAAAACGTGAAAAATGTAACTCAATATCGGTTGACTTTTCTCGTTTTTACATGTTATCAGCTGTTTGTACAAACGTATCTTTTGTCAGACGGCAAACGAATTTAAGGCCTGAGTTCTCAAATGCAGCGTGATGGCTTCACCTGTGCAAACATGTTTAAAACAATATTTTCATGACAACACCCAGGTATGTGTTTACTTTTTGAGTATAATGGCTCCTCAAACAAATCGATAAGTAAATGTCTCCTTCGAAGCGTGCTTCGCATGATTATTTATCTTTAGATCAATACTAAACAACTAACAAGTGTATAACCGCTGCGAAAATTTTGACACACACAGCCAGACACGATAAAACTTTCCAACGGATGAAGTTATGCTTCGGCAACCATACAGTAAGTAATCAACTATGCAAAAGGAAAGTTAGATGGCTGCAGGACTAGTAATCTAAGCATTCAGAACACTGCTTAAGCCATGTTATAAAAAAAGGAGATCCGTGCTGGTTACTCGGAATTGCCAAAAAAAGACCAACTCACCCAAGAATAGTGTACACAACGTGCGGTACACTGCAACATGCACTGAAGACAATGACTTTGGGGTGATGGGACTATGTTAAATTACAGTCGTAGCATTGGCATGCTGGTACCATTGGTTTGAAACTATGGCTAGTCGCTAGCAGAAAAAAATTAGGTATTTAATAATGAAAATACGTACAGGCCTATCAAAAATGACTGATTTTGAGGAGCAAGGAGTAGTGAATTCTTTTTTAAAACTTTGACTGCCCTAGCAAACAGGAAGCATCAAGAAAAAGGTCAATCAGCAAGTTTGTGCGAAAACACCGACGTGCTGAATAAAGCCTTTGCATCTGAGTGTATAATGCATAATCACATGTTCTGCTTTCTCTTAATTTGCCCTTTTATAATATGATCATGACACACAAAAATACATTGCTTTTTCCATTTCCATTTTCTTCTTGCTTTGTTCTTGACATTATTTTCAGTTGCCTCAAGGACTGATCCTTAATTGCTACACTAAAGTCGCTGACAATTCTCCCGCTGTTCATTTTCATTCCGCCCACCATTGTCTGTCTTCTCATCCATTTTTGGAGTACATAGTCAAACATCTGCTAATATGTACGACGAAAGTGTCCCTCGAGCCGGAAGCACGTAAGTCGCGACAAATGAAATAATGATTCTTAACAATCTATGTGAATCATGCGTCAAGTGCTTTATATCAACAAATAGGAACCCATTTAATTGTGGCAACATCGAAGTAGATAGGCCTACTCCTGAAAGGGAGCAGAGATGGTTTTCAAGAACATGCGATTGTTCAGAAAGAACGGATAATTAGAATCATCATCTTCTTTGCAGCAGTTGTGCGGTTTGAAATGCTTGTTATTTTTATTTAAAACAAAGGAAATAAAATAAATGCTTCTATACTTCAAGCAATCTACAATACTGTTCGCAAATACAGATAACGAGAGCACAATTAGCATTACGCGCTCAGGGACGAATTTTAAGCGGGGTAGAGCGCCCTCAAGCGATAGGGGTTACAGTCAACATTGGTTTAACTTTTGCACAGATTTTTTTAAGTTTCGAGTGGTTGCAAAAAGACATTGCCGCACAACTTGCTGAAATACGAACTTGGCAAACTTTGGGAAAACGAAACTAAGTCAATTATTAACGCTTGCATGTTAACTATAGCATGAAAACTACTGGATTTTTAGAGCGAAAAAAATTGCAGTCATCACGTTTTGCACCTGTTTGCTTTCGATTCATTATTTCAATTTATTTCAAAACAAACATAACAAACATAATCGAACCGACATGCCCTGCATACTCTGTTAAAAGATACACCTGTTCAACTATTAGTTTAGTCACGAAAAACTTTATAAATAGGCTAGATTTGGGGACAAGTTTCAATTAGTCTTCTGAGAAACACCAACGCACAGCTATGGAGGCAACTCGATTCGCGCTACTCGTGGCCATTATCGGAGGTAAGTAGCTAATCGCGTTACAGTCTAGCCAAAGTGTATACGCAACTATATCATCAGCAAACTACAAAATTTATTGCTGCTTTGTTAAATGGGGAATTCATTGTTCGACGTTAAGCATGCCCACGATGTTTTGATACTGTTGTTTTAGTAACGAAAGTGCAATATTCACACATACATGTACACCCATTGCTGACCTGATGTTGGCACAATGGTGCAGTGATGAAATTGGGTCTGTTTTAAGGTTGGGTCTTAGTGTTCCTTTCATATTTCTTAACATAACTGGCCCACAAAGTACACGCATCGATATTGTTTTTACTGTGCAACTGCACGCCACGAAAAACACTCCTGCCTTTTCGGATCAATAAATATGCTTGAGTTTTAACATGCATATCCTAATCTGGACACCAATGTTGTTGTATAATGGTTTGCTGTCCATATAACAGTTCACATGTATGCAAAATATTGATTTGAAGTAAAAAAAAAAATGGAAATAATTACGGAAACTCCGAATGGATCCGAAAAATCCCACAAATAAATCGAAACCTACCTGTTATTACAGCATGATATATATCTTTTTCAAATGACAAGACAAAACCTATCAAAAGAAGACCTAAAATTTGGTCATTTTATATTTTGCTTTATTCTGCAGCCGTACACGCAGCTCCAAAAGAGAGTAAGTTTCTTGTTTAATGGAAAGGATTTCTGTTTGGTTAAGAAAGGGTGGAAATGTTTTCAACCTCAAATAAAAGTAGATACTGATATTTAACCAAGGACCGACTCAATGGAACTATTTTGACGTACGTGTCCAGTTTCCCATCAGTTCGTTATTTCCTCTGAAACGGAGTTTTTCATCTTTATCGACTATACCTTCTCATTATGTTTTATATAATGTGATATAATACGGTATTCCGTAATGTTAACTTAGGTAAGACAGATTTCAAGAAGTAAAAACTTTATTTTTACAGCCTTTTGAGATCCAAACAAAATTGAAAAAGTTTTTCTAAGTTAAGAGAGCCATTCCCTTTATTTACTTGGCAAACAGTAAACTGCATAAATTCATATATTAAACCGACAAATGTTTTGCAAAACATGACTCTATAAAATTTATTTACGTATTATAAAGCATTTTATTCTGAAAAGAATTTACATATGCCGAGGTACATACTAAATATAAAATAGTCTCAGTGAAGAACAAATCGTTCAAAAATATCGACACTTCATCCAGGGTTAAGGTGGTTTGGGCGGAAAAAGCTGTTTATAATTTTGAGAGATATAAATGTGTAAATTCCTATATTTTTTCATGAGTTTTGTTGACTTCATGGAGTATGCTCTCTCTTTTGTGATATTAAATAATTATCTTTTTATATTCAAGGATTTATGACACCAGCGCTTGCACCAACTGGTAAGTGAAATAACTCCATTTGGTTGTATGGAAACAAAACAATTGTTCCGGTGATACCCTTGCATTACACAATGCATAACATTTTCTGATCTATCTACGACATCATCATACCTTTGCTCAGTTCAGTCTGCTCGCGAGCAAAAGTGCAGGCTTTTTCAAGATCTCATGCTCTGTCACTGCTCTGTCTTCTCAGAATCTAAGCCCCATGGGGCCCGACCCTTTTCCGGGTTAAAATATGAGTCCCTTTGGGGTCTTATTTGACCCTTTCTGGGCACCAGGAAAAAATACCAGTTGTTTGTTTGTTTGTTTCATTTTAGTCTCATATTGGAGTACTGTGCCTCAGATTCAAGCCACTCTGTTAGACAAGAAGCTGTATCCGTCATTTCCCAAAGTAGCACGATTTTCTGACCGTTTTGACTTTCTACGGCCCTCATTCACGAGATGGCCATTTAAGTCAGTCTTATATCCCCATTTTTAAAGGTACACTCTCATAATGGTGATGTGTCTAATTATAATAGACCGCATTCGCAGAGTACCCAATTTCAGTCGTATTCCTGAACGTAATGTATACATTTGAAACCAGTTACGAAACTACGGGGGGGGGCACGGGGAAAGGCCCCCAGTGAATGCCTGTGCCACCTGGGTGCCCCCCCCCCGAAATCCATGAACAACCTCTGCAGCAGCTCATTGTCTTTTGGTGCTCCTTGAAAAAACTGTGTGTGCCCCCAATATTCCCTTGGATAATTACGTTGGGGAATCCGACTAAAATTGGAAACCCAGCGAACACGGTCTATTGTAGGGCTTATCGACACAAGAGTAATTTGCAGCTACACCACTTACAACAAGTCATATTTAAGGTCGTGTTTCTCTCTCTGTTCTCATTCTAACTGACGATCCCTCAGTGGGTATATCGACTCTGACCTGTGGGCCTAGTTTCGGGCGATTCTTTGAAAATAAAGACAGATTTGTGGCGCGAAGTTTATTGCTTCCGGTCCTTCTGATCGACTGAAACTAAACAACAGTAGACAACTGGTTTTAATGTATTAATTAGGAAAGTAATGATGAAAAAGTTGACATCAGAGCCCCACGCCTGCGCCCTGAGTATGCAGTAATAATGATTTGAATATATGAAACCTACCGTTTTGTAATTTTATGAAGACAAGCACGAATGCGGATACGATCAGTTTCAGTGCAACAATGGGCAGTGCATTCCCTCGTATTGGGTATGTGACTTTTTCCCCGATTGCAATGACGGATCAGACGAGGAGAACTGTGGTGAGTGTTTCATGATTACCTGTACTGAGTTGAAGCAAAAGGTAGATTTTGGTAAGAAAGATTACCAACGTTCGTGAAGCATAGACGCTCGCACAAAATGTTAAATTCTAGACTGCCGTCCGTACGTAGAGGCTCCACCTACCTGCCAACACACAGGCTGTCTCTAGTTCGGCTCTTTGATAAGACTATTTATGTTTATTCCTATAGAGGGTTTCCACTTTCACTAAAAAAGATGTAAATTTCATTCAAAATGTGTGAAAGACTGCTCGAAAAGTGTTGTCCCCTATAAAGCACTTTTAATATTGTTTTTCACTCTTACATTTAGGAAGGACTTCCCAATTGAAAATAAATGTGTTGTCATACAAAACTGCATCATTTGGTCCCTGGCTCTTGTGGGAGGACCAGTTACACTGTATGTTATTATGTGTTATCTCATTCCAACAGAAGAATATCGGTGCACCTTTTCTTATTCGGGTAAGTCCATGTATTATTGGCGATTTTTTAAAACGAACGATTGGTGGCGCATGGCTTAAATATTTTGATTGAGGAAAAGGAATATAATGCCAAAGAATTTGTTTTAATAATCAATTTAGGAATGTGGTGACAACGATAATGCAGAAACATACAACACATTAGTGTCCTAGTGTGTCCCATGTTTGTTTGCTTGACTTGAATTTATGTATGTGAAATGTCAACGATTTATTTGGCATCGACACAAAATATCATCTCTCCATTTTAGAGATATTTTGAGTCGCTTAAAAATTCCTAAAGGGGGTATAAATATTTGTGTCATTTTTACTTTGTTCTCAGTGTGAATGCAAAACACCTTTGTGTGATATACCAATTGGGAAATTGATTGCTTGGCACGTTTATCATTTGGATATTGGAGGTGAAATACATAATCGTACTCTTTATCTACCTTTTGTTTATATTTAAACCCATCTATCCTTCCCGGATCTGGAGAAGACGATTACGTGACTGGTATGAAACCATTTTGTTCTTTGTCGCCAATTACAATCTCTTACCAACCAAAGATGCGTGCACTGAACATATCCTAAGGTGCCTTTCCTTAAATACGTTTGTGGAGCGCCCTCTGTCAGTTTGTGCAAGCTTGGGAGGGAGTTTACACTGAAACTGTACTCGAGTGAATCGTGAAAATGAAAGAAACGAAAAAAATATACGGATAGCACATGGACTGTCGACTACGAGTATACTCGTAATGTTGTTTCATCCACTGGCATCACCGAAGAACACACAACAAATACGCTGCTGGCAGCGTAGAGGATATACAGCTGTAAAGTTTAAAATCAGGTATGCTGTGGATACGGATTGCCAATAGCAAGCCGCAGTCAATCAACAGCCCTAGCCACAGAAAACAATGTCTGCTTTTGAAGCAGCAAGACAAGAATCTAATTCAGATTTCCCGTCCCTGCTACAAAAATTCTTCTGGGAAGCGATGTTTACAGTCATTGATCACATTGAGTTCAAATTCTTTTAGTGATGACATTAACCTTTCGTTCTTGGTCGACAATTATAATCTGTTACCAACCAAAGATGCGTGCGCTCGACATGTCCTAAGGTGCCTTTTCTTACACCGTTTGGGCAAGCTAGGGAGAGAGTTTTCACTTAAATCGTACAGGGATGAAACGTAAAAATGCGAAACGAATATGCGGACAACACGTAGCCTGCTGATGAGTATGTATAGAGGCGTTGGGCGGTAGCCATCTTGCAGGGCAGTTCTTTTGTTCCAATGGGAAACCCCTTTATGCATACCCTGTGGAACAAAAGCACTGACCTGCAAGATGGCAGCCATGCAAACCCTCTACACTCGTAGTCAAGGTGTACAGGATTCTGCCATTACGAGTACAGGCCTAATCGTAGGAAATAAAATCTATTGTAATGTAAATTGAATACACTGGCATCACTGCAAAACACAACAAATACGCTGCTGGCAGTGTAAAATGCTCATGCTCAAATAGACACCTGACAGGTACTTTTAAATATTCACGCATGCGTACAACGCTTGGCAAGTGGGAATTTAATGCCCCTTTGAAATCATTCGTGGCAGTCAACATGAAAAGGAATGGACCAAAAACCGTACATGTGGTTGGAAAGGCGGCCTTGAGCCATTTTCGAATCGGGTATGCTGTGGCTACAGATTGCTAATGATAGGCCCTGCATCGCGGCCAACAACCCTCACCACAGACAACAATGTTAGTTTTGGAAGCAGCCGAACAAGGATCGAATTCAGATTTCCCGTCCCTGCTACAGAAAACCTACTGGGAAGCAATATTTAACACATGATAATTAATCAGATTGAGTTCGAATTCTTTCAGTGCTGGCATTAACCTTTTTCCGCATTGTCCTTTTAACAGACGAGCCATCTGATTACTGGACCACCGAATACGTCAGCTGTAAGTATCGCTCGATTACCAACTGATTACAACTTCACCAAGTGCATCCTTTCACCAGTATATTTTCAACAAAATACCTCTCCAAGGGCAATAGTCACATCCTAGTTTGTGCGGTGCTGTATCAGCAAAGCAGCCCGGTCTGGTTGTAAATTCAAACCTCCCTCGGGTGTAGCTTTCATTCTCTCTTGATTTTCAAAAGATTTTTGGTTATTAAGCCCATTTGGTTCTTCAGTTACGGTCAAGCAAAAGGCCTACATCTATAACCGTAGGGATTAAAGGGTACGCAGTTCTTAGAATGATACGAAGAGTGTTATAAAATTGCAGTAACAAGTGTCAGACAACATGCTACATAGGATAATATCAACCCCCCTCCCCCCACACACACATCCAAACACAAACGCCAAAAAACTGCACTAAAGTCCATTCAGAGATTGCGTTGAGGGGCGGTTTCTTCTAAATAAATTTCTCCAGCATCCGAGGGGAGGCGGCGGGACACTTGTATCCCTGTAAAGATTTTGGCCATAACAAACGTCGTTTTTGTATGCATTCTCCGAACTAGAGGAGTTTCAGACTTCTATGTAATTACTGCAAGGTTTGTCTTGCTTTGAAAAAATACAGCTCTATGTTGTAATGTTTGGCGTGACACTTGTGTCACATTTGAGCATAGGAAGATCGAATATTCATGAACATTGATATTTTTGGGTGTGTACGTTTCACCTTTCCACAGCTGAGTACACCACCGACTACGTGACAGGTAAAAAAAAAACTTTAAAAAAAAACTTTTTCTGTATTCTGGTCACCATTTTATTGGAAAGCAAAGAGGGCACTTCGTCAAAGGACAATGCGGAAAAAAGGTTAAACCTTTTTCCGCATTGTCCTTTTAACAGACGAGCCATCTGATTACTGGACCACCGAATACGCCAGCTGTAAGTATTACTGGAGTGCCAATTGAAATCCTCGTCTCGGAAGATTAAAACTTCATCAAGTGTACCCTTTCAGCAGTATTGTCCAGAAAAAAATCTTTTCAAGGGCAGTAGTTACACCCAAGTTTGTTCGGTCCGGTATCAGCAAAGCGACCCGGTCTGAGTGTACAACAACCACACCTCCCCGAGGTGTAGATTTTGTTCTCTCTTGATTTTCAAAAGAAATTTCGTACTTCACTTACAGTCAAGCGAAAGGCCATATCTATAACCGTAGGGATTACCGCGTACGCAATTCATAGAAAAGTACAGAAGAAGGTGTTATAAAACTGCAGTAATTGGTGCCAGACAACATGCCACACAAGATAATATCAACCCCACACACACACACACCAAAACAGAAACGCCAAAAACTGCACTAAAGCCCAGTCAGAGATCGCGTTGAGGGGCAGTTTATTTTCTAAGGAAACTTCTCCCGCGTCCGTGGGGAAAAGAGGGGAGGAGGACACATGTATCCCTGTAAAGATTTTGGCAGTAACAAACGTCGTTTTTGTATGTATTCTTTGAAAGAAAGGGGTTTCAGACTACTTTTTAATGTTGCAAAGTTGGTTGTGCTTTAAAAAATTTATTTCTATGCTGAAGTGTTTGGTGTGACACTTGTGTCATATTTGAGCATAGAAAGATCGAATATTCATGACCACTGATATTTTGTGTGTATGTGTCACCTTTCCACAGCTGAGTACACCACCAACTATGTGACAGGTAAAATAAAACATTTTCTGTATTCTGATCATCATTTTATTGCAAAGCAATGAGGGCATTTTGTGGGTGACGTATGTCATGGATATACCTTTTTGTGGCTACGATTGAGGGCTTGCCGTAAATAGTTGGTGCAGCAGTCTTAACCATTGACAAAGATGCCTGTTTCTTGGCAAATGCCACATCAGAATCACGCCGGTAATGTATTACCGCATAAAGTGATATGGGCGCTCAGCTAATACGTGAGGCTCACGTCGATCACGCCTTGAAATGGACGCCATTTTCTCTGACTCCAGTAAGACCAGACATAAAGGCTATTTTGGGTATTAAATTAACCTTTCAAAATTGATCTTTCCCAATAGGAAACAGACTGAAGATGAAAAACATACGCTCTAAGATTCGAAGCACAGACATCCTCAGTACTTATCTTTGGCCTTATCTACTACATTACTCAAGCAAACTCAACTGAACTCCCTTTGCCCGATTGTTTTTTTGCCCAGGACCCTGCATCATAATGGTGAAGCTGTTGCCTAATCAACTTGTCGATTACAATGTATTACCGGCATGTAAATAATGTTTCAGACTATTGTAATTTTCTAATTGTAATTTTATGAAGACAAGCACGAATGCGGATACGATCAGTTTCAGTGCAACAACGGGCAGTGCATTCCCTCGTATTTGGTATGTGACTACTACCCCAATTGCGATGACGGTTCAGACGAGGAGAACTGTGGTTAGTATTTCATGATTAACTTTGCTGAGTTAAAGCAAGATATATATTATGATTAGAAAGATTACGGACGTTCGTAAATTATAGATGCACGCAGGAAATGTTGACTTTTAGATTGCCGTCTGTACGTAGTGGCTCCACTTCCCTGTCCACGCACACGCATTTTCTACTGCTGTAAAATATTGAAAAAACACTAGGCCAACTCGTTAGATTTTGAGCTGTCTCTAGTTGGGCTCATTGATAAGAGTATTGGTTACGTTACTCCGATAGAATGGTTTCCACCTTCACTGAAAAAATGTAAATTTCATTCTAGAAGAGTGAAGACCACTCGAAAAGAGTTGTCCGCCATAAGGCTCTTCAAAAAGTATTTATCATCTTACATGTAGGAAGGACTTCCCAATTGAAAATAAATGTGTTGTCACACCAAGATCATTTGTTCTCTTGCTCTTGAGTTACACTCGGCGTCATTATTTTTATCTCGCTCTAACAGATGAATATTGGTGTACCTTTTCTTATTCGGGTAAGTCCATGTATTATTGGCAATTTTTTAAAACGACTGATTGGTGGCGCATGGCCTAAATATTTTGATTGAGGAAAAGGAATATAATGCCAAACAATTTGTTTTAATGTTCAATTTAGGAATGTGGTGACAACGATAATGCAGAAACATACAACACATTAGTGTCCTAGTGTGTCCCATGTTTGTTTTCTTGACGTGAATTTATGTATGTGAAATGTCAACGATTATTTGGCATCGACACAAAATATCATCTCTCCATTTTAGAGATTTTGAGTCGCTTAAAAATTCCTAAAGGGGGTATAAGTATTTGTGTCATTTTTACTTTGTTCTCAGTGTGAATGCAAAACACCTTTGTGTGATATGCCAATTGGGAAATTGATTGCTTGGCACGTTTATCATTTGGATATTGGAGGTGAAATACATAATCGTACTCTTTATCTACCTTTTGTTTATATTTAAACCCATCTATCTTTCCCGGATCTGGAGAAGACGATTACGTGACTGGTATGAAACCATTTTGTTCTTTGTCGCCAATTACAATCTCTTACCAACCAAAGATGCGTGCACTGAACATATCCTAAGGTGCCTTTCCTTAAATACGTTTTTGGAGCGCCCTCTGTCAGTTTGTGCAAGCTTGGGAGGGAGTTTACACTGAAACTGTACTCGAGTGAATCGTGAAAATGAAAGAAAAGAAAAAAATATACGGATAACACATGGACTGTCGACTACTAGTATACTCGTAATGTTGTTTCATCCACTGGCATCACCGAAGAACACACAACAAATACGCTGCTGGCAGCGTGGAGGATATACAGCTGTAAAGTTTAAAATCAGGTATGCTGTGGATACGGATTGCCAATAGCAAGCCGCAGTCAATCAACAGCCCTAGCCACAGAAAACAATGTCTGCTTTTGAAGCAGCAAGACAAGAATCTAATTCAGATTTCCCGTCCCTGCTACAAAAATTCTTCTGGGAAGCGATGTTTACAGTCATTGATCACATTGAGTTCAAATTCTTTTAGTGATGACATTAACCTTTGCCCGCATTGTCCTTTTAACAGACGAGCCATCTGATTACTGGACCACCGAATACGCCAGCTGTAAGTATTACTGGAGTGCCAATTGAAATCCTCGTCTCGGAAGATTACAACTTCATCAAGTGTACCCTTTCACCAGTATATTTTCAACAAAATACCTCTTCAAGGGCAATAGTCACACCCTAGTTTGTGCGGTGCTGTATCAGCAAAGCAGCCCGGTCTGGTTGTAAATTCAAACCTCCCTCGGGTGTAGCTTTGATTCTCTCTTGATTTTCAAAAGATTTTAGGTTATCAGGCCCATTTGGTTCTTCACTTACGGTCAAGCAAAAGGCCTACATCTATAACCGTAGGGATTAAAGGGTACGCAGTTCTTAGAATGATACGGAGAGTGTTATAAAATTGCAGTAACAAGTGTCAGACAACATGCTACATAGGATAATATCAATCCCCCTCCCCCAAACACACAAGTGTGTATTTGCCTGCAACTGGGGACCCCCTGTTGTTCCTCTTTTGTTTGTACTCTGACTTTTTAAAAGACCAACCATATGTTTTGTACACTGTTGTCAATCGGGGACCCTCTGTCAATCAGGGACCTTATTGTCCTCTATTGTTCAGGGTCCCAAACATCATGCAGAAACAAACTCACCCACACACACATCCAAACACAAACCCCAAAACACTGCACTAAAGCCCAGTCAGAGATTGTGTTGAGGGGCGGTTTCTTCTAAATAAATTTCTCCCGCATCCGAGGGGAGGAGGGTGGGACACATGTATCCCTGTAAAGATTTTGGCCACAACAAACGTCGTTTTTATATGCATTCTCTGAACTCGAGGAGTTTCAGACTTCTATGTAATTACTGCAAGGTTTGTCTTGCTTTGAAAAAATACAGCTCTATGTTGTAATATTTGTCGTGACACTAGTGTCATATTTGAGCATAGGGAGATCGAATATTCATGACCATTGATATTTTTGGGTGTGTACGTTTCACCTTTCCACAGCTGAGTACACCACCGACTACGTGACAGGTAAACAAAAACTTTTTCTGTATTCTATATTCACCATTTTATTGGAAAGCAAAGAGGGCTCTTCGTGAGCGACGTATACCGAGTGTGAAATCCGATATTTTATGGCTACGATTCAGGGCTTGCCGTAAATACTTAGGTGCAGCAGTCTTAGCCACTGACAAAGATGCCCGTTTCTCTGCAAAATGCCACGTTAGAAGCATGCCGGTAATACGTTAACGCATAAAGTGGTATGGGTTCTAAGCTAACTTGTGAGGCTCAAATTTCATCAGTTTCCTCGGTATTAACACATAAAGTGAAATGGGTGCTAAGCCGATAGTTGAGGCTGAAGTCGATCACACGTTGAAATGAGTGCCATTTCCTCTTCAATAAGAGCAGAAATAAATACCACAAATTTGCGTGGTAAATTTACCTTTCAAAATAGATCTTCCCGAATAGGAAACAGACTGAAGATGAAAAAAGTACGCTCTAAGATTCAAACCACAGACATCCACTGAAGTTATCTTTTTCCTTATCTACTATATTACTCAAGGCAGCTTGGTTGAACTCCCGTTTTCTGATTTTTTGGCCCAGGACCCCGCATAATTACGGTGAAGCTGTTGCCTAATTCTTGTTTCTATTATAATGTATTACCGGAAAGATTTGAACGTGGCATTTTGCTTAAAAATCCTTATTTTTTAAAAGCGATTGGTAGTAGGATCAGATGAACTATTTTGCTATTCGCCTAGAAGGTTGTTACCTTTTGTACCCTCGCATCCCATAGAAATCCCTCCTTTTTCCATGTTAAGATATTGCGTGTCAAAAATTGGCGAAGGACAGACAACACATTTCAAGTTAGTCTCGTAATTTACAGCATTTGAGGCCGCAGAACTGTAAGAACAAAACATTGTAATGTAAAAAATTAATCTCGTGAATAGTTGCAAAGTTTTCTACAAACAAAGATACCCAAAACAACTAGAAATCATTTGCTATGGTTGCTAATTCTATCGCAATCATTTGAAAATTTAAGTTCTCCTTGAAATTGCTATCGTTGTTTGTTTCATGTTTTTGATAAAAGACGAGCCATCCGATTACTGGACCACTGAGTACTTCAGCTGTAAGTATATTATATGAATACCGATTGAAAATTCTTGTTTCAGATGATTATAACTTGCATACCGTGAAACAGCATATCATATTCAAAGGGACCATTAATTAACCATAAAAGAACCGGTTTTCAGCCTGTCCAAAAGCAGGGCATGGAGAGATTGACTCAGCCCTCTGGGAACTCATCTACCCCATCCGTGCTCTATGTAACATTGAAGTGACGGGCATTTCGAAATTGACTACTCTCAATGACCATTTTTGTATTTCTCATGTGTGTGTGTTTAACCTTCCCACAGCCGACATGTACACAACCGATTACGTGACGGGTAAGGGCTTTCTTATGTACGCATCGTATTTATCCTATGTTGGCTGTTGTATACTGTTGCCAGGCTTTAAGAGATTTGTGCTGGGCGACTTAGGCAATGTCCGAATAGAAGATTTCGTGGCTACAGCTTCCGGTTTTGCCATTAGCACGCCGTGCACGTTCACAGGTCTCATCTGTAGACGGAAATGGCCGTTTGAGACAAAGTCTGACCACAATCAAATGTGGCGTCCATGCGCTACGCTGTAGAACGCAGAAAAAAATTTGTGGAATGGCAGGCAATAAAAAACACAAATCAATCGTCCGTTTGCTAAAAAGGCTTTCTTCACTTCTGTCCAGCTTAGGCTACTGTGAGAACAAAGGCATATTAATGAAAAACACAAAATTTTCCAAATAGATCTTGCGGACAACTGCAATATCAAGGAATCTAAGATATACAATCGGTGAAAAAATACCAAAAAAAGAAGAAAATGAAAGGATTCCTTGATTTTGGTTTCCTTTCGTTTTCGTATTTTTACTTTCGAAACAATTTTACTCCGCCGTTGAAACACAAATTTGCCACTAAATTGAATTCTTTAAGCGTTTTCAAAACGAGTGGATTCGGACATTGGTTTCGCTAGTTCCGGCCATTTTGAAGCAGCGTTCGAAACTACATGTTTTAAGTTCTGACTGGGACCAGCGGATTCGAAGTCTATATCGAATCTACTCGTTTCGAAAACGCTCTTTGTATCTCTCCCCTTTGAAGGGACAACCAGTTTCACTTCATGCTATTCTTTTTGTTTCTGGTCTCATTTGAACAGACGACAGCTCCGACTATCATGCTTGTACCGATTCGTACGTGTGTAAGTAGCTTGAGCGATTTTTATTTCATGACAAATGCTGGAACAAACCCCAGTGCCATCCGTTCTTGTGATCAGGACGATAGCCAACTAAATAATTAAAAGAAAATCACACTAAGTATCTTATTATGGAGCAGTGAAACCATGGCGAACAGTTGTTTTTCTAATCCCCTCTCTGAAAATGATAAAGCTGGTTCGAGCACCCTGCTACTTCTCCGTGGGTTTGTGTTGTTTTATTTGAAAACGTGAAATTCATTGGTGTGTGATATTCCGCAGACGAGAACGAATGCAGGGATGATCAATTTCGCTGCAACAATGGGGAGTGCATTGCCTCGTATTTGGTATGTGACTGCTACCCCAATTGCGTGGACGGTTCCGACGAGGCGCACTGTGGTGAGTATAGCTCCCATCTTATATCTTCAACCACGGATTAGAACATTTTTGTACGCTTTCAACTGTAACTGTCATTACGAGTTTGTTTCTGCATTCAATTGGGGACCTTGAACAATAGAGGACAATAAGGTCGCCGATTGACAGAGGGTCCCCGATTGACAACTGTGTACAAAACATATAGGTGGTCTTCTAAAAAAGTTGAAGTACTAACAAAAGAGGAACAATAGGGGGTCCCCAATTGCAGGCAAATACACACTTGCTTGTCAAAGCGCTTTTGTTATTGCCATGCATATATTATGTCCAACAATAAAACCATGCAAATGCAAACTACCATACAAATTGTGCAAAATCCATTTAAAAATGTAAATCTGATATTGTATCAACTTTCCACTTATTTTGCAATATTTATGTTTGCGAGAATATATGATACCGTATCCAACAGCAGTCGTGAAATCAAAACCCACTTCATTCGCGGAATATCACTTCTCACATTTTAGAAAACGTTCTTTGTTCAACAAACGAAATGTCCCTTCTCTGTTGTAACGGTTACTTGATTGTATATGATTATTCTTAAATTCATGGAACAGTGCCTCCCCAGCTACACAAACTGGTTATTGAAATGGAAACCAAATAATTGGAATTGTCGCAGTTTGAAGCATTTGGAAGTTTGAAAATGTCTCATTGTGATATCAAAACTGTGCACATTTCAAGTTGTTCGTCAGGTAGGGTGACAATTTTCACAGATGTTACAGTTTTCTAATTAATTAAGAAAGTTCTGGGTTCATTCCTCGTGTACACAGTTTGTAAAATAACGCAGAAATGCTAGGTTGCATTTGATACCTTCCAACGTTTTAGGTATCTTGTTTGAGAATAGAACACATCAGCGTATGTGTTCTCAATGGCAATGCATGCCTACACCCCTGAGCTTGCATACATGTAGCATACAGTAGATTGAACTAAAGCCTCCTCCGTCAAACGTATCAAAGGAATAAAAATAAGTTTGAAATGAAGTGGTTTTAAGTTGAAATTGTGCAATAAAGTCCATGAACAAACAGCACAAGTGGAATGGACTGCCTGTGTTACTATGTCCTTTCTCTGAGCACTGACAAAGAGACGGACACTGGCAAGAATTCAGCTAAAGGGCATAACGCAGTGAGCGCGTTTACCCCTACCAAACCAGCTCGATTTTTAACAGAACTGCCATCATTCGAAAAAATGCTTCAGTACGGCGGCTGTAACTAGCTGTCTAGAAAGATGTACGCATGGTTGCCTGTGTAAGTGCCGGGTAGTGTAAGTCTCCTCCCACGAAGAAACTGTGGAGATGTAAAAGACTCCTGACTACTGTTTACTGAATAAAACATCCTGAAATATTTAAAAGGCAGTTGAAAATAATTGCCTTTTTGTTGCTCAACAGTAAAATGCGTCTGGCATTGCAACGCCTCATTACACATTTCAAACTGCTGTTAACGTTAACGATGATAGTCACTTAAACGAAAAAAAAAACACCTGAAAAAGAAACCGGCTGTGGTGTAGCACTCTCTGAGCGCATTGCGAGCCATATCAAAGCGAAGGACATACAACTAGAGGCCATCTGTCTGTGCGCCAACACAACAGAGGGCCTTTTCGCATTCCTTAATTTGAACACCGAATCTACTGCACACACGTGAGGACATAATTATTTCATCATGACCATTCGGGGCCAGGGTTGTTGAAATGGAAGCAAAATAATTGGAATTTGCGCAGTTTGAAAGCATTTGGAAGTTTGAAAATGTCTCATTGTGACATATAAACTTTGCACATTTCAATTTGTTCGTCAGGTAGGGCGGAAATTTTCACAGATGTTACAGTTTTTAATTAAGAAAGCTCTGGGTTCATTCAAGGTGTACACAGTTTGTAAAATAACGCAGAAACGCTCGGTTGCAGTTGATACCTTCCAACGTTTTAGGTATCATGTTTGAGAATAGAACACATCAGTGTATGTGTTTTCAATGGCAGAGCACACCTACACCCCTGAGCTTGTATACATGTACATGGATTCTGTCATTTGAATAAAACAACATACCTCGAACTGCAGAAGCTACCGTACTGCATAATAAATCCCCTATCATCCGGTTATTGGTTTGATTTAGCCAGCATTTTTTTAAAATGTGAATTGGGTTTAAGCTTTTCGGTTCAACAAAACGTTTGGATTACTCGAACACGACCCATGAGATGGCCATTCACGTTCTTCCTCTTCTCCATTAAGCGTACCTTAATGAACGTTCCCTGTTAGTTTTAACTGGAATATTGTGCAAGGTTATTAATTATTTTGCTATAAATTCCGGGTTGGTGTAGGTTTGAAGTATATATTTCTGCATTTCAGCATGATCAATCCATAGAATACTTTGATACATTTGGGCGTTTTGAATGTTACTCACGAGACCTTAATATTTTTGTTCATGCCTCACCTTCCAACACAAGAGGACCATTACGTGACAGGTAAGACTACTATTATTACACACCATCGATTATCATTTTGCTTCCTTGCAAAGCTAAAAAAAAGTTTGCTTGGGGCGACTAAGGCCTTTTTTCCCATGTATTTTGTGGCTATACGCCTTGATATAAGGATGTTAGATCAACATCCACAGCCGTAGACAATAATGGCCGTTTCAGATACACCCCCCTCTCCCAAAAATCATATTCAATGCTTACAGTCGTCAAAAAATAAAGTTTATTATTAGTTCACACTCAAATTTGATAAATATCACATGAAATTAAAATTTTATGGTGTCACTGACTTTGCTTGTATTCTCCTTTGAACAGAAGAGCCGTCGGATTACTGGACCACCGAATACTCCATATAAGTATTACTTCAAATTCCAAATTTGGCAGAGGGTGTAACTTTAACCCAGTTAAAAAGGTAATCGTTTGCTCCAAAACGCCATTAATTATTACAGTTGTCCGTTTAGAAAGCCATTTATTAAGACAGTTTCCTGTTTTACTTTGAGAAATTAATGATTTGTGAGGTCTACGTCTGTTCAAGGCGTAGTTAAGCCCAGGTTTGTACTGTCCAGCAAGTAAATCAACATGTTCTGGCTGTGTCGAAGTCAAATCAAACCTCCATGTGGTGTGTTTTTTTTTATTCTTTCCTGATTACACGGTGAAGCGCTCCTCCACGGAGATGCAACTTTAACCCTATTAAAAAGATTTTAAGAACTCGGTTGTCCCATGCCTGATAATTATTTAAAGCTTCGTATGCGTGTTATTAAGGTTTCAATTCATTCCAACATGGAGTTTTGTTACGAACTGTGAAGAAACCCTTACTGTTTCAACCAACAAAATCGAAGTCTATACCGAATCTGTCCGTTTCGAAAACGCTCTGTGTGTCTCCTTTTTTTTTTTTCTTTTTTTTTGAAGGACAACCAGTTGCACTTTATGCCATTCTTTTTGTTTCTGGTTGCATTTGAACAGACGAGACCTCCAACTATAATGCTTGTACCGATATGTACGTTCATAAGTAATTTGCCACACCACTAAGTAGAAACAATTTAAAATATGTATAGTGCTGGTTGCCAGGGATTTTCTTCCGTTGATGCGGTGTACCCGTCTGTACAATCGAAAGAGAAAAGCTCAGTGACAGGTTCAGCTTTTGGACCTTACAAAGCTGTAGAATTCAGATCCTTGCGGTGTTGATACATGAGAGTTTGGAAGTTATTGTCTGAATTTCTGTCCCACTGGGACATTCCATCAGAAAGCATGCTGTTGGTATTATATTGGCATACCAGAAATAGTTTCCAGATTATTACAAATGAAGCATATCAGGAATAAAAGAACGCAGCAAAGAGTAAATGAAGAATTTGAATCTAGCTAAATTAGTGATTAAATTTTGATAATAAAAGATCCCAAACCATTGTTAACGTAAAAGAGCTAGACGTAATAGAATATATCTTCAGTATTTTGACTGATAAACCTGAAGAGTTATCGAAAGACAAAAAAGTGCGTTCTTGGCAATGCACATAAGGATGTTATTCTAATTATTCTAATAATTGTGGGTGATTCCAAAAAATCAACACCTTGTGCAACTTATTGGATGCATAAGTGAATGTCTTTTCGCTGTGATACAAAACACCAGATAATCATGTGTGTTCTTGTATAGAGCTAATGAAGTCTGCGGTGAATAATATCACTAGTTTACTTATCTACCCCAAATATTTTTAATTCGAATTTCTGGGTTGTAGCATACAGTAGTTTGAACTAAAGCTTCCTCCGTCAAACGTATCAAAGGAATAAAAATAAGTTTGAAATGAAGTGGTTTTAAGTTGAAATTGTGCAATAAAGTCTAAGAAGAAACAGCATAAGTGGAATGGACTGCCTGTGTTACTACATCCTTTCTCTGAGCACTGACAAAGAGACAGACACTGGCAAGAATTCAGCCAAAGGACATAACGCAGTGATCGGGTATACCCCTACCAAACCAGCTCCGTTTTTAACAGAACTCCCATCATTCAAAAAATGCTTCAGTACGACGGCTATAACTAGCTGTCTAGAAAGATGTACGCATGGTTGCCTGTGTAAGTGCCAGGTAGTGTAAGTCTCCTCCCACGAAGAAACTGTGGAGACGTAAAAGACTCCTGACTACTTTTTACTGAATAAGACATCCGGAAATATTTAAAAGGCTGCTGAAGATAATTGCCTTTCAGTTGCTCAACAGTAAAATGCGTCTGGCATTGCGCGAGCAACGCCTCATTACACATTTAAACCGCTGTTAACGTTCCGAACCCTATTTTCTAAACGATACCAGTCACTTAAACGAAAAAAAGGCTGTGATGGAGCACTCTCTGAGTGCATTGTGAGCCATATCAAAGCGAAGGACATACAACTAGAGGTCATCTGTCTGTGTGCCAACAGAACAGAGGGCCTTTTCGCATTCCTTAATTTGAACCGCGAATAAACTGCACACACCTGAGAACGTAATTATTTCATCATGTCCATTCGGGGCCAAATTAATGTCACGTGACCGGCGGCTGACGATTTCGTTATCACGAGGTCAATCTTCGTTTATAAATCATCCCTTCCTAACTATCTGCAAGATTTCAACCCAATCAGATATATACAATACAAATACAATACAAAAATTATTGTTATCGCGGAAAGAGCGCAGATTAGAGATTGCAAACATTTTTTTTCCTTTTGGCGTTCCATACAATGCAATCTGCTCTCAGCGCCACGTGCTTGGAAAGTTGCCAAGTCCTGAGAACATGCTTTACGCACTGTGCGCTGCCTAATGTTAAAGTCAGATATTGCCGTTCACGCACACAATAGCCAATGCACAGTACGCGAATGGAATTTTCTAGTCCCGCAAATATTGTAAGGGGGGTTTTGTCGTCGGCACTTCATCTGTGTGAACAAGTACACCTGTCAGGCACTTGATGGAACTGACTCCAAAGTTTTAGTTATCATCTAATGGACAATTCATACCTTTATCTGTTACGGTTGATTCTGTACCGAATCTTGAAGAATAAAAGGCTTTTTCATTATAACTTCCGGTATGATGCAGTCATCGTTCCCAAATTTCACACATATATTAACTTGGTAAAGATCATCCTCTACATCAATTTTAAGCCGATACCTATAACCTTCGCCACAGATATCTATTCAAAATTCTTTTTTTCACAATTTTCAACCTGTCGCTAGAGGGCGCTCGCCAATTACGTGACGTCATCAGTAGATGATTTGAAGAATACTATACCCCAACAGAATAACACCGTTGAAAACAACTTGATACCTATTACCACTTTTTAATAATAAGCCCATTTCCAGTTTTGACCGGAAAGAAGGGTCATGTGATTTGACCCACACGAGATGAAAAGAAGACCCAATTTTACTCTTGGCACTTGCCATGAACAGAGTGCTGCGGGAGGCCATAGTTGATTTGATATGGAATTTAGCAAAATAGACATGATATTTCAATATTCGAAATTTCATAATAAATCACTTGTTGACGTCATCATGACGTCATTGTTCTAGACACATCTATACACATGGGACCTTAAGTTTGAAGATCTGAAGTTGCATAGGGATTAAAGTCGGTGGTGGAAGAAACGTGTACAAAAAAAGGGTTGGGGTTAGACCAGATTAGGAGGGGATCAGGAAATTTGGTAGTGCGGTAAGACCGGTAAATGACGTTTTTCAGGCTGACGATGAGAAAATTCGCGAGTTTAACTGCGTTTAACTACTGTTTAGCTGCAGTTTGATTTGTAATTCTCGTGCTTGTTGATCAACCCTATGTAATTATGTGCTGCCGGAGTATATTCTCGTTGTGTTTTCAGGCACACCCTCAGGACATCTTCCTCCCAGATCCTCCTGATGCGAGCAATTTTATGGGAGACCAGCTTCGCATTCGTAGGGTTGCTGAACTTGACTGAGCCGGGAGACCATCGTGGCTTGAAGTACGGGGCATCGGTCTCCAGAAGAAGGCGTCCGTTCTTCCAGCTGTTAGTACAGCAGTGTAAGTGGATTATGGGAGAATTTCCGACACTATTTGGATGCAGTCATCTTCGACATTTTGGCTGTCATCTTCAGTCACATAGTGGAGGACCACTGGCTTTTGAAATTCCACTGCCATTTTTAGACGACGTCAAAGGATAGACTGTTGGACGGTTTTATACCTGTCATCCCCTCTGCAGTAGTCTAGACCCACTTCTCCCAGGGCACATGTTTCCGGGTGGCCCAATAAACGTTGGATCACTCGATCAGTGTCTGGGGTGAAGTCACGAGCATGCTTGGATGGAAACCGACAGTAGGGAAAATGAACTTGTCCCCAACCAAATCCTCCTGATCCGTTATGTATCCACATCGCAGAAGTTTGCAATGCAGCCCCGGAAGTTTACTGTGCTGATCTCCTCATTTTCTAGGAATTCGGCGAGGTTACCCGTGTACTGGGCTGCGTGAGGGAGGCGATCGACATGGCAGTGGGCATCTATGTAGTCTAACGGTGAATCTGGTGTCAGTGAGACGTATCCGACCTCGGGGGTGCTGGAACTTTAGGGGCCTCAGGAATCTCCGAGTCTTGAAAGATTTCTACACTCAACGGGGGATGTGGGGTATCTGGCATAAGTGGGGAGGACCCATCTTGGGTGCAGGAAGCCCGGAAACCTTGGGAGAACTTGAAATGTTGCGAACCTTGGAAACCTCTGTGGACAACGGAAGGTAAGACTCTGCGTTTCTGGAAGTGGGGAACAATGATAACAAGCGCCGAAGGGTTCTCCAGTGGAAGATTGACGAAATCCGTGTGGGAAATTGTAGGTTTCTGTCCTGGGGGGGGGCGAGGCCCTGGAATTTGTCATAGAAATCCCAGACACGAGCTTCCTCATCACAAAATGACGAAGTACAGTCGCCTAGGTTGTTCGTACATACCGATCCTGGACGGCATTCTGGAGAATTTAGGTTGAGTTGTGCTGTGGCGAAGTAGATAAGCTCATAGGTTACTAAGCTGACCAAGGTGTTCCTCCAGCTGAAAGGGGCCATGATCCCTCACGTGCATGGCAATCTCCCATCTTCTGCGGGTCTAACAGCATGCTGAGAGGTACAGAAACCACCATCTGCCTGCGCACACGTGATAGCGTATCACATCTTGTGAAACTGTTGAGATCTATCTTTGGGGGGAAGTAGTAGGAAGTGGTGGGTTGTCGCCGAGGTTTGGGCTTTGGCCATGATCAGAAATGGGTGAAGTGATGGCAATCGGTGAGGTGATGTGGTTTGAGCTCTGGCCATGATCAGAAATGGGAGAAGCGATGGCTATCAGTGATGATGTGGTTGCCAATTCGTCATCCTGGTTGGAGACGTCTTGGATGGAACTCCAGTCAGGGTCTCCTTGCAGGCCGTTCACTACTTCCTGTTCTTCCTCTTCCTCATAATCGGGGATGAAGCCCATCTCCTCCAATGCATGGTGAATGTTCTGTAAAACTTATTTCTTAAACAAGAAGAAGAAGAAGCACAGAAGTAATGCCTTAACTTGGGAAAAAGCCAAGAAACAGAACAAAAAGAATGTCTTATAAGCAAAATTGCGAAAAAGCTGATAAAGTGTACGGATGTTGTAAAATGGCAAATTGTCCAGCCATATTCACTGCATTGCTTCATAGAAAGATACCAGTAATTTAACGCCAAAAGAGAAATGAAGGAATTACCAATGGGGTATTTCTGATAAATGGAACGTGGATAATACCATTGCCATGACAATGCTTATTATACACTCCTCTCCTTTTTCTCCTTAAAAGCAATCATACAGATCACTTGCGATATCTTTATAGGGCTCTATAGTTACAAATGATGCTTGTCGTCGTTTACAACCTCTAAAACAACAGTCATGAGCTCCAGAACATTACGTCCATTACTACCAGTCATAGATGACGCCATCATGGGCGGGGCTATCGGATGTTTTTACACAATACCTTCACCTGTCAACATGATATTTCAGTGGTAGACCACCCCCAGTTGTCTGTTCGACAAATCCGACCGACGACAGTTTAACAACTGTATCCACTAGAACTTCGATCAATCCTTGCGTGCTCAAAGCTAAGCTAACCGCGTGCAGACAAGATTTATATTTAGACGGGCGCTCTGGAAGTGGCAGATATGGTCGGAGGCCTTGTATGTGAAGTGAGTTGAGTTCTGTTTAGATAGCTTGTGGCCAACGCTTCAAAAATTAAGTAACATCAATGCCAGTAAGTTCGATTTACTTTGCCTGGCTTCACCAGAACATTCAACAATGGCGTGTCTGATCTGCATACTGGGCGTCTTCCCAAGGCTGATATTCTTGAGCACGGCAGTGTTAGCCACTGGGACCATAGATCGTTGTACAAACCAGCGCCAACAGGTAATGCAAGCCGTTCATAATAGCGTGCTGCGGGGCAGTGCGTACAACACAATTATCGTGCGCTTTCCTGCCGTCTGCGGTCGAGAATGCGCCTTGGATCGGCGTTGCAAGTCTTTTAACTTCAGTAAATGTCACAAAATATGCGAACTGAATCGTGGCACGAGAGAGGAGTATCCAGAATACTTCGCTGCAGCGCTCGGGACTGCGTACTTCAGCAAATTCGGTGAAGATGAAGACACCAATCTAACTTCGTCGATCGGCAGCTCAGCCAGTTTCTACAGGAGTTGCGGGGAGCTCTATGAAGCCGGGTACCACTCCAGTGGCATTTTCGCCATCTATGCGGAGGGACTCCTCACCTCCTCCGGTCTGTGCGTCTACTGCGACATGGAAACTGAGGGCGGGGGGTGGATCGTATTGCAGCGGCGGCATGACAGCAGCGAAGACTTCTATCGCAGCTGGAACGAGTACCGGATCGGCTTCGGCAACCTGTCAAGCAACTTCTGGCTGGGAAATGACATATTGGCGAAGCTGACGGCGAACAGGTCGTGGACACTGCGAGTGGATTTGGAGGACTGGGATGGGCACAGGGCATGGGCAAAATACCCAGATTTCAAAGTATCCCCTGATCTGTACCGCCTAGAAATTGGAAGGTACGACAACGGCAGCACTGCAGGCGATGCTCTCAGCTATAACCGAGGATTACCCTTTTCAACTAAAGACCGCGACAATGACGAATACAACTCGAGCCACTGTGCAGTAGTCCTCCATGGGGCATGGTGGTTTGGTAAATGTGGCTTTTCTCACCTAAATGGTAGGTACTACTCAATCTCGGAGGAGATTCTTTTTCCAGGCATTGTGTGGTACAAGTGGAAAAGGGTAGTGCGCTTGTCACTGAAAAGCTGCAGCATAAAAATCCGTGAGACAGCCCTGCATCCCTGGGGGTAAATTCTCTGAGTAGCGAATGTAGAAGTTACGTTACACCTCTTAGATCTGCTTGTGTCAACTAATATATTCAGTGGTTACAGACTAGTCTTTTTATAATTTTATGCCTCCCAGGAAATCTGCAAAAAATGTTTTTCGCACAACTGCATCTATGGCTGTTTATATTCTTGTCTAGAGTAACTATAATATCGTTAGTGTTTTCAGGAAGTGAAAATATTCAAAATCTTGTGGAACGGACTTGCTGAGATAAACGCGTTTAAAAATACTTCAATAAACATTTTTGATCAATTCTATGTAACCGATTGAGATTTATTTTTCAAAGTCATGAAATTTAAGATTTGGAAAATGCTCATCCATACTTAGTTGCAGATATATTGTTATTAAATAAACTGTAATTCATTAATAAAACTATTTTTCACTTCGTGAAAACAGGAAAGCCAGGAGGTCTTATTTCTTTCCCTACTGCATTATACAAAAATACGCGCTTAAAAAAATTGTTCCATTTTGTTACATTTCAACACACGCGGAGGTGGTCATGTACAGCATCGTTCGCACTCAAGTGAACACCCACATATACATGTTTATCATACAAAGTGTGGACATTCCTTTGTTCTCCTGTGGTTGAGGAAACTTGAGGAAAATGCTCCTTTTTTCCAACTAGGATAACTCCTTCGAACTGGACTTTTGATGATGATTTCCTGGGCTGTTCCTCTTCATTTTGCCACGGATACCCTTGACCCCCAAATGCCTCTAAAACTGTTTTTCGGAGAGGGAAAAACGTTGTGTGGACGTGTGCGAGTCCGCACAATGCTATCATACTCTTCATTATGTGTACTTCTTTTGTGAAGAGGTCCACACTATGTATTCCACACCTGCACGCACACACAAAGTCGGTAGAGATTGTGTTTTTGGTCTCTTTTTTTGCACTGCTAACTAACGATGTGCCTTTTCTTACTTCGTAAAACAGTGAAATACAGAAGCTGGATTAAAATGATTCAAATAAAACACAAAACCTTAAAAACAACTTATCTATGTATTTCCAAAATACGTCCAGAGGACCAGCGTTCGATAAGGGCAATAACTGCATCAGAACACTTCAGGTACACAGCCTAATAAAGGCAACTTAAAAGAATTCCAGGAACAAAGCACTGGTGTTGCACAAATATTGCGTATTAACATTGCGAAATAACGCAGTACGCTACTCATTGAGACAAATGTTGTCATATGTTAAAAACAGGGATCAAATGGGCCCTGATGAGACGGACCAAGAAAGGGCGCAGTTTTCCTAGCAACGGAGGCTCATTCGGTAGTAACTGCGCATCGCTGGTTCACGTCAACGAAATGTACGCGTTACGGTTGCGTCGCTACCAACAAAATTTGTACTCCCTGGCAACAGGGCTCTTTTCAACAGACGAGGGAGTGCTGCTGTTCGAGGTGGATTGTTAGCATTCAGCCCGACAGGTCGTATACTAACGTTAAAAATTGTTCCTCGGACGGAATGTCGCCTACTAGCAAAAACATGCCTAGTTTGAAGCTAACATGGAATGGGTGTTTACTTCACCGTCTCAGAGCGACGACTCGAACATCAAAAACTGGATTAGGCCTGAATTTGCCTGAACAGGCCAGCGCCAGCCTCACGCAACAAAGGTGTAGTGCGGCTGTGTAATACAAGCTTATATGCCTACAAGATTTTAGAATGATGAAACGGGGTGTGTTCTGCCACCAAGAGGCAGAAACGGTGAATTGTAACCGCACGATAAAAGAATGCCCTTTTTAAGGATCCTTATTAAAGATCCTTATTTTGATGTGTATTTATTTCCTTGTTGATTTAGTGCTAATGAGATTTCCATATTTATGAGCGAAACTGTGATGCAATTTCCAAGAAAAAATCGCAATAATTCCACTTTTTTGTGTACTGTTTCCCCTTTACTGATGTTGGTGAATGTGGGTCGTTTGGCGGCTGTCCGAGGCGCCCTTGTATGCCATCAGCTCAACGATGTTTAAATGTATTTATTGTTATACGCTTTATGTCTTCATGTGCAGCGCATTTGAACATATCTATATGAAATTTGCGCTTTATAAATGAATAAATTACTAATCAATTAGGCGTGAGGTCAAAATACAAACGCTTTTGAAAGCGTCGAACGCTTTGTAAACGGTAAGCCTCACGGACGGTCAACAGGGAACAGACGAACGCTTCAGCGAGGCTGGCCAAACTGTTGCGGTCGAGTACACCTTGCGCTCTGCAGCTTCCAGTAAACAATGGACAGCTCATAGCATTACGGCGTCATAGACTTCTGCGGTCTGGTGGATTAGTCATAACAATAGCTCTTTACTTTGCAGCTCCACAGGCGGATTTAGATCGGCAGACTGTTTTAAACATCCTGATAAAACACGTGTATTGAGTAGTTGTATTGCGCTGTCAGTTTCCAGACCCAGTCTTTTCAGGTCTTGATACCCTGTAATCTTGATATTTTGTCTCGGTATCCCGAGTTAAATACACACCAAACTGAATACCTGCAGAATCGAATATACTAACTCGAAATAGTATTTACCTGAATCATTCACGATGTAGTGTTCTGTTCGCCAACATGTAGTTGCAGTTAATAATTACATTATTTAATCAAATAAGGGTAAGCCTTTCAACAAGAGAATTATTTGTCTTTACCAAAGTGGATTATCAATGTAAATAGTTTTCTTGTACGGAAGAATTCGCAACACACTCTCTGGAAAAACATGGATATAATGCAAGTGTTATTTCTCGCGTGTAACGCAACAGTGCAATGTAAATAGGAAAGTACATAAAGGAAGCATAAACTACTGCAAACAGTCATTCAGCAGTGGCGTTAAGAGCCGGTTTGGCACTAGCAAGGTCAATGGAAACAAAGCAGGCCTGCGAGTCCCCGTAGCCTAGCCCGGGCAGACCTCGCAAGCGCTTCTCTTTGGGCATGCTGTGTTGGGAATATACCGGGGGCTCTGTTTCAGGTGCCCCTATTTCACATTTCGATTATAAAAAAACTTGTATCTGTATCAGGTTGCTCCAGCAAAACAAAAGATTCTGCTTCCCGTCAGAGTTTGGGACGCGTGCGTGCCGGAGCTAGAGGATAATGTTTTAATTCCCCTCCCTTAAGATAAAATCAGACATGGCATTCCTGAACTGGTTGAAGTTGGGTAGGTTAACAATGGATTCCAGTAGACTATTCCAATGTGGTATGGAAGATGGGTAGAAGCTGGCAAAAGTTTCTCTATCCCCTCGGCAACAATCTTGAGTGGTTCAATGCCAGGAACAATTTCCTGTAAGTTTCCTTTCCTGATTAGAAGTAATTTCTTTAGTGAAAACTGATTTGAGGCTTTCTGCTTTGGCGACGGAGCGCAGGAGAAAACCACGGTAAGTCGTATCTTGTTAAAGGGAACTTGGACGGGATGTACTTGTCAGTAAGCGCATTCAGAAAGTCTCTCAAGTAAATGCATTTATCATTCACTGATCTAAACTTCATTTCTTTAAGAAATCCTTCACCAAATCTTTTCAAATCTTTACGAAGATCGTCAAACTTCCCTTTCTTGAACTGGTTTAGTGGTGTACAACCTGTATTGACGAGGATGTTCACCATACCATGGTCACTGACACCCGGTAAAACACTGACAGACTCAACAACAGTGGGATTGGTGGTAAAAAACATTAAGGCTACTGTCCTTGCGTGTGGGCTCAGCAACTAGTTGGTCAAAGTTGAAGAGATTGCAAATATCAATTAACTTCTTACACTGAGCTGATGTCCTTTAGGTTGAAATCTCCCAACCAGACTTCACAATTGCCTTTGGTAGATCGATGGAGTTTTGACAGAGTTGAGCTTAACATGCCAATTGGTTATAAAAGCACCAACATACATGTACACCTTTCTTCTTGGTCCACATTCAACGTGAACCGAGATGCACCCAGAATCAGTGTTAAGGTCGTCAATGAGATGGCATGAGAGATTTTTAACACCTATCAGTCCCCATAACCTTCAGTACTATCGTTCCTGAAGACTGGAAACTCAGGCGGGAAAAGCTTAGCATCAAGGATGTTACCATTCAACCAAATGTCCGTACAAATAACGATATCAGGTTTAGGGTGACGGAGGATGGCATGGAGCTCTGTAGTCTTATTTTTCAGCCTTTAAAAGTTTATGTTGATAACGGCGAGTTTCTTAGCTGTGACAGGATTCTTAGCTTGCTTTCTCCTGTCTCTACCGTGAACAAAACCTGATTCCTTGGTTCTGCCGGGTTTTGGAGAAGCAGCAGCCGGTTGATCAGCACTTAAAGGCTGATCAGATTCTAATGGGCTGAAAGGATTTACAGTTTCAAATTCTATTACAATACTGTGTAACGAGTCAAAGAAATTAGGATGTCCACATCCATCACAAATCCAAGAGGTGTTGATATTAGCAAGAAGATGACATGTTTTGCTACTCATGTTGATACCAGCTGCATCATTCCATTTCTCACACTCTTCGCATTGGATACCTTTAACAGGGGAGTTACCTATTTCATCACCACAAACTCCACACGATGCTGGAGTATCACCACATGAGGAGTTCATGGGAGGACCTGGGTATGAATACATGACAGTCTCTTTGAGTTTTTAAGAGTTTTGATGAATTACTTACGAGGCAGAAACGTAGAGGCAAAATATCTGGAGTTGCCCACTGTACCAAGGATGACATCATCATCGCATTCAGCAAACCTTAAGGCTTCATCCGAATATGTTGTCTAGAGCTAGGTCTGGGTCTTCGCTCCATTGGAAATGTGTGGAGACGCGTAGACAATAGACCTGGTTGTAGCTCTGGAAGCCCGTTTCGGACACGGCCTCCGTCTACAGTTGTACTTGTACAGTCTTCTAAACCCCATCACCAATGTGAGCAAGTCGTGAAAATTAAAGATGGCTGACGTGTAACAGGTTCAATTTCACAGTAGACAGAAAATGTCTAAAAAATCATCACAAATTCGCAAAATTGACGAGCAATTCACTAATACGCGGTATCACAAAAAAATCTAAAGGGATAAAAATGGGTTAAAAGACCAAGATGGCCAATAGAAACGCGATGAATAAACGATTAAAGAGCTAAAATTCTCCCGCGAATTAAACGTCGTCTTGCTCCGTCACAGCGCCCCCATACCTATAAACCACAGTTCAGTCGCCTCCCTGGAAAAATGCGTTCACCCTTAGGGACCCCCTCGGAAATTTCTTCCGCCCAGTTACGTAACTTCCTGAATAAAAAAAGATAACGATGCGGAAGAATTGTTGGTTACCAGGAGACCTTCTTTTTCGGATTGTCTGGCTGCATTGTCATATAGTACAATATTAGCTCACCGATGCGTATCGGATAAAACTCGTAAAAACCGTTTGCTAGCCACACAATCACGCATAATAAATTGGGCCCCAGCATCGGCTACTCCGAGACCTATAAAAACTTATCCCGTCTTTATTTCCTGGGGTAGCCCAAGCATTTGGGGCGGGAATGTTTTCTAAGCTGATGAAAAGTTTGGTTCGCAAATAGCATTACTGTATTTTTTCGTTCGTTTCCTTTCCCACTTATCTGGATTCTCGTTTAATTTACAGAGTTTATGTAAGTTGAATTTACTTCTGCAGAACTGTACATACCGGAATATCCCATGCATAAGTTTTACCGTAGGCACTACACGTTGAAGAAAAGTCCGACGGCATTTAAGTCTATCTTTCCCCACTTAAAAAAAATTTCAGAAGGAAACCTTCCAAATCAAACGACAATAACGTAGAACCACAGGACGAAACTTCTCATCACACATTAACTGCTTTTCCGTACACGATTTGGCTGTTTCTGTTTGGAGAATTTTTATACGCTGCCGCCAACATCACAGGACCAACTCAGATAGTCCTCTGGGCATTTCCAAATATATGAGATATTTTTGAGCCCACTGTAAATTCTCGGACAATCGCGTTAATTTGTAGTGGCGGTCCTTTAAATCCCTCCATGTGACAATAGAGATCTCCCATGTCTACTTCAGTAAGTTTGCTACTTTTGTCAACATTGTCACAATACTGTGAGGAAAAAATACATAAATAACGAAACAGTATAAACACAAAATGCGCATTTGATCTAAAAATTAACATGAGGGCATGGGTGTAAAGGGGGTATCTATCCACTCACTTTCTGATGAGGGGGTGGGCTATTGCATCATCCCAAGTTTTTTGTGGTGTAAAACAATTAGGCGGATTGTGAAAACATTTTCGCACTTCTCAACAACCAAAATGCATTCAGTAGCACTTAAAAAGGGAGCACAATTATTTTTAAAGACAGAAACTCGCTGTTTTAATACAACATTAGGCCTACAGATGCATACACCTGTATCGTGAACATCGCCTCCTAGTGTTATACGGTGCATCTTCCCCTTCCAATTTCCAGGGCTGGGCAAGTCACTATTGTCACATTCCCTCCCCTACCCCGCTCCCGGCACTACTTGCACACCTGTTCTGACAACATAACAGACGTCCATGTCACGGGAGGGTTAGAACAGTGATCCAGTCTAGGAAGCGGTGATCACGGCATTGAAGAAGGAACACCTCGATCCTTTCTCCACGGTGACGGGGATGTATTCCCCCCGGAGTTATAAACCCGGAAATGGGCCATATAGAATTACAACCTGAAGATCCTTGTGGTATAGCGAACAAGAAATAAAAGGGTCTGCTGTCCCCCGTTTTATTTGTGTGTGTGTGGGGGGGGGGGAATTTGCATGGTATTTTGACTCCAATTTATAAAGAAGCATGTAGTGGTAGCCTTGTGCACTTAACCTAAATCGTAGGCCTACTGGTGTCATGATTGTGAAAAAGTCTATGAAAAAATTGAAGATCTGAGACACTACTCATTGGCATTTTATTACATAGTTTTACTCAGACAAGGAAAGTGACGGGACGCATATTTGACTTTTCTGCCACAGCTTATAGCTGAAGTTTATTTTTGTTTGAACAGTAAATGATAAGAAACCCTGTGAATATTTCCGAGACCTAAAATTTTGGCAAGGAGCCGGATACCGAGCACAGGGCAACCGACTGAGGTAACAGTTCCCACTAAATAATAGACTACCGCGACCATTCAACATTATCATTGTGGCCACACCAAGGACACCACACTGTCACATGTCCTTATACCAACCAACAACCACGTGTAGGTCTTGACCCCGATACAGGTGAGCTAACTGTACCCGACCTCCACAAAGACTAGGCCTACATGTAACACAGGCCTTCACATCAGCAAGTTGGCCCCAAAGAAACCGAAGGGTGCCGTAACTTGGCCCCAACGAAACCAAAGGGCACCAAGATCAAAGTTACAGCTGTTAATTGAACAATTAATTCGACATACATGTACAACTGATGGGGGCTCTTGCAATGCACTGCACTGCGCATTATTTCCCTCAATCAAGTTTCGGCCTGCGCCGAGTATAAAGCATTTGATCATTGACTTGATAAAATGAATTATGGCGACAGACCAAACGCTGGGAGGGGACACGAGGTGTATATGGCCTGTACCTACTTAGGCCTACTCATTACTACGCCAATTAAAAAAGTTTCAAATTGGTTTTCAAACAGAAAAGGCCCCCACTCCCACTTCAAGTAAAGAAAACAAACTTTTACCTTACGCACCTCTACTTTGAAACAGCGCCACCTCGTGCTGGATGGTGTTCATTCCCGATGCGATGAATGCATGAGAAGCTGAAAAGTGAAGGACCTGGTAGGATATTGCACTTGCATTGTGTCATCGTCGAAGGCAGTTTTGCTATGTAACAAAAGTACAAAACATCTTACTCATCCACATCACAGGACAACAATAGCATTTGTTCCACAGTGGCACACCGTACAAGTTCACTGTTGCTGCGACGGGACACCTACCCAGACAACTACCTATGGTGGCCCTGAGATGCCATCACATATCGCAAATATCTTGCAAATAGTATTGCAAATGCCTTTGCGAGTTTTTGTTGCATACTGTGCTTCATAGTTTATTCTACCGGGCTATTTTCAAGAAACTAAATAGAGGGTTCAAAGATGTTTTGAGATTGTGGCAATGAAATTTTTCTTAAATCGCATTAAGGAAACACGACTTAAAAAGGCTATAACTGTGGCCTTTGTCGGATTTTTAAAGAAAACTACACGGGGAAGCTTCCAAGCTGATTGGAGAGACGTCCCCTCTAAGAATTGGCAATGAAGCCATTTTCCCAAAGGTAAATACATGGTGTATCCCCAGACTGCTGTGCAGTAAAAAAAATAGAACAGCAAAAGTACCCCAAACAAACACACAAAAAAAAACCAAACAAGCTTAGCTTCCACCAAAGCTTTCATTTCTTGAACATGTGCATGCAGAAAAGTAGTCAGGTACTGACTTATGTAGTCTGTGCACTTCGTTGGCACACACACATAGCAACCACAACCTGCATCCAACCACTCTCATACAAATGGAAGGGTGGAATTAACCCAAGACCCTCCAGCTTCTTGAAAAATAAGCTGGTAGAAATATGCAGACTCTGCAACGAACTTTTGATGAAGCAGGTGACAAAACTTGCCACATCGCAAATGTCAGCTAAGACATTCGCTGTAACAAATTATTTAGTAGCACAATTTCTTTGCAAAAATATTTGTGATATAATTGGTGATGTTGCAACTATATGTAAAGATATCTGTAATGTCCGTTCAGGGCCACCATATTTGTCAGTTCAGGCAGAAAAAACAATTGTATGGCATCATGTACACTGTACATATAGTAACAAAACTGCTGTGGCCTCGTTCCTCCATGCCATTGTATGCAACTGATTTACAGCATTATCAAGGTGCAGTAACAGCAATGAAGTT
Source organism: Acanthaster planci (assembly GCF_054643075.1). Lineage (NCBI taxonomy): Eukaryota > Metazoa > Echinodermata > Asteroidea > Valvatida > Acanthasteridae > Acanthaster > Acanthaster planci. The sequence continues at coordinate 15,322,650 of NC_141786.1, read as the reverse complement.
AACAGCAACAAACCACAACCCTATAAAACAGTACATGTACAGTAGTGTTAACACATGTCAGTAACATACGTCTACACTGCTTTAGTAATGTAAACATATGCATGCACAACAGTAAATTTCAGGAAGTGCTGCACCAACAGCAGTAATAGCTAGTGTTATGGAGCAGCGAGGCAGCAGCAAGAGGCTAGCAGCCGTTAATTAATTTTGTATGCCTTGAAGGAATTTGGGGGGCGGAGGTGATATGGCACACCATAATTAGGTGGGGGAAGGTGGAGTCTTGGCAAATTTTTTTACATACACACATGTACATGTTGGGCGTGATCTCTCACAACCTAAGTTGATAGGAGAAGATTACCGACAAATTGTGCACAAGCCTTGGATGGACCGAATGGACAAATGCATATACCTGCCAATCATGTTCAATGTGTATTGACATTGTGCTAATTTTGCTTTTAAAAAATTGTTCGTGACATAACTGTACATTTACCTCAACAAATAAATCTACAGCCAGTCACCGATCAAGCATACAATGGAATGGGGCAGTACCCAGCATTAATGAAAGGGGAAGGGGCAACGAAGGCAGCGGTGTAGATTTGTGCCGGAAAGTGGGGGATGGGCAATGGAGAAAGGTGGGGGGGCGGGGGGTCGACACAATATGATTCTATATAGAGGTTGATGTTCATATGTATTCCAAATGGAAGATTTTTGGTTTTTTAAATTTGTCAAGTTGGAAGTCTGAAAAATTCTTCACAATTCACTATAATTTTTTTGCACACCACAAAAAAGTGTGGAGGGGGGGATGATTCAATAGCCCATCCCCCACCAGAAGTGGGGGGATATGCCCGTGACCAGAGGTGAGGCCAAACATACAACAAACATAGGCATATCTTTCATGATGACTTTTTCCAGAGCTGATTAAACATTTTGACTTGTTAAAAACATATTGGGGGGAAGGGGAAACCCCTACCAATAAAGGGAGGGGGCATGCCTCTCTCTCTGGATCTGCTACTCCACCATGAGTGCACCCCACCTTCTACGCATCCAATCCATTACAAGAGGGCATTTCCCCATCTACTCACCAGATCACCGCCATCAGTGTGCCAAGTTGGAGAAGTGTGAACTGCGTGCGTATGCCCACCTTGGGGGAAAGACACAAACCACTGTAAATGTATACATTTGTAACCTCACTCACCGATTCTGTATTTTGATTGGCCAAGAGCCAGTTATTGGCATCAGCTGTCAGGCTCTTCATGGGCAAAGGAACTATACCCATAGCAACCAAAGTATTATATCCACAGACACCAACAGCGGAACAATTTTCGAAGTGGGGGGGGTGTTGTTAAACCATCAGGCATCAGCCATTAATAGCTCGACCCGCTGAGCCCCACCCCCATAGGACCTGCAAAAAGTCTGGGGGGGGGGTCGGCCTCCCAGTCAGTTGAAAATCAACCCCCCCTTCTGCAGCAGTGCCTGCAGAGACCAAAGACTACAGTTGAACCTTGTCAGTAAGGGCACTGTGAATAGATTGTTCTGCCTGCAAGGAAATCTGTAGATCCCAATTTTTTTGTTTTTCATTGTTTTCATTCCTGATAATGCCAGTTTCCTGTTGTAACAAGGTAATCTGCAAAGTCTGAAGGACCTCTTCTTAATGAGGTCCAACTGTATACACATAACTTTCAACATTGCGCTAAAACACGTGCGCATTGTGAGTATGCGCATTCTAAAGTGTAAGTGCTACAGAGCTGGGTTCAGACATTTCGTGAAACGGTAGTTTGGGAAAGTGCTGGTAAATTTTGAACTACATTGTAGCTTCTCATCCAACTAGCCATTCCATTCTTATGCATTACGATCGTATAAATTATTTAACACCTAAATTAAGCAGAATCTGTGGGGCAGGTGATATAAACCAAATACGGACAGATGTGTCTCATGGTGTAGTCAAACTAGCCTCCCTTGGTCGGGGTGAAGCTATGGGGGGTGGGGAATGTGCCCCCCCATGCACTCTCCACTAAAACACGGACGACTGGATACGTGTATTGAACAAGACTAATAAAAGCTTGCCCTCGAAACACCACACCACGGAAAGCTGGTGCCCCCCCACTAGTAAAATCCTAGCTATGCCACTGCCGTGGATGATCCATGTTACTCTTGGTTTTGTCTCGAGAAAGTTGAATGCTCCACAGATCAGCCTGAGAGGCTCGGGTGCTACACCATTCCAAGCAGTTAATAATTGTACAATACGGGATACATTGCATGTACAGTCAATCGAACCTCATTAATAAGAGCAGTTAAAATAACATTCTGCTTACAGCAAGGAAATTTTCTAGTCCAAATTCTTTGTTTTCATTCCTGACAGTAAATACAAGGCTCCTGCGATAACAAGATAACCTGTCCATCCAAGGAACCTCTTACTAACGAGATTCAATTGTACATGTGAGCAAATGTATACATGTGTGTACATGCTGTGTGTCGGGAGTGGAGTTGTCAAAAACGTCGCCACTTTGCGCAGGCACACTTGACGGATGACCCAAATTTACAGCATCGCCCAGCCATATCAGCGTCGCCCTTTGTAACATCCCTACATCGTCACAAAAAAAACACCAAAGGTCACGCACCTTGTGTTCCACTATGCAAGCCACAGGCAACATAATCAGTGTGCCCTTTCTTTTAATACCAATAAACCTTATCGCTACAAGTACTTCGTAACATGTGATCGAAGAAAACTTAACTCTGTCTGCTCATAGGATAACCACCGACGGTGTATTTTATAAGGTGTCTAAAAAAGCCTGACATCCCTCTAGTAGAAAAGCAAACGCGGGGAAACACTACAGTGTCATCGAGTATGATCATGCAAGAACTAAAGGGTTGTGAAAACTGGGTTTCCCGCAAGAAAGACCTACATTAAGAGACTTGCATTAATTTCAATATTCTGTGCATAATATGGGTAGACTGTGATGGACCCTACGATGCATGCAGCGTTCCCGGCACAGCTCCTTGGAATTGTGGCCCACAGAGATGGCAGCGGGTCCGGCTGCCACATGAATTCAATGTGCGTGCGGTCAGAGCCAACATCGGCACGCTACAAATTAGCAGGTCCATACTAGGCACATGTACATGCATTGGAAAGTTATCACGCGGAGACATGTACGTGTGCTCGTCCACATGTACATGTAGGCTCCATGTGGATATTATTAAATGTACACGTGGGTCATTCCATGAGGCTGGGACACAATTTGTGACGGTGTCCTTGTTACATGGGTAACTTTTATCACCTGTCATGACCTGTAGAGTAGGTCATTCACTCTTTTTGAATTAACACACACCTCTGTTTTCAGCCTTGCAAGATGTATAATTTGGAATCCACCTGCAGGGAAACAGCTATTCATTTTAACGAGACCCACTTAACAAAGGACATCGTCAAAAATTGTGCCCCAACGTCACGGAATGACCCAAATGTACGTACATGTGGATGTACAAATCTGGAAGCACACGAGCTGCAAGTACCTAAAACTAAAATGCAAATCTACACGGATTCTATTACATAAAAAAAATTCCAACAGAAGCTGCAGGTGAAATTCCCTTACAATTCTTTCTAGCCAGTTTTTATGCAATTCCTAAGTGCCCACTGAAGACTTCCACTACTAACCTTACCTGGCCCAATTTGGTTTACACAAATGGCACCATCCTTGGACTAGTGCTGTGTACATGGTGTAGGTATACTGTAATTTATAATGCCTCGGAAGTAAACTTGTCCCAGTCCACCCCAAGATCCAACTTGACACTTGCATAAGACTACATAAACATTAAATTCGTTACTTTTCATCTTTCTCAGTTACAACATGATTTAGATTAAGGATTAGCTAGTAATCTGAATTAAAATTAGCTCGGTAAATCATTTAATACATTGGATGAGAGAGAAAAAAAATAAAGCTGTCAAATATTACAAAACTATTAACGTAAAAACTACATGAAACACCTCTTTTCAAAGTCCACTCCATTCTCTTCATAATTGTTTCTTGAGTAATTGATGGCAGGCCTGTTACTACTAAATTCACAGGGCAGAAAATTATTTATTGATTAGCAAAAATTCTGCAAGATGTTCCTGCAGAAATTGTTTCTCTTTACACATCTGCAGTGTGCATTTAGCACAGCCAACAAGCCTTTGGGACACAATTTGAATGTACAATTGTACTTGTAACTGCTACTGTCAACGATGAAACAATATTTCCCTCGATAGCATGAAGCCTATACACGTGTAGCCCAGAACTTTAAGCAAGGTTGCTTTCATTATCAAGTGCTGCCATTAATGAAATTCAAGCATTACCATATCAGCCTTTGCATTTAACATGATCAGTCAGGTATGATTTAAATTACTAGTAAATATTGTCAAATTGTGCACGCGTAGTTATGGCATCAATTAAAATCTGCTCTTCTTTTGCACTTGGAGCAAAACTTGATTCTCACATGGATAAAAGGTCGGTGACAGAGTAACTTTCAGTGGAATGGATAATTCACTTGGACATGCTTAAAATGAGAAACATGTAACTGGCTTTTTTTTTAAACAGCAAGTGATAATTAGTTTTGGAGAAGTCCTGAGTTAAACCAATGCGGTCCAGCACTGCCTTGTGGCTAAGATCGTCCCATTACAGCACTGGAACCAAGTGAAAAGAAAAAAAATAACACACAGTGGAATGTCCAGAAATAGTAGACATACCTCTGACCAGGAGTATGGTGAACACACAGCCTAGCCATGAACCATGTACATACACATGCACTGTACTTTGGCATTCAGTGCATGCATATGCAAAGTTTGTTCAGACAACATAACTCCATAGACAGAGGAAAATGTAAGATCTCACATCTTTGTTTCGCTTTGTTATGCATGACTGATAACACAGGGTTTCTGATACAACAGGGTAATTTGTCAATTCCACAGTGTTCCAAAGGACCTTGTTCAAAGACAAATGTAATGTGAGACCAGAGTATGGTGCACGTACACAGTGCATGTACATATGTATACTGTGGCCACGTACATGTACATGGAGTGCAAGATTGTGTGTGTTGTTAAGGGACCAACTCCAAAACACCCACGCATGACCGCACACACCTAGGCAAATAACCTGGCCCTATTATGGAAGCACCATGCTGTGGTCTGCCTAAGGAAAGTGGAATTATGGTTTCACAAGCCATTTAGTTTTTCTTTTCTCCAAGTCTTTTTCTCGTCTGCAGACTATTCTGTTCTCTTTCCCAGACATGACTGATAAATAATTTTTTCGTTTTTCAAAAAGATCAACACATTTCTCCACAATTTGTTTCTTGCACAATTTGATGTAGTTCATTTCCATAAATGTCTCGTTTATTCAGTACTAGTTCCAACAAGATCTATGCAGACTATGCAGACTGCGTAAAATCAGGCCACATCCTGTGGGCACGTAGGCCTGAGTAAATACTACGTGTTTATTTTATCATGTCACACTGAGCTCATTCATTAGTTTTCTATTTCTCTCTCTCTCTCTGGGGTGGTGTCATTTCGATTAGAACTGAATCTTCCTGGTTTTTTTATTTTCACTTTTAAAGAACAAAACAATTAATATCCGCCTCCAGTCATGCATGCCTGATGACAATTGTTAAATTCTAAAATTCCTGGACAAGTACATGTGTGCATTCAAGCACAGGTCTATTTTTCAGACAACCTAGACATGATACACAAATTTCCCCCTATTCTTGGCCCTAAGTTGATTAATTTTTTTTAGTTTACATTTTAAGTCATGATTCGGATAAAATAAATGCTGCAAATTCTAACACTTGACTGGTTGTTACAATAATATGGGTGCCCCTGCATGTGTGATGCAGTCCCTCCCTAAGTACATGGAAAAAGTTTGGTCTTCATTTACTTCACGGTAACGGCGAATAGGCAAAAGCGATGATTTTGAGTCACAGTGGTGTTCCCATGGGTTTCAAAGTCCATTGGCTTTAGCCTGTAACTAAGCAAAAAGCAATGGCCGATTGTGGCAATACAGGTTGCAATTTGCTGCGGCGACATTTTTCCTGCACTGACTTGTTTGTTTTCCAATCAGGAAATTCATTTAATAGGTGCTGGCTGTTGAGAGATGGCTTTAGTTTTTTTGGTTAGTGACCCCTTTCTCAATGGGTCTTGCTTTTCTTTCATAGCTAACAAACTGAAGGTTACTCCTACCTACATAGATTGAAAAAATGCTTTGGGATTTGAAAAATGAAACAGTGAACAGTATTTTTCCGGTTGGCCAGCAGTGAGTTTCACCTTGATGTAGTAACTGGTAAAAACAAAAGTACCAAATTTGTAGATGGCCGATGTGAAGCAACGAAATGCTGACAACAGAAATAATTGCCTACCACTTTTGAATTGTCCCTCAACTGAAATCCTACTGAGGGTTAGGTCATGACAAAACTTGGCAAGGTCATGGAAGTACATTCCATTCGACTTTTTTGTTCTGTTTTTTCCTTTTCCTGCTCACCGGTTGCTTGATACTGGAACCCGGATGTACCATTTGCATGAGATTACATGTGTGGCCCTCCATTTCCTGGTGCAGCTTATGCGGGAGTGGCCCGACCTACAGTAAACAGTTGAAAATATTCTTTATTTCCTTCTAGCTGAACCGGCTCCTAAATTCAGAGTGTACTGTGATGGCAGACTTCACAATGACAGTGCTGTTACACTGTGCCTCTGCATGCCACAGACAGGGCTATGGCCGCATGCACACTCACAAATTTAATTTTGAGTCGTCTTAATTTCTGTGGAATGGATAAGTTGGCCAGCGGCCACATCGTTCTGAAGTGTTGTTACCTTTTGGGGCTAGATGGAATTTGGTTTGAAGCTGGGACTTTGAACTGCAAAAGAAACCCAAAAGGGCTGAATTTTGAACACAAGCGATTCACAATGCAGTGCGCCACCAAGAGATTTGTCATGAAGTGGTGATCCGTCCCAGCGCATTGTAATTTAGGCACAGCCGAATGTATTCAAAACTGCGCAATGGCAACTTATTTTTTGATTTCCAGTGCGTACAATTCACCGTTAGTTAAGGGTATCGATCACTGAATTGCAATGAGGGCTCAAGTTTTAAAGTAATGCACGGTGGCGCTACAGTAATGGCAATCGGCATTCTTGAAAGTTGTGTGGAGTGTGCATGTGACTCACGCAGCGTGCATGCGACTTACAGAGGATCTCAGGCCTAATTATGCAAATGGCCCTTTGTTGTGACCAATTACAATCATCAGTCCAACTGGATGATACCGGGAATTCCAAATAGTCAGAATGCCCCCCTGGCATGCATCAAGTGACCTTTTCGTCGACTGCTGGTGTCCAGTTCCCATTCCAAAGGTGTCCAACCCGGTCACTGGTGTAGTCCGTGCCCATTCGTAGCCGTCTCTTGGGATGTTCTCTCATCTTTTGCTGGTGCTTTGTGTGCCCTCTGGTAGGCAGAAATGGGAACATCTGCGTGGTTGCTGGTTGTGACGTGTGTGTGTGTAGAGTGTACACAGTCAACATCGTTGGGGGTGATCCAAAGTTTGGTGACACAGAAACAGAAGGGATGGCTCCTGTTGCCCAGGGAGGAGTTTGGCTGTGTTTGCTGTTCGGATAGACGGTGGGGTCCAGAGTCCATTGTTGAGGGGTGGGGTGTACATATCCATGCCTGATAGGGTTAGCACAAAGCTTGAGCGAGTAAGTACAATATCTTCTGCAGTCCCGAAATGGACCTGACAAGGAACTTGATTTTTGAAGTGGGTGTCCCCAGCAGAACAGCTTTAGGAACCAAAAACAAGCAGCAGGCAGTTCTGAATTTGTTGTCTTTTGTAAACGACTGGCATGCATTCTTTCCAGCACTTTTGGTCAGGCCATGTTGCAATACACACGAGGCCCAAAGTTCCTGGTTCTCAGAAAACCGGGTCAGGCAGTCTTTTCTTTCCTTTTCACCGACCGCAACAAGTCCCAGCAGCAGCAGCAGCGGATGGCTGCCCACGATAGTTCCTCCAGGCAGTTTCCTCCTTTGAGCCACGGACCGCTTAGGCAGCGGAATAAATGGCTTCTGGCTTGCCACAGCCCCGGCGAAATGGAGGGCTGTGGCTTGAGCGAGGGGTGCACTGTAGATGTTTCTAAGGGGGGTGCAACTGAGGGGCTTGACAACTGGCCCTGCATGCCAAATTTGTAAGAAAACCTGTCCAGTCCACACTTAGGCAGCAAGTGGAAGATGCGTCATCACAGGCGGGACGACTTGCGCTCGTTTCGGTCCATTCCCTGGCAAAGCATGCAGTGGCGGTTCTGGGCTAGCATGTGTGAATTTCGGAATTTGGTATAGCTGCAGTCAAGCATGTCTAGCACTTTTCGGGGGGAGCACTGAATTGGTTCACGACAGACAGCAATGGAACTTTCGCAAGGAGTTCAAATTAACACCATGGATTCATCGGAAGACCAGAATGACCCAGTTGGACTGGTCTGTATGCTTTGCCATGATCCAACCCCCAAAACCATAGACGCATAAAGCAAGTCCGAAACCGTCGTTTGTCTTTTTCATGAGGTGAAGTCTCTGTTATCCAAAATTAGAGCATGTTCGTTCGGGGGCTGACTGCACAAAATGAATAATGCATGAAGTTACAAGCAACAGCATCTCCAACCACGTGTCATTTTTTTAAAGCATTTTGTTTTTCTGGAGCACTGAGGAAGGGGCGTACGTAGTGATTTGACTGCAGTAAATGGCAAAGTTCCAGTTGAAGGGGGGGATGGGGCGGGGCATTCCATCTGATTCAGAAGCAAGTTTCTGAAACTTGTTTTTAAAACCCGGCTGGGACGAAAGTTACTCGTTACAAAATGCCAAAAAGAGAGGAGTGGGGAGAAGCGGGGTTACATGCCCAAACTCTCCAAGTATTCTGCGATGACGCCTACAGCTTTGTTGGTGTTTCCTTGCTGGCCCCCTTCCGGGCAATGCGCCAGGACCAAGGCCGTCTTTGAAGATTGGATGGAGAGAGCCCCGTCACCCTTTTTCTTAGCGTACACACATTTTTTATCCTCCTCCCGCAGGAACTGAAACTTGACACCCTCAGCCCTAACGCCGCCAGCCATGAACGTCGTGAAATCTTTGGCCTTGAAGGCTCGGGCGATGTTGGCCGCCTCGTCCGGGGTCAGCTTGAGCGCATTCGCGTGGCCGTCGGTCGTCCACTTGGCGCCGCCATCGATGCCGATGATCGCACACTTGTCGACATGAGCGTTGCCGCCTGAATCTTTGCTCTGGGCGATCAGGTTATCGAGGTACGAATCCCACGACATCTTCCCAGGCTTACCAGTCAATGTCCACCTGTCGAAAGGGACGAAAATTGGGCTAAATGTTCCGATTAAATTTGGCTGAATCTCCACCCTACTTGCCCGTGAATGCTGCCACAGTTAGATTTCCCAATATCCGTGTGCAATTCAGCGCATGTGCACGTTTACCGGACAAAATGGAGCCCCACCCATAATGCATTCCGAAGACTATGGAGAGCCTCTACGTCTAAATAGCATAGCAGCTTTTGCGGTGTGGGCGGCCAGCGTGATCGGCCTGAATTCAGTCCTCTAAGAATTTGTTTTAAGGCAAAAACTTTAAAATTGTCCAATATTAGGGATCATCCTTTTTATTTTACCCATTCGTGAGGGTTCAAAACGTACTCTTTACTGTTTGCCCCCAAAGCGCATGCTGAAAGGGATTATGGCTGATCGACATTTTGGTTTATGAAAGCTGCAGAAATCTAAATGGACTTTTAACCATCCCCTCTTAAAGAACATTTTTGAGGCTTGTGAAAAAGGACGAAAAATTAAATACCTCTTGCTCTTAGTAAGTTGCAGGTTGACGACATTGCCATTGTTTTTATATTATTGGACCTTAACCTGAAGTTTTCATGAAAATGATCACTGTGAAAACATTGAAAAATTGAGACATTTTTGCTAGCCGTCTCTTGGATGCATGGGCATCTTCTCGATCGTGTGGGGGGGCATCAACTTACACTTTTATTGTGCACACCATGTTTATTATCTTATTCCATTTATAAAACTCAAAAGGGGAAATCCTCGATTCATCAATTCCTTAGTATTTTGTTTTGCTTAAAACATGGAGGGGACATTCGATACAGTGTCCCCCATACCAAATTCATGGGGGGGGGTGACATGTCCCCCAGTCCCTCCCCCCCCCCGGATTTCCGTCCACTGGATGTATTTCCAAAACCAACCTTCAACTTACGTGTAACTCACTCATCCAAGAAATGGTAGGATGTTCTCTGACTGAATTGCTCTATCACCCCACCCCCCCATTAAAAAAATAACATAAAATAAAATAAAAAAATGCATTTAATACCACAAAAAGTTTGGGGTTCCCCTTTCGAGGGTTTACAATGTGAGCATACAAGTGGGAATTTGGAACACCAATTCTTTCTTATGCGCAGTACTGTTAAACGCAAATTCATCTCCGATTTGTTTGATTGGCGCGCCGTACATCCTTATCCTCCGCACGTAACTGTCTGCAGATTATGATGTAAATTTAACATTCAGAATGGTAGCCAGTGGCACAGGGTACCAGCTAATTCTGCGGTTAGTACTAGCAACCCCGTCCCTGAACACTTTCTGTGACTGACTTACTTAAAAGCCCTGGGGACAAAGTTTAATGATCTCATTAATACTCACTTGTGTTACACGCATGTGCTTTCGTTTGAGCTCGTCCCCACGCGTGCTGGATTGGGCTAATTCCTTCTGGCGGCCGTGGATGACGTATTTCTTTCAAATACTCATCCGTGCGCGAGGGTTGCACGACACCAAGTAAGCACCCATAGAACAGTGCAAAATCGGACCGAAAGAGCGCCGCCTGTTGACTCTCGTGAAGAGTTGGCCTCCATTTTTTTCACTGGAAGTTGAGGATTATGGCCAGAAGATTACTTTTCGTTTCAATTTCATGGGGGTTAGCCATGAAAATATATTTTCATTCGCCTTTGAACGAAGATACCCCCAAAATTGCAGTAAAACTAAGCGCTCATTTCTGAATGTAGCCGCCCGCCTCTATCCAAAAAAGATCCGCAATTTGGGCTTTTAGTGAAAGAAACTCCGAACTGGAGACTATCAGTCCTAAATTCGGGATTGATAGAAATATTTCTATGATGCCTCCTGATTATGGCCTGTCTTATTGTAAAATCCCGTGGGATCACAAAATATTAATGAGCTCGCGCGCAGAAATACAACCATTTAGTGCACCCGAGGGATACAGTCAAGTAATTCAAGCCCCGTTGAAATAGTGTAAAATCAGCACTGTTCAGGGCCCAAAACACGCAAGCCAACGTCCCTGAGATTTCTGAAACACAAATGAAATTCTTGTCTGGTCACATGTCTTTCAATTTTTTTGTGGGTTAACCAATTACACTTTTAATTATTCCCACAAAACAAAATCACACCACCAAAAATGATTTTTCCGAAGTCTGATTGCAGCCATTTTTCAAGTGGCAACCCTCAACTTTCTTGCGCGCTAAGGACCATTTTTCAACCGTACTAAATAGTAGTTTTTAGCCATTCTGCTCTCATGTGAAAGCTCAAAGACCCAGGGAGTTGATCCCGGCAACGAGTTACACAAATCATCATTCTGGGGGCCAAACAATCCTCTTTTTCAAAAGATACTGGGGGCACTTTTAATGCTAATGAGCTGGTCAGAAATTCTCACTTGAACTAATGGTCTGCTGACCCCGAGGATGGAGGAGTAGCATTGTGAAATTACCCACAAGCGCTTGCGATGCATTTACTTCCGTCACAGAATTTTGTAAAGCGCATTGGCACATCCCAACCCAGAGCACTACAAGGAAATAAAATCGAGAGGAAACGTCTAGAAACCTGTGTATAACTGAACTTTGAATTCAGTATACCACAAAATGCCAAAACGTTACTGTTTTCACAAAGATCGATGTTGTTTGCGAGCTTTGAAATACAAACGATTTGCTCAATGAAGGTTTGATCACGCTCGCAAATTTGAAATTTTCCTCATGAATAGCTGGTATTCGTTTGAAGTTACCAACCAAACTGCTACAGAAAAACAACGAGAAAGAAGGATGGAGGACAGAAAAGGCCCAACTGATCACGAACATGTACAGTGGCAGGTCCCTTCGGGGGGTGGGCAGGGCCCCATGAAAGAAAAGAAAAGAATTGAGATTTTATTTCGTATTTTTCTTACTTCCAAGAGCTCCCATGATGCATCGAGACAGTTATTATTATTATCACAATTAAATTAAATTTATATCACGGTCATTCCATGCAATGTCCACGAGCGCATTACAATGAATATTACGTATATGTATTCAGTTAGGAAAGACAAAAATCTACAAGAATTTACAGTAAAATAAACAAAAATATATTACGCAACTACCCAAAATAAAAACAACACAACCAATGTCAAGAAATAAAAATACTACAGTATGAATTAAACCTGAATCTGTACATACACATTATATGTTAGCTCTCACTGGAAGAACAATGAGAAAGTCCAATAAAACAGCCAGAAAGTTCCAGTGATCCTTTCATAAGATCTCGAAATGTACACGTTACAAATTCATAGAGAACCCCCTCCATTTGCAAGGATGCCCCGCCCATTCAAAGACGGTAAACAGCGCCCCCATTGTTTCATCCGCGAAAAAATTATTTGTCCGTTTGTATCTGGACTTCTAATTCTTCCGGTGAGTGCACACATACACTTACCTTATGGGGACCTGATCATTGTGTAACGTGAAAATTGTAAACACATGAAACAACTGGGTCTACGGTATGTCATGTATGACATGTGTGATGTAATTTATTGTACATGTACGTGTGTTAGTTTTGTTTAACGCGTAAGTTACACTTTTCGCATTATGTTTAGGCTGGAATGGTGAAACAATGCTTTGGATGCGCTGGAATCCAGGATGGCAGTGAGAAAAGCAGACTTCCTAGTCCTCGGTGGTGGTGCCAGCGGCTTGTCAGCTGTTTTTTACCTTCAACGATTGCTCGGGGATCAACGTAAACAAAATCATGACTTGCACGTGCATGGATATGACGAACGTATTAAAGTGAGCAAAACGTGTATTGATAATACGGAGTCGAGTGTTGAATTGATACGGATTTGGTCCAGTGCCTAGAAAAGATCCCAAGGAATTAGGGTTCATTTCAGAAAGAGTTCCCAAAGGCCCCTATGCCGTATGCGGACGCCACTTGCCATGCTTGACACCCTGTGCACAAACCCAGCAGTGTTTTAATTCAAATGCTGCATTAATCCTCCTACCTGTACATGTCCCATCAATTATCATTCCTATTTATAGGGATGGCGGTGCATTTTTTCCACTCAGGCAATGCCCTTGAATTGAGGCCCAAGCCATAGAACAAACCCAGGCATACCTGTAACATGGTTTTTGTTTGGAGAAAATGCGCCAAGGCAATCTGGAGCTAGAGCTGTTTATACATGTAGTTGAGCCAACTCTAATGCTTGACCTTTCACCTAGCTGACCTCGGGCCATCAATCACTTATCATCATGATCATGGATGGTTCAACATGTTTGACAGCACAGATATACGTGAATAGAAACAGTTGCTCTGCATGTGTTTTCTTTAATATGGAACACCAATACGTATTTGCACAACTTCATGTGTATGCGGCAGCACGGACATCTGGGAGTTTCACAAAATTGTGGGTAGCAACCACACTGCGCTGATGAAAACAAAGCAACGAGCACGCGCGTACGGACTGACCAAAGAAAAGATTGTGTAGCCCGATCCTCGGACCGGCTGGTGCGTGCGTAGCGTTGCCATGGTCGTGCCATTTTGCAAGAATCCCAAATGTCCCAAAGAGTGACTTCGGCATCGGAAGGTTAATCCTGAGATTTTATATTTTAATTTGTTTTAATCCCCTGAATTCAATAGCACACCAGAGCATTAATGATTAATCATCTGCTTAGATCGCTTTGCTTGAAGCTGGTCCACGCGTCGGAGGCTGGATTCACTCATTGCACACTGCAGAGGGCAGTACTCACGAGACCGGTCCACGAAGCATGAGGCCTGCCGGTGTAGTGGGGAGAAACTCACTCAACCTGGTAAGCACCTCAGGAAGAGTTATTACGAGTATTATGATTATTTGTTTTCTGGTAATGACCCCAGGGATTTCTCAAAAGCACCTTAGGCACCAGGGATTCCTCAGAAGTGCCCTAGGCACTGCAGCTTGCAAGCCTGAAGAAACCTGTAGAGAGGAGACATTGAGAAGTAACTTTACACTTTCAGAGGTGGAAGACAAACCCCAGAGGAATATTCTAGGTGAACCAACAGAATCAGGTCGGGTCTGAAAACCCAAACCACATATAGACCGAGTGGAGAATAGGGGCGAATCACAAGAGTGCGCGCCTCCAAGAGTTCGCAACGCGTTGGCCAATCACAATACTCAAAACCTGTCGACCCTTTCCAAATATTGTGATCGATCAGCGCGTTGCAGACACTCGCAATTGTGAAACGCCCGTATCGAACCTGGACTGCAGAGGTGAAAGACGAGGAAACAACCACTATACCAACCTGACTCCGTTCTGTGTCCAGACGTCACTTGACACCCGGTGTGCAAACCCTGTTCGATGGATCTGAACAAATTTCAAGTGTGTTCTATGTACATGCATAAATATATTCCCTGCTAAACCTGATCTTTCCCCTGCTTTCTGGTGGCTTTGACTGCGAGGAAGTATTTGTCATATCAATTCAGGGTTCTTCCCTGTGCAACTTTTCTTTAATAGCTCGAGTGTTGTCTTGCATGGTAAAAGAATTAGTTCTTGTCTTTTTTGTGGTGTAGGTTGGTGTGTTTTTGGTCTATAAATTTTCTACTTCTGTTTTAAAGATAATTTGTTAGTATGACTGGACTTGTGAAGGAGCTTACAGAAGGACTTACGTGTGTGATTGACTGAACAACAGCACTGATGGAATCTATATTTTCATAAGCAACAAGGGAAATGTTGATTGGGCATATGACACTTGTCAGTGAAGGGGTGCGAACTGTAAGTAATTCAGCGCTATAATTTTTTGTTATCCAACCAAAAAACTAGGCATCGGCTCTCGGTCTCTCTGAGGAAGTCATTCCAGTTCTGCGCTCGCATCCCGCCGCCCGGAGGCGCTTCATTTACACCCGGGGCAAGCTCCACCAGTTCCCCTCCAGCCTGGCCACCCTTCTGCGGAGGCAGGAACCGTTCTCCAGGCCGCTGGCTTGGGACCTGGCCCGGGAGGTGCTGGTCAGGAGGTCGGAGGTCGAGGATGAGAGCTTGTATGACTTTGGCCGGCGCCGGTTTGGGAAAGAGGTGGGTTTGCTGTTGAGGAGGAGGTTGAACACAGTATCACATAGCTTGTGTTTGTAGTGCCTTGTGGGATATCAGAAAAATAGCCGAGACCCCAAAAGGTCCATGTGAGCCGTTTAACACATTGATTGCCGTGCATGATTTCAAAGGAGCGTTCCCATTTGCCAAGCGTTGTACGCATGCACACATATTTTAGTGGGAACCTTTCTCGTGTCTGTTCAAACATTCATGAGCACTTTACAGCGTTGTGTCTTCACTGCCAGCAGCGTAGTTGTTATGTTCTGCGGCGATGCCACTGTATTCAGTTTTACATTACAATAGCCTTTCATTTCCTACGAGTCCACTCGTAGTCGCAATCAACATGTTATTGCAATACTCCACAAGGATTTCATGAAACAGATAATTATTTGCAGTTTACTCAAAAAGCAGAAATTTCCAAGGTATGCGCATCATCTGTCGGTTTGGACATAAATGTACATGTACATCTTTCGGATATATCCGAGGTAGAAAGGGACTGCAGTACGGGCATGTCTTCAGTCTTCCCCAAATTTGTCCCTGTGTGCGTAAGAACTCACCGTTTCCCGTTTCCCCCCCCTCCAAGATTACAGAGAACTTGTTGGACCCTTTCTGTCGAGGTATATTTGCCGGGAAGACCACGGAGCTCAGCGTGCGCTCCTGTTTCCCGCCGCTGTTTAATTTCGAGAAGAGGCGGGGCTCCGTCATCCTGGGCGGTCTGCTGGGGCCAGGCGGTGAGTCACTGTCGCAATGCTAAAGGAATTCGAAACACACAGTACATCAGTTGAATCTTCTCCCCACATATATAATCAGAAAGACTAGCACCAGCATACCTCGACCATCTCATCAGGCCAAAGGTCTCGACCTCATCCATCACCCCTCCGGTCTCATTCCACATCACATTTATATCTTGGCTAAAGGCCCATGCACCTGCTCTCTCGATTGAATTGGTTCCCACTGCTTATTCAAGACTCCGCCAAAGGTAGACATGTTCATGACTCAACTAAAGACACACTTATTCAAACTTTGAATAGCCCTTAAAACACCTGTTTATAAAGCGCTTTATAAATGCAATTTGTTATCGTTACTATTAAGTGCAAACAAAAACAAACACTTAACAGATGGCCTTCGCCACATTCAACTGGAGGGATGCGTTTATACCGTACCTACTGTACAAACACAACAAGGCGAATTCTGTGTGCAGTACTAGCTGATGTCTGTATATTTCTCCACATACTTGAGTGATTCCCATTGAGAAAAAGTACGCTAACAGAGGCTTGAACCTACCTGTAGTCCATGGAGGTTACCCATGTTTATGTGGGCACTCAACCGCTGTGCTTCACGAAAGCGATGACGCGGTGAGAAATGGCGCGCAAATCGTGAACAGACGATCACAGAGGTCCGGCATGTGTCAATGGCAACTTTTGCGAAGGGCCGTGGATGTAGTGTGTAAGTTCAGTTTGGAATAACATCATCCGCAAGTTCACTTTGTGGGAGCGAGTGACTTTTTTTCCTTTGTTGTTTTAACTCGTCATCCCCACTTTTTGTGGTTTTTTTTGGGTGATTATGTGAAGCCACTGACCCAACTGTAGGGGAGAGCGGTCTTGTCCAGCGGGCCAAGAGAGAAGGATGGTCCATCTGGTCACTGAAAGGTACAGGAATGTATAACTTCATTTAGACACAAGTCTCCAAGTAGTGGACCAACCTTGCAGTTCCAAATGAAGTTGTTTCGAGGCTTAAGGCCCAAGGGCCTTTTAAATAAGGGAATAAATAGGTGCTTGACTGGTCATACACTTGCATTTAAGACCAGCTCAGGAGAATAGATGCATTACCAGCATTCAGTCTCCTGAGCTGGTCTTAAACTAAGGTTTAAGACTGGCCAAGCACATATTTGTATCTCTTCATAAATGCCATCAACATATGATGGATTTCCAACGATTTTGTCAAAGTAAAACTTGCTTTTATTTTCCCGAACATCCCCGTCCATTTTATGGTAAATTCCTATTGAAAGTTGTCCAATTGAATCTTTTTTAATAAAGTGAGGGCACTCCTGACCAATCAGATTCGATTAAACCGTCTGGTATCCATGGTCCAGCGTGTGATTTATGCAGTGGGCATTATCACCTCTTGGTGGGCATTATCAATCGTTAATACACGGTCACATGACACGTTTTGACCAATAGGATTAGAAAAAGTGTCCCAAGTATTTATGACCACTTGTTCCATGGGTCCCACAGTGCAACATGCACAGACATCTATTTCCCAGTCTTTGTTAGTGTGGAAGTCTCGCATTTTGCTTTAATGACTTCACAGGTGGCTTGCAGCATCTGGCGGAGAAACTCGACAAAGTTGTCCGCAAAAATGGAGCCGAAGTGCAGATCCAAAGGCCGTGCACCAAGATTGAGTTTGTCCAGAAGCCAGAAAGTGGGACCAAGAAGGTTTGATTTGTCAATCTTTTTTCATAATCGGACGTCTTCCTGTCCTGAGAACCATGGATAAATGCCTTGTGTGCCAACCTTGCCATCTGTGTGGACCCAAGAACAAAGGCATGTGGAAACAGGGGTTGTGGGCACCAAACAACGTTGTGGGGACGCATTAGTGCCCTCATGCATTTCAAAATTTCCTAACAAAACAAATTGTCCCCTCCAGGGTAATTACAGAAATTAGTGGTCCATTTTTTTTCATGTCTCTGTCACATCTGACATATGATTTTGTAAGTTCAGAACGCATTCTCTAACTTCCAAGAGTGGTAAAATAATGTAAATTACCTGCCAAACAAATAATAATTGTTGAAATCAATTCCGGTGATATTTATATGTCAAATAACAAAGGTCAGATGTAACAAGGACACAAAAATGTCACACTTTTGGACCCCCAATTTCTGGAATTAACCTCAACACAGTAACACTTAGGGAACACATTCTAGTACTGTACTCACATGTTGCCAGTAAGTATGGGCTTGTACGGCTTGACAACAGCGGACACACACACACGTAAAGGAAACCAAAGACTTGTCCTCTGTAGTCGTATTTTTGCTCAAAGCCACTCCTCAGATGTGGGTGTGTGCATAGGCCTATGGGAGAAAGTCACATAGTAAGGTTTCAGAAATTGGGAATACAGCATGGTATTTCTTTGGACAGATTGCCCGAGTGCACACGACCGAGTCAGTGTGGGAAACCGACCGACTGATCTGCTCAATACCAGCTGCAAGTATGTTTGTCCATCATTGATAGCTCCAGTCATTTTGATTAATTAAAATATAGTCATGCAAGTACCAAAGACCTACAATACTGCACAATCATGTTCAAGGGCAGGGGACCAACGGGGGGTGTCAAAGGTCAAAGAAAGAACCCACAAAATTCTTAAACAACCAATGAGAGAGAGGAGATTTTGTTCGTCTGTTTCATTTCTCTTCCCACAAGCATGTAAAAAATTCCTGAAGATGTAGCATCTCTCCACAGAAAGGCTACTAAAGGTGATATGAAAACAAATGGCCCCCCTGAAAAACGACTTTGCCCCCGCCCAAAAAAATTTTGTTCTGGTTCAGTCCTTAGTCATGTTTTTCCTGAACGTACGCATAATGCACGCATGTAGTTCTTTCACTGAAAACTGGTTGCTAAAGACCCCACACGTTCCGTCCTGTAACACGTACATGTACATTGTACCTCTAGTTTTTATATTTTGGGGTTTTTTTTCACTTTCACTCATTAAGGTAGAGTTAACTTCCTGGTATAGATAGCTTCTGTGCTATTTCTTTTTGACTGCTTGATGACCTGCACTGCAGGAGTTTTCTCACGTTGGAAAGCCAATCAAGGGGGCTTGATTAACAACCCACATCCAACGTGAAACGATACCCAAAAGGCCCCCAAAATTTATTTCACCACCTGTTGAAATATTTGTTGTACACGCCGAGGAACCGATTTCCTTTTGGTAAATTCTGAGCTTGTTTCTCAACACCGTAGTCTTGTGTGCTAAATATTTTTATGCTCGTTTCTCCCGATGTAGTTGAATGACTTGCTGTTGTTTCTTCAGATCTGGCGGATCTACTTCCTGGTGACCTATCGCCCTTATCCATGCACCTGCGGCAGATAGAGAGCGTCACAGCCGCCGTGGTCAATCTAGAGTTTGAAGGCTCTCACCTCCCCACAGAAGTATGGCCGAAACCCCCTCTCCCGACACAAACATGGCCCAACCCAAACCCAGACCAGATGTAAAGACAAACAATCTTTGGCAGAACGTAGCCAGTGTGCACTAGGGCCTTAAAATTGCAACGGCAGGCAAACTGCAGTTCTCAAAACTCAAACAACCGATCAACTTACAGGGCCTTTTCATTCGTTACGTGCAGCATTTTTCTCCTCATTAAACCACAGGTTCACTTGTTCCTGAGACCCAGTGCTTCAGGCTAATGTAAGGCCTATTAAACATTTCTTGGCCTTGAGATTAAAAAAATTGTAAGTCTGTCCTTGCTTATTTGATCAGAGTATGTTGTATGTGATTAAAAGTCCGTATCAAATATTGTATTTGAAGATGTGTAGCACGGATGTTTTATTAAAATAAATTAACCCCCATGTCGGAGGTCTGATTGTAAGGATCACAGTGAATCGGCCATTATTATTATTAAACTTGTTTATTGCCACTTACTGGCAACCCTAAGGTTGAATAGCAAAGTGATACATCAAAATACATTAAAAATCGTAACAAATGTGTATAAGAAATATTGCAATAGATCATAAAATAATGAAAACGTCAGAACCATAAACAATACACGTAAGTTCTATTATAAAAAAGCATTGGGATCATGTAATATGCATTAAGAAACATTACATTATCGTATATACTAAGACACCAGAGGAAAAAATGGTCATCAGTAATGCCCTGTATTGCCATATTAAACCCCTATCCTGTGAGGCATTTGGCCTGTATTTAGGCCTATAAGATGGTCACAATTTGGAAACATTCAAAATGTGGACTTACATTTGACTTGGCTGAGAATATATCATTATTTTCTCCCGTTTCCGTATTCGAATGTTTTCAGGGTTTTGGTTATTTGGTACCTTCGCACGAACCGTCCAACGTGCTTGGAGTGATATTCGACTCGTGCGCCTTCCCGCAGCATGACAGGCCTGGGGTGAAGACAACGCGAATGACAGTAAGTCCGTCATCTCGTTAATAAACTCAGAAATTGAGAAGCAGCAGCTCCCCGAGGTATTGGAAGATGACAAAGTAGCTCCCAAGGGTCACACCATAGACTGCATAATTATAACAAAGTCTTGATTTGCAGTCTTCCTAATAAACAGCTCACAGTGGTCACTCGGAAGCCGCCAGCGGCCATCTTTCCATGCGGAATACAAAGCTTTAATATTCAAAGGCTTGCTCGCAACTGTTAACCACATTGGTTCATGCTTTAAATAGTTACCATGGCAAACAAGCAAACCTTCTCCTCTGTACCTGGCAAGGTAAAGTGGCTGCCGGTGGTTTCATTCATTGTAAAGCATTGTGAGTCGTGGTTTATGTCATATCTGATACATAATTTTGTAAGTGTAGAATGCATTTTCTAATTTCCAAGAGTGATGAATTACTGCAAATTATCTGCCAAAATATAGTAATAGTTTGAAATCAATTCCAGTGATATTTCCATGTCAAATAACAAAGGTCAGATGTAACAGGGATACAAAAATGTCACACTTTCAGACCTCATATTTCTGGAAATACCCTTAGACAGACATCCGTGGCCCATCACTTTCCATATTATGCATTGGTACTTCCTTAGTCAACCTTTCTCAGTGTAATCTAATATTGTTATAGCTAACTTTGTTATATGAAGTCTATGATGTGACCTTGAGAACCAGTTTGCCGTCTTGTAATAGCCGGGGGAGCTATCGACCATCCATACCTCAAACCTTGTCCTGTTGGGATATCATTTGATGTACGTGTATAATTCCTCACGATTGTCATCTTTGCTCCAGTGCATGCTGGGTGGGGCCTGGTTCCACGACCTCTTTGGCGACCCAGACAAGGTGGACCATGATTGGCTGGCCTCCATCGCCCTGGAGGCGCTGAAGGGTCAAATTGGGCTGAGCGCCAAGCCGACGTTTTGCCGGGTGAATCTGTCCAAAGATTGCATCCCGAACTACAGAGTGAACCACCATAAACTCTTAGGTACACGTAATTTAATAGAGGGTTTGCATGGCTACCATCTCGTGGGCCAGTGCTTTTGTTCCACAGGGCAGGCACAAAGGAGGTTTTTCTGTGGTCCGTATTAAATAGTTAATAGTACGTTTTAGAAAGAGATTGCTATGGGCTGTATTCGTGAGGTGGCCATTTTAGATACTGCTCCCTGAGTCCATTAGATTGCTTGAGCCCTCTGAAATTGGAAGGTGCCTGACTATTTTGCAGAAACTACTGTGAACTATATTTTATTTCACCCACAATGGTGACATTTAGGTGCCGTATAGTCAAGTCCCTGCAGGTCCATCCTAAGTCTGTCACAAGTCGTCCAATCTGAAACCAAGTCACAAACTATTCAGATGGACTGTGACAAAAGCATTCCTTTGTCATTGTTCACCCTGTTACTTGTGACTGGTCTTATGAAAGGAATAGTGACCGGCCTTGTGATGGACTGAAATGGCGAGTTTTTAGAGTTTACTCAAGCTGAATAAATTTCGTTTTTCCCTTTGCACGCACAGAAAAGATCGATGCGCACATAGCTTCGAACGACCTTCCGCTGACCCTCATTGGGTCCTCGTACAAGGGCGTGAGCGTCAACGACTGCATTTACAACTCCAGGCTGGCTGCCCAGAGTCTGGTGCCTGATGGTCAACTCACGATGTGACCACTGCGAACAGATTCGGGCTGGTCCTTGTCACTGTTACCGACAGGTACACCACTCGGGAAACTATAGTTGCTAGAAATGAATCTGCACTTTCAGTTTATGAATCCATTAAC
Source organism: Acanthaster planci (assembly GCF_054643075.1). Taxonomy (NCBI): domain Eukaryota; kingdom Metazoa; phylum Echinodermata; class Asteroidea; order Valvatida; family Acanthasteridae; genus Acanthaster; species Acanthaster planci. The sequence continues at coordinate 15,300,366 of NC_141786.1, read as the reverse complement.
CTATGAAGAATAGTGGGGATAACACATTACATTTTACGACGGTTGCTGCAGTCGAGAAACATATAATGGATGGAATTCAATAAACTTCCATAGCAATGCATTGTGAATTTCAGTGGGTCATTCTAAAACACAGAGTGTCCTTTCCATAGCCATTTTGTGCCATTAAAATGAAATAAACAAGTCCAATCAGGACGAATATTTAAAATATTTTTATAGAAGTACCGTGAATTTAATTCTTTGTAAGTTGTTACGTAAACACAATTTGTATAAATGTATGGGGACTCCAACACTGTTGTGAAATGTAATGCATACATGTGATGTGAAGTTGGTGCATTTAACTAGACAATAAATGCGGCTTGGCCGGTCCTCTGTGTTGAGACTGGCCAAGTGTAACAGTTTAAACCGGCCAAGCTCATATTTGTTCCCATTCATAAATACCTTTGTGTCAGACAGTCAAAATGAGTCATAAATCAATTTACAATGATTCTATTGAGCAAGTTTCTTTATTCTTTTCAAGTACTCAAGCCATTTTATGGTATGTTCTTGTTGCAAATAGTCATAAAGAATCACCTTATATGGAGATCTATACATGTAGGTGCACCCATGGCAGGCACTACATGCAGAATGTGATGGGCCAGTGGTCAGGGACATTTAATCAGCATCCAATCTCCCGTGGAAGTCTTAAACATTTAAGACTGGTCACACATGTATTTATTTTCATTAACAAACACCTTATGAATCAGAGAATCGAAAGAAATAAAAATATTTAATCAATTTTTTCTCTGATTTAACCTTTTTTTTAATTATTTAACACCCCTCTGGCCATGGAATGGTATGTTCCTCTGCGAGCAGGTGCATTAATTTTATGGCCGACCATGTGAGAGGCTTTCCACCGATAGGAATGAGTGAACCACCTGAGGTATTTATGAATAAAAACTAAAATTTGATCAGTGAAATCAGTGATACTTACCTCCATAAATAATATCTCCAAAATATGTGATGTGATTTGGGAAAACCCTTCACATGGTGAACGTGTCATTATGTCATATACATAAAAGGAATGCAAAGATTAAGACTTCTTCACTAGTAAGTAGATGGTTGTGGGTTCGAGTCCCACCCGAGTAAGCTTGTGAATTTTTCATAAGCTGTCAGACAAGTACTGAGTATACAAAAGTTAAAATGGCAAAAGTTACATCCCAGACTCAAAGTACATCATTAAAAAGACCCAAACATGTTGTCAAAACTTATATTCCTGTTTCCAGAATGTCAAAAACTGGAGTTCAGCTGTCCTGGTCAATCTTTTAAGCTCAAACATTTTGGTGAGTTTGTGGAAAAACTGAATTGAAGATGGCAAATACATTGAAAATGAGATTTATGTTCAATATTTCAAGAATGACAGTCAAGATATAGAAAAAAAATGGTGGCAAATTGTTAATTTTTCTCAAAAAAACCTCAAATACTATGAGTCTGTATTATCTCAATATTTTGTCAAAAACGTGACATGTTATGTGAAGGGTTTCCATGGACCCCATCACATGTACGCATAAAGTTGGGGCTGGAATGAAACATGTATATTGTACAAATTATGGAACCAAACTTGATCTCTGTAACGAAAGACGTGTATATATCCTAACTGGGGGAAATAAAACTATGCACACCCTCCCTCCAACACAAAGGGCACATTTGAGTTTGTACTGTGATGTAGTTCTGACATGAGAGGGCGGTTATTCTTGACGTGAATAGAAAAACAAACTTTTCCTGTGAAAGGGAGGCATTGTCGGACTTATTATGACACCGACTCGAAGACAATGGACATGTCGAAGGAGTTGACAGTTTCCTGCCTCGTCTTTCTGCACATGTTCGCATATATGCTTCCTTGACATTGAGAAATTTTCAGTGCATCAGTATCAAATTTTTGACCGGATCCCATGAAGTGAGCCTCGAGGCTACATTTGTCTGTAATTCCGTTTTAGCAGAGTTCCGTGCTTTTTGATATACAGATGAACCTCGTTATTTATGAGGTCTTTCGGGCTTCGCAGATCACCTCGTTGTAACAAGAACCTTGTATTATCAGGAATGTAAACCGAAATTTCCTTTCTATATATTGTATAAACAGTGCTTTTTGTAAAGAGTTTCGATTGTATCCCCCATTTCGGTATCCTGATGATTATGGTCAAGTAAGGTGATTCCCATCGATTTAAAATACATGTAGTGCACTTTTCAATGCAATCGAAAAGGATTTTTACTCATTCTTTTTAAGCCTGAGAAAGATTCTGCTAGGATCGAAGCGTCAGGCCCTCCTTATGTTGTGATTTGTATTTAACACGTCACTGTAACTACATACATGTATAGCAAGCAGTTTGCAGCAGTTTTGTTCCGGAATCGGAAAGGAATGTCAAATTGTTCTCATACACTGATGAGGAGTATTACAGCTGCACTTAAAAAATGAGCATACTTTTTATTCAGAATTGCAGCGTGTTTCGCTTTCACTCGGAAGAACAAAAACATAATACCTGTTAACAATTTGAAGGGAAAGTCCCTCGACATGGACACATCGGAAATGAAACTAAGTTCATAGACTTCTCCAGTGAAGTTAATGTTCCTTTTTATTGCAAATCTTTATTTGACATGCACAGGGAAGTGTACATAATGTAGTCACCTAAAAGTTAAACAATGTACAAACGAGACAAGACAAAAAAACTTTTTCAATTTTACAGAAGATCGTGTTGCCTTCTCAGCACAAACTAACAGGTCTGCGGTTTATCCGAGTATTACCAAATGAAAAACTCTAGTTTCTCTGTGCGAACGTACATCACAAACTTCTTTCACATCTGAATTTACTGGGGACACGGAACATCAAATTGGAGCTGTACAAAATATGAGCTTTCAGAAAATCTGGCCGCAGCAGGTAGATGTATTCCGGCACGATACACGTACACGCTGTACGCCATGGTGAACCTGTAAGAAAGCAATGCTACAAAGTAGGTGGGGTCGAGCAGTGGAAGGGGGGGCAAAATTTGTTACTCTCAACGGAGGAATTAAAGTTTTATCTTTTCTTTTCTGTTATTTTTTTGTTTTTCCTTTTTAGGGGGGGGCAAAACTCAACCCTAGGGATTCCCATAAATACAGAGGGATAAACAACACCTGCGGAACTCTTTCTCAGTATGGTCGGAACTCACGAGTGCTTGAGGTGAAATTAACATACTGGTACATAAGTGAGGTACTGATCTAATCTCATTGAACACTCAAAGTCAAAAATTCTGTACAAAATGCAATTAGATCCTCTTTCAACACATAATTGTTCCCTAGCCTTAACACTGCCACTTTTATATGGCTGAAAAATTTCCATGTACAATCACTGTTCTCAGTTTTCAATTTAGTTTCCATTTTAAGTGAGCAAGAGCAAGTGACATTTTGTTCTGCATTTAATGAACTACCGGTCCAAAAATCCTTGACTACTTTGTCGAGATGTCATAATTACAGGGGTGGCTGGTACTCACGTGTACTGTGAATGCCACCTTTTTTACAGGGAAAATTTACAATTTCTTGAAACATGCACGCCTTGTGCCTTCTGAAAGTTGGCATTTTCTGAAAGTTAGCATTTATTTTTATGGTTCAAAGACGATTTTCTATTGAATCCCCCTCCAAAAAAATCCAACCAAACAAACAAACAAACATGAATCCCAAGAAGTACGGTAGCTTCATATCTGTTATGGTAGCAACACAAACTTTTTTGTTCGCATATCAGCTCAATCTAACATTGACACTGAGCAGGTCAGACCAAGAACTGTGGTTAACTGGGGCACGTTCAACAATGCAATATCACTTACATGCAAACTATCTGCACACTATCAACTATAAAAGTTATACAGGGTATGCCAATACTATCCAACACTATTGCACTATTGATTGAATGCGGACCAGTTTTCTGAATTGACCACAAGTGGACAAGTCAAATGGTAACCTACTCACAACCCAACCGAAACTGAGATTGGACACACTGGTCGACGGATCAGTTTTATCAATCCCTTAAAAAGACAATAGGTAGTGAACATGTATGTAGAAATGATCTAGTTAATCTACATTCACAGGGGCGATTGAAAAATAGTGGAGCATTCCCTACGTCTTTCAGCTGAGAGACACAGGCCCGATCCCTCATTTTGTTTTGTGCACGCATCCAAATTCTGCTGTGTTCAACTTCAAGTGAACCCGGCCCATGTACACAGCTTATAGCAAAAAAACACACACAAGAAATAAAAAAAAGAAAAAAAAACCCGAACAGTACCAAGGCAAGGTCTAAAATACTGTAAAAATATTGAATAAAATTGTGCCAATGACCCTCTGGAGTTGATTTTATTTGGGGTCACTGGCTGAAGTTTAAAAGCAAGCAGGATAATACATCATGCCTTTTTAACAGAAATGTAATTTTTGACGCAAAATAACAGCATTCAAGTTGAAAATGTCACATTTAGCTGTTATGCGTAGCTGGGGTTATGGCAACACACAACAGCGACTTTGATCCATGGAGTTGCAGTGATCACTTGACCGTACTTTAACTCGAGACGCTCTCATTTCTATTTTGACATGGAGGCCTGCGATATAACAACCACCAGTCCTTGCCAAGTTGTAATCAAACCTACTTAGTGCTGAATACTGTCAGAATCCAGTTCACTGATCTCTGCATAAGAAATCCTCCCAGCCCAGTCTGAGCGCGACGAAAGAGTGAAACTGTATGCACTGGTTTCCAATCCCTCCACTGGAATGCGTGGAGGGAACCAGTTTTTATCCACCATCACTGAACAAAAATATGTACAAATCTAATGTCTGTAGAATGGTAATATGCATGACTGGATTTCTAATGTCCGGCAAATGAGCAGTCCAGGGGCATGTGTTTGTGACCCCTAGCAAGAAATGTCTTTGCAACAAAGCGATATTGGTGGTATGTGAAGCCGCAAAAACGAGAAATGATTGCCGCCTGAGCGAAACAGAGTGCATGGTAACGGTATTTTTGACAAAGGTCATTTTTCATTCCATATTCAGAATGTGTCTTACACCTCTGCTCTCGTCACAATCTCCAAAACAACAACCACCAAAAAAATAAATAAATAAATAAAATCAAATAAGAATAAAAAAATACCTGTTTCAGTTCCCTATACTTGACAACAAATTTGGCAATACATGAACCTATCACTGCCCTTGTTTTGGTAATGACAAAAACTCATCAACTTATTTTCTGCTACTTTATACTAGCAATAAACACACTCAAACTTCCTACTTTTCCTTCGTCGGATCAATAACGTCACACATGAATACCTGTAACCGAGGCTACGAATAAACCTGACCAATGGCCAAAGAAGACACGTTTTCTGCTCACGGTTGCAATGACCGCGCCCCACTATTTTTCTACAGAGACCAGTGGGAATATTCTGCACAGAACGATTCCCCTCAGAGCTCCATTTTGCCCTCTTTAGCCTTAATTTTTGTCAACGGGTGACACACATTATTTAACATCCCTGCATCTGACAATGACCCATCTTTTCTCTTTGTAAAACATTTACTTAAAAGAAAATAATTTGCTACGACAATCAAAGCCATATTACTTCTGAATACATACATATACATATACAAGATGTCTTGCGACTTGCACAACCTGTGATCTTAAACACCCTTCCAAACCTGTTCTTGGCTATGCGACTGTCAAAGAAAGTGACAAAATGAGATGAGTTAGTCAAGAAAAAAAACGAAATGTACACACAACTGTGGCCACTCAAGGGAGCAATTTTCACAAATAAAATGAACGCAGGCAATGCGGGTACATGTACTTTACATCGGCCTTCTTTCAATAAAAAATATCTCCCCCTGCAAAAAAAAGAAAATCTATAAAGGTTGTTATACGCTACACGCGACTGGAAGTCAAGACCCAGTCTAATACATGTACTGAGTTGTGGAGGATGGCACATTATGCTGCCTAACCAACTGCGCACTAGGCTTGGGCGAGTCTACTGTAGAATCGTTTAGAACCGATTCCCGAACTTGCTATGAGAGTCGTGACTCCACTGTTCAGGAGCAATTGACGCAATGCAGTAGGGGGTCTAGTTCCAAGAGAGAGTCCATTGCAAACTGTGCCTTTCAATTTATACACCTGTCTATGAAGATGGGATTGGAATTTTTAGGCTACAGTTATAAGTGGCTACTGGAGAAGGTACTGATTCCACTGTGAGTAGTATCAAAGTAGTATTGTACATGTGCAGTCTACTGTAATAGTACCGCTTCACACTACCATTTCATATATTGCTATGCCTGTCTTGCTAAAAATCAATGCATGTCAGCACCCATTTGGGAAAAGAGGGAACAGACTATTCCAAGCTTTCACAACCAAATTCTGGAACAACACGTACCCCTTTTTGAACATGCATAGGGTGCCACACTTGTTCTCAAACCGGCAGCAGAGGTCTGCCAATTGCAGAAAGAGCTCACTTGTGAGCATCGCGTCGACAGAGAATGACCCTTTGGGGATAATTGTTGAGAGGGTGCACTGTACAGGCCTCAAGCGGCAATATTTCCTTAGCAACAGGGCTCCTTTGTTGCTAAATGTGAAACGCTGGTTCACAAGCGACTAGCATTGCCATCGCATCACTGCCAACACATTGAATACTCCTGACCGACGTGGCTCTTTCCACCGATGACGGGGTGCTTCCGCTCGAGGCGGATTGTGACTTACTTTTTCATGTCTAGGAAAATTTGGCGTGGATACCGAAAGGGGTCGGGGCTCCTGGATGGACTCGAAATCAAGTCAAGTCCAGAAAAATGTAGCCAGAGCCTAATCCCAACAGGGCGGCTCTTCTCAGTTTGGCTGCTAGGCACGAGACAAGAACCTTTCTTTTCAAGCTCAATTCTTAGTGAACGTGAAAAATTTAAACATGCTGTAAACATTTGTTTCAGAATATCCTAAACACCTCAAAGTAGTATAAATGTACACCTTCAGGTAAAAAAGATTACCTAACATTTCCCCCTCATTAAAATGAACCCACCGATATATAAAAAAAGGTAATTTTGAAAAACAAGATTTTTAACAAAATTGCATTGACAACAGGAACATCTGGCTCAATATTTTTGGCCAAAAGTTGAAAACCACAAAATTCACTTCACATATCCTACAATATAAACAGATTAACAGATTATTTAAAAACGAAATTGATGCCCTGATTACAACAAAAAAAAGCTAAAAAAAAAAAAAACCCAAAATGCTTTCTTTACATCTTTACAAATTCAAAATACTTACATTGAGTAATATTTGCCACTTGAAACTGTATACTTAACAGTCACATACCAAAAAAAAATGGTCCGGAAGACGGTGGGAAATTTCGGACAGAAAAAAAGTCAACATCATGGTGTTTTTTGTGGTATAAAAAAAAATATTTCACACCTAATTGATCACATGGATGTGAACGCCTTGTTTGGTGGCCAGAGTGACACAGCCTGGCCTGCTGCTACCGGGGTAGGCTGTTTGGCGCCCTCTTCAGGGTGTATATAGACTTTTAATGCCCTCTTGGGCATTTTGCACACAGATAAATGTACATTTTAGCCATAAGACGCAAGTTACATTTCACATAATGAATTCGTTGCCAAAAAAAATTAAACGGCTGATTTTGATCAACAATTTAGAGATAGTATGCACATAATGAGTTATTGGCAAAAAGAAAGTTTTAATAAGCCACTTGCGAGTTAAATTTGAATAAAATCTGGTAAACTGAGTAATCGGATTACACATAAACGTAACAATTTGAATTCCCCAGACCAAAGACGCTGTTGCTATACCTCATGATTCAGGGCAAGCTTTTGCATAGCGACCGCCATCTCTGGAATGGACTGGTTCCTTTGTGCCCTTCTTATCCATTGAGTACAGTGTATTGTTACAAGGCATCTCTCATGTAACTAAGCAGATGATTGTCCCGAATCGAGAGGTACAGCAACAGTGGTCTTAAGATTGAGAATTCAAGTTATGTTCACGTGAATTTAAAGAACTCGGTGTACCAGATTTTATTCTAATTTAACTCCCAAAAAGGCTTGTTACTCTAAAAAAAATGGCAGCTTTTGTTAGTTGTTTTTCTTGTTTTCAAACACTTTTTTAAGGAATGGCTTTATATGTTAAAATCCAAAAGGACTTCCAGGTCCACAATTCAAAACTAACAAAACAATACATGTACGAAAAAATAACCCAATACATGTTGAAGAAAAAGGTATTTCGGAGCCCAGCATTACGGTGTAGAGTATTTTTTGTGTGTGCTTAAAGGTAGCAGTGGTGGAGGACCAACCACAGGTCACAAGTATAAATCCTGTGACTGTTTGGCCGGTAACCAGATTTGTAGTTACTCAATACGCTGGTCGCTTAGATGGTATCCGAATTACTTGACTCAAGCTCGACACAACACACAACTCGGATGCAGCCACAGCCATAATACTCCTGCGTATGTTCAAGCCGCTGCCAAGTCAGGAAAACTCAGCCTTAGCAACTCCATAGAACATCCTTCATTGCTGATGCATGCATACTGGACTGAGGCTTGGAATTAGAGTAGCCTATGAAAGTCCAACAGCCCAGTGTAAGTTTTAAGTTCTTGCTAGGTGAATTCCTGCATGGCCTTAAAAGCGAACCGGTAAGTCTGGCCTCCTACGTCACTTCAATGATACAGGCCGGCACGTGCAGGCCAGCCACCGACTGTTTTTTTCTTTTACTCTTCATCATAAAAAATAAGGAAGAAAAAGTCGCCAAACCGGGGTTGAGTGTTCCAAGATCAAGTATTCAACTGGGAAGTGAAAAGCTTGCAGCAAGTGTGACGCTCCACAAATTTTCAAACAAGAAAATGGCACAATTTGCTTTAATTAAAATCTCCCACAATTAACACTGATTCATCACTCCTCAATCACTCCACTCAAGTGCTACCGACACGAAAGAATCGTACGCAAAATGCTCTTTAACACAAGAATACAATCCTGAATTGTCTCTAAAGACTGCAGCATGTATTACCGCTGCTGACGATCACCGACACAGAAACGCAACCTCAATGGATACAAACTATCTTGGTTCTTAAAAAAACCAGAAAATGCTCCACGAAAGTCAGAGCCAAACAGAAAGAGAAAGATTAATGTACATCCGTGGGCAAAAAATCTGCCTTTAATTTATAAAAAATAGCTCTGTTTAGAATATATTTATATATGTATAATCCGCATTTACTGACGCCAGAGTTCTGAAGAAAAGTCAAGACAGCACACAAACTGTGATCTGTTGCTGGATGCGCGCGGGCAGGTGCTCACGTGCGCATCTCGCGGCACATCCCAGACTTGCCGCCGCTGGGGAAGCGGACTGGGCGGAGCTGGGATGGGGGCGGGTCATTAGGCCGGGCCGAGGGCTTCATGAGGATGAGGGCCGAGCCCAGGCAGGCCTGGACGGGGGCGGGCGCGCCCCCCGGCAGGGAGATGATGGTTGTGGCCACCGCCGCCATGTCGTCCTCCGTGGGCTCGCACGCGATCAGCCCGCAGGTTAACAACTGAAAGACAAAAATGCAGACAGTAAACGCAAACCTGACAACTTGATGCAAAATGAACCATACAGGAAACTAACGAGGTGCTTCCATATCAATAATAAAGACGAATGAAAGAAAGTGATCCCAGGGATTCGAACCTGCACCCTCTAGAAAACCATACCAGCACTCCATTAAACTGAGCTACCCAGCCCTATAAAGTACCAAAGTGAATACTTGGAATAAAAGGCATTAGCTTGCAAACCAGCGTGTGAACCCATTCCTTTGCACTACACTTCCTGGTTCAAAATGACGTCACATTTGTGACCCAGCACATCGAAATCAGGAATAAGTCTCAAATTGACTTTTTGAGATATGTACATGGTCAGAAAGAGAACTACATAAGCTTTCAAATGATCTGTCATGTTCATCAGATCATAACTAGAGAACCAAAGCAGAAACACACTTGTAATGTGTACCATTCGAAAGTTTATGAAATTCACTTTCTCACCATGTGCATATCTCAGAAAGTCAATTTGAGACTTGTTCCCAATTTCGATGTGCTGGGTCACATTTTGGCATTCTGTCTCGGTGGTTCCTTCAATCTGTCAGTATCTTAGTTATTGCAAGCCAAAGGTCGCAAAAATCTGGACAAGCAACAGTAGCAACGTTGTAAATCTGAGAAGTTGTCGACATCGGACTAGCACGCCTCCCAAACAATGGTATTGACAAATAGGGGCAGCCAACAATGTAGGGCTGAACATCTTCTATAGATTGGCAATGCATGTTGACCAATGCCGTAACTATTTATTAGACGGTATTTAGGAGCCGGCCATTTTGAACTGAAATCGGGGATAACTTTTCATTTTGGGAACCTGCTAGTAAAAATAACAACACAATAAAGGTCCATTACAAATCAATGCCAGTTTGCATTTAGAATAACAAGAAATTTGTGAGAAGTTAATTTCTAAATGGACATAAAAAATACAGAAAGTGAGGCTTGGAACCCCAAAACTGTATGGCACCCCCCATAACAGACTGCATTTGAATATGATCGTGTCAGGGAACAAGATCAAAGCCGGCTTCCCCGTGATTAATGTCTAATTGGAAGGCACATTACGGTTTCAGTAACTATACCCACTACTTTTTTTCTGACCCTTACTTTGGTGGGAGATGTCGGTCGGGATCCCGGATGGCATTCCGACGCACCTCTCTTCATCCTACTGTGCTTCCGTGGTGGCACTGTCGCAGCAGTGGCCGGGGTGACCCATGTCCCCGAGGGCAGGCCCTCGACATGCAATAGGACGTCCCCGATGGGCCGGCTGGCCCGGTGCTCCAACTCCAGGGCCCGGCGCTGCCGATCGTTGCGCACCTCCAGCGCCACCTTGACCTTCCAGGCCACCACCAGGATGGCCAGGAAGAGGAAGAAGCAGGAGAGAAACACGGAGAAGAAGACGAAGAGGTCGATGTGGGGCTGATCCTGCCGGAAGTACATGATGCCGCTGGTGGCAGCGGCTGCCCCTACTCCCTCCTCCAAGGACGGTGTTCCCATACCATCGGCGATCTCTCGACTCAGCAGCGTAATGAAGAACTTCTTGGTCTTGAGGCTGTGGACGTCCTCGGGCAGGGTGACCACCAGGCGATTGCGCAGGCCCCGGACGATGGCCACAAAGTTTGGATCATCGATATTGACGAAGGTGTTAATGTTGTCCGTGGCCGCGTACTCCGTCAGAGTGTTGTAGACTGGCGGTGCCACTGAGGACGTCAGGGCCTGTCCCAAAAATGAACACAGTCTTAAGAACGCAACCCATGGCTTAGAAAACAAAACGTGCAAAGTGTCCCAGAAGCCTGAAGACAGCATGCCTTTGCAAAAACAGAGAACATCCCCAAAAGCGCAAAAACCATGACTCAGGTTGTGCAAACCTGCACCAAAATCGTTTAAGGCTCAACTGAGAATGGAGATTTTTAGTAAATGTGATTTTTGACGGTCAGTGTTCAATTTACAGAGATGTGCTCGGAAATACATGCGCCTTCCAAGTATTCTGGTGTATGTGGATCTGCCAATTGGGATACAGAGATTTGAAAGTGTACATGCCTCCACACACATGAAATGCCTTTCTTTGCCCGTCATGTTATGTCACATGAAAAACCTCTATGACACTAGGGTAGGAATTTTTGTCTGAGTGTATACCTGGCAGTTAGAAACCAAAAACCAGGAGGCAACAAATCCCCAAAATGTACAGAGGACCACTTCTTTCACGGCAAGATATACCTGTTCTCCGACCTCAAGTTCTTGTGGCACGTTCCGTCGCTCCCGCGGCAGGCCCTTGGTGTGTCGCTTGGCGCGGTAGGCCTCCTCGTACAGATTGGCGCCCTCCAGAGAGACGCTGTGCTCCCCGGTGGTCCGGTTGGTGGCCACGCGGAGGTAGTCGAAACTGTGCGTGATGTAGACGTCCAGCGCGCCCGCCGTGACGTCCACCGTCAGCCGTATGTCCAGGTTGGTGAATTTGGGCTGGACGACAAAGAATGACGCCCGACCGAACGGCAGGGGGACGGAGTCCAACGGGCAATCTGAACAGAGGAAAGAAACCAGGAGAGATAGGTTCAATTCTTCACACTCTTTGACAAAATGGATTTAGGGAAGGGTGGGGTTTATTTCCTATTCGGGGGAGGCTCTTGACAACGTGAAATGCACTAAATTTTTTTGACAAAACGATTCCACAACTAATGTTTGAAAGTGTAACCAGCTCGTGGTAAAGGTGAAACAAGTTGTGCTAGCTATCCTTACCGTGCAATGGCCCGCTCCAAGTTGCAGGGGTGAAATTCCTCCTGAAATGTCAAGCTTGGGTTTTTTTTGTCAGCGATACCAGCTTGGATCTCTGACCGTTTCAATTTTGTAAACAAAAATTGTATGAAAGGTCATACATTGGTTGCTGGGGAGATTTAAGGTGTGTCTTCCAAACCTATTAGAGTCAGAGTTAGACAACATTAGCAAAGCTTCTTTTCTGCGCTGTATTCTGCTGACGTCCATTACTATGAAAAAAAGCATCTCCAGAAGGGGATGGTCTATCCGCCCTGAGTTGAAATGCACTCTCACCGGTGAAAGAGAGACTGGTACAGAACAGAAAGTTTGCCAACCGGTCTCTTGCACGCATCCGGCGTGCAAGCAGAGACCATACATTCCAGACTACATTCATAGTGCATACTCAGCATGCTCTGCGTCAAAAGCGCTAATATCACAGGACCGTCCATTTGATTTCAAAACACGCCCTCTGTTGTTCCCGCTCGGAGTGGATTGAGGGCTGCTTTTAATATACCACATGAAAGCTTACACTTCGTTAATACCAGCACCATTTTTTTCATCTTTGCAACATAATACACCGTTCTTCCAGAACAGGTCACCCATAGAAATTCCAGACCTTTCCGAGGTCTTTCCAGTCAACGGGAATCCTGAGAATGACAGAACTACAGCAAGATGCCCTGTCCACCGTCAACATTCCACTGGATTGCTGACTTACTTGTTTGGGTCTCTGGGTCAAAGCAAGTGTCTTGGTCAACGTGCATCTGGCGATAGCACTGGCGGCCGTCAGTGGGTTCACCAATGAACAACTCCTCGCAGATTGAACACTGTCAGAGAAAAAAATCGAAATTGGATTTTAAAAAAGCTACAAGGCAATGGAAATTCAAGGTTTGACAGCCCTAAAACTCTGGGCATCCCTGTGAATATGCAACAAAACGCAACTGAAAAACCTTGCAACGGTTGACTGTGTTGCGCTACTCAGTGAGCTTGACCTGCAACAGCTTGCAACAGAGGATTGTGTTGAAATGTGCAGTGAACTCAAACTGCAACAATGCTGTCAAACAAACAACTCTGGGCATCAGTCTAAATGCATTGGAATTCAACACAATTGAAATGACAGCCCTTCAACGAGTCGCAACAGAGGATTGTGTTGAAATGTGCAGTGAACTCAAACTGCAACAATGCTGCCAAACAAACAACTCTGGGCATCAGTCTAAATGCATTGGAGTTCAACACAACTGCAAATAGCCCTGCAAGGAGTTGCAACAGAAGATTGTGTTGCATTGTGCAGTGAACTCAACCTGCAACAGCTTTATCAAACAACTTTGGGCATCCATCCCCAACAAAAGTCAAACACAGCTGAAAAGATGGCCTTGCCACAAGTCGCAACAGTGGACTGTGTTGCATCATGCAATGAACTTGACCTGCAGTAGCTTTGTCAGGCCGCAACGTAGAGTTCCTTGTCACTTCCTACTCACAGCTTTCAACCGCAGCTAAAATAATCTGCCCTGTTGGCCATTTAAAGCAGTATTTAAAATCTTTCCAATGCCTCAATACTAGTCTTTACATCAATATCTAATTTAAGAGACAAAATGAGTATCAAAAACAGTTCTGTTGCACACAGCAGTGTTGTAGTCAAGACCATCACGAGACCAGTCCCAAGTAACAGGGTGAATGACACAGGAATACTTTTGTTGCAGTTCATTTGAATAGCTTGTGACTTGAATTCAGACTAGAGGTCTTGTGAATGTCTTCAGTGGTCTCGACTACGACATTGGCACATTGCACTGAACTCATTTTTGAGCAAACATTGAAGTTCAGGTCACAAAATGCTTTTCAAAGGAGGAAAATCTCTCCTGGACCTTGCGGAGTCCAGATCAAGATCACTTCCCCATTGGAAACGTTGATTTCAAACAACCAAAACTTTCCTTGCGCATGCTGGACTTGACCTAAAATCTGACGTTTCATTACATGAGCATTTGTACAAGATCTTGGAGAAGGTTTCGACAACAGCAATGGCTTGAGACAGGAAGTCGCTCTTTCAGCATTGACATTTCAGACAGATGAGCATATTTAGACTGTCTACCTGGTGTGCCCAGCAAGGTGCGGGGTATCTCTCGGTGGGGCAGGAGGGCGTGTCCGTGTTGTTCTTGCACTGGCAGTCCTCCCCGCTGGTCTTGTCGCAGCGGTCCCAGTGCCCGTTGCATTGGCACCTGTAGAGGAGCCGAGGAGCAACAGGTACAAGTATCCGATTTGTGCATGCATGGTTGAGGGCGCCAAACACTTCTCAAAACAATAGAATTGAGCTTACTCATTTGGGCCAGTCGGTGTCAAGACCAGTCAGGGCTTTACTCTACTTGTTTTATTTGCAATGTTTAGAATTTAATTAAAAATTTTCTATTTCTGAAACTAAAAGGGTCTCACATCAATGCAAATTTGCCGCTCTTGTTTTCTTCCGTGGAGAAAAAAACATTAATAGGACAGCTTATCAACAACGGGCAAACACACACTTCTGTGTAAAAGAAAAGGGCTTCTGACTCACACTTGGCAGTGGTTCCCGTCTTTAAAGTATCCGTCGATGCAGGTCTCGCACATCTGACCAGCGCTGTAGTTGCGACAGTTGACACAGACGGCGTTGGTGACGGGACCGACGGGAAACTCTACTGGGACCTGAAAAAAAAAGAGAGAGAAATAAAAGGTCACAAGTGAAAAATTACATCAAACTCTAACCATACTTAACCTAACGGTGTCCAACAATGGGCTCTTGGTTGGATTTTCTTGATGAATGAAAGGCCTCTTGGTATAGATGTTGGACTCTGTTGGGTTCAGTGGGGTTCCTTGGGAAAACGAGGAGGATTACGGTTAACAACTGACTGATATTTGAATTAAAAAAGTGACCCCTGTGCACAGCGCAAGGTATTTCCCGGTTCACAGGAATGAACGTGTGGGACGGACGGAAGAGTAGTCTGGCACTCACGCTGATCAGGTCTAGCTGCAGACCCTCATCCCGGGTGCGGTTGAAGTTCTCCTCCGAGAGGCAGATGTCGCTGTTGCCGTGGCAATAGGCAAAGCAGGGCATGCACTGCCCACCGTTGGTGGGGTCACCCACAAAGAACGGCAGGCACTTGTCGCAGCTCTGACCCTACAAACAACAAAGTCAAAACCAAAAACGTTATGGGCACCATTTTTTCCACTTTCCCCTGCACTACAGTATTTCTATCGTGGACTAGATATCCGTTGACGGACGGCAGTCACACAGAACAGTCCGATCCGTTCAACTTACACCCGATAATCTCTAGGAGACCTTATTCTGCCAACACACTGCTCGGTCTGCGATGATTGATTCGCACAACGCACAACGCTGTGTGTGTGTATCGCACGCACGCATACAAAAGGACTCCAAAAGCATTGTCACGTACGCATGCTACATGTGTACAGATGTACGTAGATGCAATGTCATGAACATCCATGTTGTGCTTAATGAAGTTTGACTTCCGGTGTTCATCACAGCAACGGTCAGGCCTTTTTCACAAGTCGGCCACACAGAACTCAACGCGAGGTTAAATTTTCTTATATTTGGGGCCCCGAAAATAAAATTGAAAGCAATGAGAAAGGTTTATTATAGTTTCATATCATTGATGACGAATAACTGAAAATTTGTGATTTATTGTATTTACTGTTCTATTAAAACAACAAATGAAAGTAAGGAATGGATCCAAAATAGTCTGCCGCCATCCCATTTGACACATTGCTTTGTATAAGATAGATTCAGGGAACATGATCAAAAATGGCTTCCCTGCAAATAAGGTCTACTATTCTGGACATTTTTTCTGGTCTCTTTAATTGTGTTGCCAGCGTACTGTATCATGAATATGTATGAGGGAAGAAAAAAGTGAACGGTAAGAATCTGGACAACTGTGGCAGTGGTGGAGATTTCAACATCTCCCTGACCTTTTGACCTCTTGGCCCTCCGACTTTAATACCTGGGTGTTGTTCATGCACTGCAGGCAATTGGTGCGATTGTGGGGCTCCGGTCCGGCGCAGGTGCTGTGGCCGTTGCACTCGCACTCCACCGCGCAGTCGGCCCCCACGTGGCCAAAGTTGCACAGGCAGACGTCGGGCCGGATGCAGATGCCGTTCTGGCAGGGGGGATTGCAGACCGGCAGGCACGCTGAACCCTCGCTGGAAGTGGGGGGTGTTTTGGGGGAGGGGTGGATAAAAGAGGGGGTGGACAGAGACGGGGTGGCAAAAGAAGGGGTGGAAAAAGGGGGCGAAAAAAGAGGGAGTGGAAAGAGGAAATAACCATAAAACACAGGATTGAGATTGGACAGGAATTAGGCCAACAGAGCGGTCAGATAGATAGCTGTTCCACTACTTGCCTTGTGCTTCCCCATGCTTTTGTAACAACAGGGGTGTGAGTGGCCCCTTAAAATTAAAGCTGAAAACAGCAAACAAAAAGCTGAAATGTAATACGTTCCCAGGCTTCTGTACAGATCAGGTGTAAAAAAAAATGAAATTCAGGGACATCGAAACAGAAAAAGTTTTCTTTTAAGGAGCATGTCAAAATGGCCAAGCACAATATTGTAAAGGAGAATATTGAAAAAGATGGAAATAGACAAAAATTCATTTTTTGGGACAATAGCCTCACTTTGTCAGAACGGTGATGATTTGTGCATCATTTCCTACTAGCCCCGTTGCCGGTTTTAACACGAGACAGTCGCCAAGCGACACTTTTTTCCAACATGCCTGGCCCTAACACACTCCAGGGTTCCACGCACACTCAACCTCTGCCGAGCCTTGGGACCTCTGGGTCCTTCATTCACTAATTTCTGTGATGTGTTTGCGAGTCGTCTGCTCACTGTCGCAGAAAAATCTCTGTCCTCTCAACTTTGATGCTCATTTTAAAAAGTGCGGCAAAGTGCGGTCCAGGCTCACCTTTCTTGCTCATAGCCGGCCTTGCAGTTGCACTCGTAGGAGGTGAGCGTGTCGTTGCACTCCTCGTTCTCTCGGCAGTCGTGGTGGCCGTTCAGGCACTCGTTCTCTGGCGGGCAAGCCATGAAGGTCCACAGAGGAGGTTCTTGGAAGTTGACGGGCGTGAAGGTGACAAATTCTGTGTGTGAAAGAAAGAAAAAAGTCACCTTCTCATGCTGTGTCTCAGTTG
Organism: Acanthaster planci; assembly: GCF_054643075.1. Lineage (NCBI taxonomy): Eukaryota > Metazoa > Echinodermata > Asteroidea > Valvatida > Acanthasteridae > Acanthaster > Acanthaster planci. The sequence goes on along the minus strand of NC_141786.1, from coordinate 15,282,887 downwards.
AAGGTTTTACCTAGCAGAGGTTGGCAAACTATAGCTACTTGTCACTACATGCACAAAAGCAAAATATTAATTCTCGGTGATTGAAAATCCCACATAGCTATCAAACATCAAATGACTATATACCACTACAAATAATTGGAACTTGAAAACATGACTCTACACAGAGTGTAATAGAGAAAGTGCACATTCCATGATAAGACCGGTTTCCAATGGAGGGAAACCTTCCTGGAAACTAGAGCACTGAAATGAATACATTGTGCCCACAAATGTGTACAGGCGTGTCATACATGGTGTGGACCTCTGCACAAAAGAAGCCCACATAATGCAGAGTATGGTGGCATTGTGTGGACTTGCACACGTCCACACAAGGTTTCCCCCTCTCTGGAAAAGGGGTTTAGAGGCATTTTGGGGTGGGGTCATCCGTGGTAAAAGGAAGAGGAATAGTCATGGAAACCTTGTACAAAAAAAACAGCCAAAAATCTTGTTCCTGGTTGAAGAAAAGATGAGTATTTTCACCTAGTTCTCTTAACTGCACGAAAACAAAGGAATGTCCACAGTAGGTATGTAAGGTAAACGTGTGGGTAAAATGCTGAAGAAACTGTGTGTGGACCTGCACATGTGCATGTCTTCCATTCATTTTCACTACACTTCCTGGTTCAATATGATCGCACACTTCAGTAGGCTCTATACAAATGGTACTGTAGGTAAACAGGAAAAGGGGCTCTTCCTGGGATATCTTGGTTAGGGCCGTGCCGAATGTTCAAATAGTACTGTCTGAATTTGAACATTTGAATGAAAAATTCACAGAAAGGACGGGAGAATTTTCTTTTGTTTTAAATGAGAAAAATTGCACTGTGTAAGCTTGTTTCAAGCAGATTGACATGAAAAACGACAAAAATATTACACATCAAAAAGTGAATTATTCCTTGAAAAATTTTAAAGGAATATAAATTTTTAACAGGGCAAGAAGTATGGTTTGTCTCTAAAATCTTGCTAAATTGTGGCTGGAGATACTCCTAGACATGAGAGGCAACAATACTGCTTATAATGTACAATTGTGTGCATTATTGCAACTGATTTTGTATACGGTTTAATCATCAACAATCTGCCGCTTGGTAAGACCAAATATCCAGCTATTCAATCGAATTGAAGGTCAAAGATTCGAATAGTGAATCATTGGAATTGACTCAGCCCTAATCTTGGTTAAGTTTTCATATTAAATGTTCATAATGTAAGGTCGGTGCTATATTTTGTTATAGATAACGTTTCATATCCTGGACAACGTTTCCGGCTCATGAGACAATCCCGTAATCCCATCCACGGAAGTCAATCGCACAGTTGAGCCACAGATCGAAACACAATCCATTCAAACAGTTCACCCGCTGACACAACAGTGGAATGTACCGGTACTCAGCACAGACTTTGCGCACATGATAAATCGGTGCCCATCATGTCGTACATATCACGTGACAAGTACGTGATTTGTCGCCTTGTGGAGCGGCTGACATAATGACAAAGATGGCCCTGCGTCATTTATCATCCCCTTGCCCACACTGTGTGACTGGACCAGCGATGGGATTTGTGGTTTAGTGTGCAGACAAGTAGAGGATCATTCATGGCTCGAGGTTTCCAATTTGTAATGCCAGCATCATGTACATGAATGTGGCAAGCAGACAATCTTACATCATGGCATTACTAGAAACACTTCCCCAGAAAGACCTCTTATCATAAAATCGGACACATTTTTCGAATGTCAAGTTTTGTTTTTGCTGTTAAACTACCGACAGCCACAATTGACGCAATGTTGTTGGTGTCAACAGAGGCTTAAGATGCACGCTCAAGAAAATTATAGCACTCAGGAAACCTACAGAAATAGAGAAACCTAACAGAACTTAGAAAACGTAAAGGACCCCTGAAACTTAAACACCTCAGGAAAAGTACAGTACTTGGGGGAAAAAAGGACACCTGTAGAAAATAGGAAACAAAAAAGACATAAGAACTAATTCATATAGGAAACCCACAGAACTTAGGAAACTCACAGAACTGAAGGAAATCACAGAGCTAAGGAAACACACAGAACTTTTAAAAACCACAGGACTCAAACAGACACAACACAGGAAACCTACAGGACGTGGGAAAGCTACAGATTTGATGAAACCTACAGAACTTTACATTACAGAACTATTAATCCCTTCACAGTGGATGACTGCTACAGCCGCAGCTTTGTGTGAGAATTAGTGCATACCACACATACAGTCTATTCACCATGCAGCTGCTGGTTCAATGGGGCCTGCTGCTGGACAAAGCCCTCCATTCAGGGCATACCACAGCCCAGCAGTCACGGTCAAAAGAATCCCGCCATGAAGGGGTTAAAGGAAACCTACCGATCTTAGAAAACCTACAAAACTAAGAAAAACTGTCTTAATACCCACAGAACCTAGAAACCAGCAGAACTTGGGATATCTATAGAACTTAGGAAACCTAGAGAACTTAGGAAACCTAGAGAACTTAGGAAACCGATAAATGTACAAAAGAAATATGAAAAAAAATAGGAACCAAAAAAGTTCAGAATATATACAGAACTAGGAAAAACACCGAACTTAGGACTTAGGATTGCATAGCAGAGTGGCATCGAGCCTGGTATTTTTGGCAAGCAGTAAATAGGGGAATGTTACATTTAATAGGGGAAACAACATGCAATGAATGTTAGATAAAATGAACATCAATCTCACCGTTTACGTCATAGTCCTTCAAGGTGACGCCCTCAGCCGAGCAGGTGCCCCCCGTGGGCTGGTACAGACCCCCCTCCATGCACACCCCGGTGCCGTTGCCCGGGGGCCCCACCGCGCACCAGCCACAGCCCGGCTGCCCCAGGCAGTGGGCGCACTGGGTGTGCAGGTAGCAGGGCTGGGGGCAGTTCTGGGTGCCGCTGCGGGCCAGCGGGCCACAGGCGCCCGTGGAGCAGATCAGGGGCAGGTAGGTGGGGGAAAAGCACTGCCAAGAATGGAAACAAAATCCGAGAAAAACAAGAAAATCAGACCCACAGTCCTGTTTTTGTATTGTGTCAAACGCCACGTTTTCTTCAATTACCCAATCGTTTTAAGAACTCGTAATGTAAAAATCAACAGCAGAATGAGAAACACTGAAATCCATCAAATCTTTGAGGATCAAATTTCCGGGATGCAACATCTGCAAATTTGTGGAGAAGTCTGTTTTCCCAAACCTGAAATAAATACCATCAGTCTTCCCAGGACTACCAAAAAGCCAAACTGTACAGATCAAAGCAGCGAACAGTTTTTACAACCATTGGAAATGCGCAATGTGCTTGAAATCAAACTTACTTTCACTATTTATTTTTTTTATGTAAAATGGAATGTCGGTGCCCTTTTTTGTGTGATGTCATCCTAGGGAGAAAACATCAATTTTGCATTGATCTGTGCAGCAAAAAACCTCCTGGTGATTCACTGCTGCGTACTGAGCGAATTCGGGCTTCATCCTTTGAACAGGAAGACCTACAAACTGAACACTGTTTACCCCTTGAATGACATCACAGCAACTGCGCCCTCAGTTACCCAGGAAAAGCATGCACAGTTTCAATAGGTTTCTTTCAATAGGTAGACTTTATAATACACTTTGAATTCGCTAGGGTGTCGACTAGTTTGACACGTTGGAGAAGAGACAAGCTTCACAAAAGGTGTTTCTTTGAAAGATTCATTGCACATCTCCTTTAATGGTAATCATGAGCTTACTATCACGCCACTGCATGTACGCACATACAAAATTGAAAGCCCAACGAGACAGTGGATTTTGTGCCAATTTGGGCACTTTCTGTTATTGCTATCTTTCCACTGCGATTCTAACTGGAGCCTTGGATGGCATTTTGGCTCCTTGCTCAAGTGGCCTCTCACCTCGCCGAGTCGCGAGCTCCAGACGCACTCCTGCCATGCCCCATCGGCGCCCTTGGTATCCAGGCAGTCCAGGCAGGTGCGGTGGGTGTGGCACGGGGCGGGGCAGGGCTCCGTCGGGGAGGAGCTGATGTGGATGTCGGCGGGCGCTATCTGCAGCAGTGAGTCGCGGAAGCAGTTCCAGTCGTAGGTGGGGTTGGCGTTGAGCAGTCGCCGCACCTCGCCTGTTGGAAAAGAAGAAAAGATGGAAAGGAATTTGCGTATATTAACAAAGGGATTAAGACCAATTATACGTTTGCTTATTCCCAGTTTGTGACACTTGGTAGGTGTCAGGAACAGGTCAGGGAATACAAAAGGCCAAGTGATGTCATCATATGCTTGAAGGGGGACATTTTAGGCATCAGAGGAAAAGGTTAGCGAACGTATTGGCCTGCTTGGATTGCCACGTGCGATTGTCTCGAAACTTGGCACGTATGAAGAACAGTGCTGCTGATTCACAATGGCAAAGCGACGTCGTGATGACAGCGTCACGCACTGGGGAAACAAAAGTGGCAGTTCGGGTGGTGGAAGTGGAGGTCTCCGGGGGGGATTGGGCCTGGAGCAAGGAGAGAGGGCATACGTACTGGCCCGCTTGAACTGGCGCGTCCAGATGCAGTTGCCGAGCACGCACTTGGCGCAGTCGCTGGCCTCGCACTCCAGCTCGGGGCACTGGTCCGAGTCGCTGATCTCCTTCTGTTTGTCCACCTGGCAGTTGTGTTCCTCCATGCAATCCAGCTGGCGGGAGATGCAGGCGCCGTCTGGACAGTTCGAGCACCACATGCAGGTCTGATGGACAGGAAAAGGAGGGTTAATAAAAAACCCCCCCAAAAAACAGGGCTACAGACCGGCGTATTGAAAGCATCATTTTCTGTCCAATGGACCTCGAGCGGGACCAAGAGAGGGTGCTTCTTTCCTATAGAAAAGAGGCTCCTTTGGTGGGAACCACTCAAAGCAGACTGTAGTCTAGCTCTTTTCAAGCACCAAGTTCTCTGTCAAACGCTGAGTAAGGCTGCATCCGAATCTCTTCTCTAGAGCTAGGTCTAGGTCTTCACTCCATTGGAAATGGGTGGAGACGCGTAGACAATAGACTTAGCCGTAGCTCTGGAAGCCCGTTTCGGACACAGCCTATGCCTTTTGCGAGTGAACAGGATGATGTACACAAAATTAGGCTCGGGGCCAGGCACCATAAGTTTTTACATTTTATTGATTTGTCGAATAAAAAGATATAGGTTCCGCGTGATTTTCTAGGTTGGGTCGGATAAAAGGAAACAAAGCTATTTTTTTATTTGGCCTTAAGCGCAAGGCCCGTGTCTGGATATTGGCACAGTGGGCCTGGCCTTACCTGTTCGGCCAAATGGTGGGCCGGTTGGGTCATGACGCACTCACTGCAGGATCTGGCCGCCCGACAGTTGCGGAACTCCACCCGGGCGTTGTCGCAGACGGTGCCTTGCTCCAGCGTGTACTCGCCGCTGCAGCTGTGGGGGGAGGGGGCAGCAGACAAACAGCAGCGTCAGTGCCAAATCACGCAAGGAGTTATTCCAGGGTTTCGTCTAGGACTGAAATATCTGCCTGACCCTTCCCAGCCAAGCTTAAACCTTGGTTGCTTTATTACTACTTAAGAAGTACAAAAATGCTGTAAACTACAATAACATGAAAATAAAACAATTTGTGATATAAGCAAATAAAAATTCCCTTAAATATAGCTTACCACTGTATTCTAAAATGAAAGAATTTATTTAGTAACCGTTTCCAACAGCAAGAAAATTGCCACTTACAGGAAAGGTACAAAAACTAGAAATTGAAATACAAGACAATAAATCAATATATATGTACATTTAAAAATTTAGGGAAAAGAGCCTAAAAGGAGAAGATTCAAATGAAACACCAATAAAAGATATATTATTTGAATTACATGTATCAACACTATATGCGGCATATGCGACGGGGGAGTTAAATATTAAATGCAGTGAATTTCAGTTCCGGTATTTATGAGTTACTTAGTCTGAGAGCTTGGTAGATTTCGCTACGAAAGCAAGCAAGACTCGCCGCCCCAAACACATCACACCTCTCATGGAGTCCACTGTATGTTGATCGTCATTGTCATTTTCAATAAAAAACATACTCAGTGAAACACTTCTGACAAGATCTAGTGGAGCCTGTTTTGAACACAAGCCCACTGGCTTTTTAAAAACTGGACTTCAACGTAATCCTCACTTCAGCAGGTGACCATCATTCATAATGCTTTTCTGCCAAAGTCTGGTGCCCTACCTCTCGGGGAACAGGTCGAGGTTGGATTTGCAGAACAGCAGGTTCTGGGTGTTGTTGGTCTCCACGCAGGCCCCGCACCCCGGTGTGCCCCGACAACCATCGGCCGTGGTCTGCAGGGTGCAAAGGTCAGCGGGCAGGGACAGCCGATGCAGGGCACCCAGCGACGTCCCGTCGTTCCCGCCAAACGTGTAGATGGTGTCATCGGCGGTGACGGCGGCCGCCAGCGAGGTGGACGGGGACGGGGGACTTCCCACCACGAAATCTGTCGGGAAATCCACAGAGCAAATTTATAGTGTAACTGATGCAGCATAAAGTGATTGCGGCATTGAGCTGTTTTCTTCTGAGAGATGAACAATTCTATTAAGGGAATGCTTCACGGCTTGAATAAGCATGGGAAGCTGATGGGAAAAAGCACCGTGCATGATTTTTATCTTTAATGGAGGTGTCACATAAATAAAATTAATGAAATTTAAATTTATATTTCAATGTGTCATGTATATTTTTGATGTTGTGAAACTTGTGTTTTAAGATTGTATCTTGTTGACTTTGTATAGTATTTTTGCGTACATGATTTTTCTAACACCAGGAAGGCAAATTTCATTCTCTGGAAGGAAACGACAATAAAACATGCATACATGTACATACATAAACATACATACATACAATACTAAGTGCAGTGGAATCTCGCTATACCGCACACCGTTATACCGACCATTCGGCTGTATCGAACATCGTCCTTGGCTCCCAATATTTTGTGCACAAAACCTATCGAACATTGTGTAGTTGCAAATCAACCGAAATTCGCCACAGCACGCATCAGAGATTGATCCTGGGCGGTAGCTTCACGACTTTTAGGATAAACTAAATATCAATTTTGTAACTCAAGATTTAATAAAAATAAAAAATAATTAACAGATACATTTCTAGAAACCTCAAACGTGAATGCAACGGCAAAACATCACGAAAACAGCGAATCACAGTATCACAAGGGGGTGCATTTTCACCCATTAATATGGGTAATTCCAGAAATTAGGGGTCCATTTTCTTTCATGTCCCTGTCACATCTGACTTTTCCAGTTCATAACACAATTTCTAATTTCCAAGAGCGATGAATTTATACGAATTACCTGCCAAACAAATAGTGATAGTTTGAAATCAATTCTGGTGATAATTCCATGTCAAATAACAAAGGTTAGATGTAACAGGGATACAAAAATGTCCCACTTTTGGACTCCTACTTTCTGGAATTACTCACATACAAATCTCTTCCTCGGAGATGAACGACTGATGGTGGAGAAAGGAACTTACCGCTGAGATCGATCCAGTGGTTGCAGAGGTAGTGATACGCCATCAGCGTGTTGGAGATGTTCTGGGTTGGGGTCCCACCTCCCAGTACCACCATGTAATTGGTCGTTGTGACCGCGGCATGGAAGATGTGGGGTAGTGGCTAATGGGAGAAAACAAGTTTCATAAACCGACCCGAAGGGATGACATAAAACAAGCACAATGCCGCGATGTATTACAAATAATGATAAAAATAATGCATAATTGTGCAGAAACCGTATAAATATTCTACTGCGCATTACAAATATTTAAAAATACACTAAATTAATCAAAAATACAATAAATTAAGAATACACTTAAACCGACATAAAAGTATATAAATTGAATACAATTGTAATAACAATGCTTGCCTAAAAAGATGGGTATTCAGTTTGGTTTTAAACAAAGAGAGAGATTAAACAACCTGGATTTCAAGTGGCAATTGGTTCCAGAGTGTGGGGGCAGCTTGTGCAAATGAACTGTCCCCGGTGAACCCAGCAAATGAACTATATATTCAGATCACTGCATCATATTGACTACCAAGATATTGCCTGAAGCAAGCAGAATCTGTGGGGGCCGTGTCATAGAATAGATCACTGCATCATATTGACTACCAAGATATTGCTTGAAGCAAGCAGAATCTGTGGGGGCCGTGTCATAGAATAGATCACTGCATCATATTGACTACCAAGATATTGCCTGAAGCAAGCAGAATCTGTGGGGGCCGTGTCATAGAATAGATCACTGCATCATATTGACTACCGAGATATTGCCTGAAGCAAGCAGAATCTGTGGGGGCCGTGTCATAGAATAGATCACTGCATCATATTGACTACCAAGATATTGCCTGAAGCAAGCAGAATCTGTGGGGGCCGTGTCATAGAATAGATCACTGCATCATATTGACTACCGAGATATTGCCTGAAGCAAGCAGAATCTGTGGGGGCCGTGTCATAGAATAGATCACTGCATCAATATTGACTACCGAGACAACAATCAAGCAGGAGCTGACAGCATATTTTGCTCTATTTTCTTCGTTACCAAAAATAACTCCACAATAAATGGTTCATTTATCTAACAATAACCACAGATTTGAAATAAATTGCTATAAAATGATTTATCGATGATAATCACAGAAAAATAAATTTCCACCCTGTGATCAACAGAGGCTTAGCAAGGATAAGTAATTGTGTTTTCGTCTCCCCGCTGAAACATGTTTCATGTTAAAGCATCGCTGTTGGCCTAACAAAAATTTAAATATTCAAATTGCATCAAAATTGCATGGCTAATCGCACACATTAAACCGCAGGGGGTGGGGACCAGTCCACCACAGATCCCTTCACGCCCTACCCATAATTGAGTCTGTTCCGACCCCCCACCTCACCTGGTTGCCGGGTTCAGCCGGCAGCAGGTTCCACTTCTTGAGCGAGTCTCGGTAATCAAGGGAGTAGAGCCTATCCGAGACGAAGACGCTGTCCAGGTGGAAGAGGTAGCCACCATAGACGTACAGTGCCTTGGTGGCGGGGTGCCAGACCGTGCTGTGCCCAAATAGACCTAGCAAGAAAAAAAAATAATAAATGTTATGCATCTGGGTCCAATTTCACTGTGCTGTTTACCGCACGCGAAAAATCGACACTTATCGTAGCAGAAAATTCTGCACTTACGCCAAACATATTTCACGGGTTAGTGAGAAATTTTGGCTAGTGTGCATGCGTACATCCCACAAGTAAGGATTCTGTACTTAAAGGGCTAGCGCAGAATATTTCTGCTTACGCGCTTAGCGCAGAATGGAGATCGTAAGCGCAGAATTCTCCAGTAGGTAGCGCCATAAAATCGGGCCCTGATGTAATAAGCCACCTGATTGTATGTCATGTGATGAATGACATTTTACAATTTGCATTGTAAAAACACTGCATACAGTGCCTTGGAAATGAAAGATGACAGCGTGAGCAGGACTGCAAAAGTTCCTGAAAAGAACTGGGCCTGACATTCACGCTCCAGAAGGCAAGAAAGGATATGGACAAAGCCTTCCTACTTCTGGGACAATTTGCATGTTTCTATGGTGCCTTGTGGGGTACCAAAACAATGGGAAGAACCCCACGAGGAGCATTTGTTGTACCTGTGGGGTACTAAAACGGTACCCCATAAGAATTCACAGGAACATTTTGAAACCGTACTTCTATGTCGCAAATTGAAGTGTCTTATATGGGGGGCTGTTTGGTCGAAAACTCAGCCAAGGAAAACGATCAAGGAACAAATGGAAGCAATTAGAAAACATATTTGTTACTACACATCTCACTTTCATTACTGTTGAATGTGGTTGAAAGCATTTTGGTATAATTAATTACACATTTGATATCATTATTCATCGGAAATGACATTAATTTGTGATGAACTTGCATTTTCATTTTTTTTCTTTAGGTTACTGAAACAAAACAAAAAAGTTAATCTTCTTGTGAATTCAATATGGCCGACTTGCAAACAAGGTCTACATCCACTTTTGCGTAAAACTGCCCAAGTACTGGCCCTGCTGAGAACGTACCAGTGGGAGGGGTGCCAGTGGTGGGAACGGCCAGCCAAGCATTGTCGGCTAGGCTGAACTCCAGCACCTTGTCTTGTAGGCCGTCGATCGGTGAGTAGCCGCCGACAGTCACCATGGTGTCATCCCTGACCACGACGAAGGAGTGGCCGGCCAGACCTACTGGAAAGATGGCGGGAATCTGAAATGCCCAAAATAAAAAAAATTAAATTTCCAATTTGTATTTTGAGATTTTTGCACTCTGTGGATGGGTATTCTACTTGTTGAAAACAAAACCAGGAAAATGCAGTTGGTGTTTCCAAAATTACATTCTGGAAGCAAATTTCAAAGTGTTCCAAAAACACCTTAACCATATTTCCCATTCTGTCAACGTATCCCACCAGTGATTGAAGGAGAGTTTACAAGCATGAAAAAAATGCACTAGTACTTTAATACCTGGGACCAGTTCTCACTGACAGTGTGGAAGTACCACACATCTTGCATGACCGTGGTGTCGTTCATTCCGCCGGAGATCATCATGTATGACGAGGCGAATGTCGCTGCATGGTAACGCCTGGGTGCTGGGTGGGCTGCGCTACCCGAGAAGTGCTGCTTCCATGTTTTGGTAGAGAGGTCATAGCTGTCAAATAGATGGGAAAATGCAGGACGATTTTCAGTGGGCCATTACTGGCAACTTGGGAAATAACAAGGATGTTCAACAATAATTACAATCGCTAGTGGGATGAGGACAGTGGTCAGTATAAGGAGGAGGAGAAGAACCAGATGAATATTCCAGAGCAAACCAACGGACTCTGCTCGGGCCTGAGAACCCAATCCACATGTCAGCCTAGGCAGGATTCCAAGCTAGGTAGCAACAGTGGAAGGCGAGGAAAGTACCATCGTGCCAACCTGACACTGCCAAAGCACTCGACAGTTTTCTGGATTGATTAACCTACGAATGAATACCACGTTAAATAACACAGGACGAGCAGCGAAGTGTCAACCTACCTCCAGACGTCGTTCAGGTCCCCGTGGGCGTGCGAGTAGCCACCGAACAGCCACAACATGTTGGCCTCGCTGGCTACCACGGTGTGCCCCATCCGGCTGCAGGGCACTGCCCCGACCGTGGAGCTGGCGTCCGGGTCCACCCGGGCCTCATCAGCCAGGAGTGTCCAGACACCTCGCCTCAGCCCGGCTAGGGGTGAGGTGGGGTACTGGCAGGCCTCCCCGCCGAAGCCCTCACTACAGTTGCACACGCCCATCTCCTACAAATGGAAAATTGGATACAACAGACCATTTCAAATGTGGAGCAGAACCGGCGTGAAATCTATTGCATACATTTAATGCTCTCCATAACCATAGAACGTACAAAATGAATGCATGACTTTCCTAGACACCTTCATTTGTAGATGCATCTAGCGTCAAATTTATAGTTTGTCTCATTAAACTCGTGCGTGCAACTGGGAAATCAGACAAAGTGAGGAAAATCCACCTCAACTTTGCAAAAACCTCAAGCTAACCTATGATATCCAGCGAATCTCAGAAAACCTCAAGGTGCATGCACCCCACAATAGACCACTAAACCTTCCAACAGCCTCTGGGTACCCCACAATACCACACTGAACCTCATGAAGCCTCAAGGTACCCAACAATACTCCTTTAAACCTCGCACAACCTTGACGTAACCCACAGTATCCTGCTTAACCCTCGCAAAACCTTGGGGTTCCCCATAGTAACCCTCTAAACCTTGTACAACCTTGAAGTACTCCATAGTACTCCACTAAAACTTGAGGCAGCCCACAATACCCGGCTTAACCTAGTAAAACCTCAAGGTACTCCACAAAACCCAGTTGAACCTTGTAAAACCTTGCCAGAGATGGACAACCTGATGACCCTAACAGTCCTCATTATTCCAATTTCAAAGTGATTTTACATACACCCTCGGGGATCAAGGTTACATCTGGTTTAAGTCTCAAGTGGTCCAGGTCTAAAACCTCTGTTCAAATTCGCATCCTCCCCTAAGCCCATGAATCAAACAACTAAACCCTTCATTTGATCTCCTTTCCTACCTTATCACAGATCCCTTGACTGTCTGCCTCACTACAGTTGGCCGGACACAACTCTAACTCGCAGTCCGGCCCCCAGTAACCACTGGCGCAGCGGCAGGCTCCCAGGATGCACTCCCGGTTGCCGCGGCAATCGTCGGGGCAGCGGTTGACGCTGTAGCTGGCCACAAAGCCGGGGGAGTCCGTGCTGCCTGTGTGGTTAGCCTGGTAGACGACGGTCATGGTGCCTGAATTTAAACCAAACACAAACAGAGTAAAACAACCTTCACAATATCATGTGTACTGAAATACAAACACACCTACATGTATCATAACGTGTTCATGCCTGCGACACAAAAACTTCATTAATCTTTTTTTGTTACATACTGAAAATTTAGAGACAATTTTTTGTGCTCTATCTGAAATTAAACACAAAACTGCTGCAAACTGCTTGCTGACTACAGTGAACAATACAAATCCCAAAATACGGAGGGCCTGATGTAGCAGAATCTTTCTCAAAGGTAAAAGGAAATGAAATTTTAGCAAGAGGTTCACAGAGAAATTGGTCAGAGCAAAACTCAAAACGGGGCCAGGGTGAAAAGTAGGGTTGAGGTTTGATCCTAGGAACTTACCCGAGTGGGCCACAGTGGAAACACGCTCTAGGAGGTCCTGGCCGCAGAAGGCGCCCATGTTTGTGCCGGCATTCTCAGGGTGTGACAAGGACAAGTGGGCTGGTATTCCGTCATACACGTACACGTAGTCCCTCTGCAGAGAATCAACATGACACAAAATTGAGACCCAACCTAGCAAAGTGAGTTATACGTAACAACACACCTTTATCATGATGCAGTCATGTTTGTCTTGTTCCCGCTTGACCCACTGCCAATAGTAACGCAACCTCACATACTGATAAAAGGGAACAGACTATTTTTTCCTTCTGGGCTCAGTTTGGTTACACTGGCAAGATGGCCGCCCCATGATTAAGGTCTATAGGAACTCTTGAGCGAAAGACCTTGAAGAGAATTTTGCATCATGTAAATCAATAAAAACCCTTGCCATTTTCACCTACAAATCGTCCGTTTTCATCAGTACATCAAAACAGGTGAAACTGTATGTCAAATCAAGGAACAGGACTTGCTCCTCCTTGTGCTAAAATGGAATTACAAGGAATATGGCCTTAAGACTCATTTTGTTATGACTCGACTCGAGTCACTACATTACAATGACTTGACTGGAGTCACCAGCTGCAGTGACTCGACTGGATCCATGAAATGAATGACTCGTTACAACTCTGCTCACCCCACAGAGGGCTTCGATCCCTTCCATGGTCAGGCTGATGGTGGGGGGGTTGGCCATGGCGGCGGTGTGGGTCAAATTGTCGCCCGCCGTCAGCACCCACAGGCAGTAGGCCTGGGGGGGAGACATGCCATCCCCCTGGCCTGAGCCCAGGGCGGCTGACTCGGCGTTGGTCAGTAGCATGCGGCCGCGGCATTCATGGGAGCAGTGCTGGGGAAACCTGGCACAGAGATCGGAGAACAAGCTAGAAAGTTTTTTCCATTGTCTACACGGTTGAACACTCAGGATGATATCATTGCATGACATTCAGTGTACATCTCATTCATTTCTTCTTCCAACTTAAAAATGGAAATGGAAACTCCAAGTATAATTTGTTATTGACCTGCAAAAGAAAAAAATTAATGTTTATAACAATTGTGCTACTTAAATGACCCGAGTCAGTGTATCTACCGGTAGCAGGCTGAGACCTGACCTAGGTAGTCCAGTTTTTGTCTCAACAAATTGGGGGATGCATAATTTACTCGCTTCGGAGACGACACAAATGGGAACTGTTCTCCAAGAGAATTTAGCTTTCCTATAATATAAAGTTTGTTTCATTCCTTCTAATAATTGTGTACGATCTATAAAGGTTTAAAATTTTTATTTTTGCTACTTGGGTCAGAACATTTACGGAGTTAAGAGGCGTAACCTAAGTCTCCACAATGCCAAACAAATGACCAAAGCAGAAATACCATTCTGGCTGGGGTTATGAAATCTTACCCTCACCTTGCCAGGCTCATGAAATCCCCTCCCCCAGGGTCATGAAATTCCCCCCCCCAGGGTCATGAAATTCCCCCCCCAGGGTCATGAAATCCCCCCCCAGGCTCATGAAATTCCCCCCCCAGGGTCATGAAATTCTCCCCCTCCCCTGCCAGGCTCATGAAATCCCCCCCCAGGGTCATGAAATTCTCCCCCTCCCCTAGCCAGGGTCGTGAAATCTTCCCCCTCACCCCGCCCCTTGGTTCTCACCTCGGGTCATGGTAGAACCCCACCACGCACTCCTCACAGTGCTCGCCCCGGCTGTTCTCAATGCAGTAGCAGATCCCTGTCACATTGTGGCAGCGGCCGTGCGTTGGGTCGCCGTGACCATTGCACTGGCACTCAAGGCAGCCCAGCGATTGGTCGGTGGCGTTGCCGTAGCTACCCGGCCGGCATAGCTCGCAGTACTGGCCCATGGTCCAGTCTGGAATGTGCAAACAGAAACACGTAACGTTAATAACAAGTATCCAGACAGCAAAATTTTAGATAAGTGGGCAGGCATATTTAAAACCACGTACATGCACTTTTAACAAGCGCACTTTTTTGTCAAGGGGCCTATGTACTGCTGAATACACATGTGACCTGTCACCACAAAATGAGCTGAAAGTCGGAATTTTCAAAAATTAAAATATTGGTATTTTTGAATTCGGCAGAAAAAGAGCTTTCCAGTGGTATCTAAAGGGAAAAAGTATCAGGTGAAAAAGTGACATTCTGGCAGGCTTGCATCTTTGTTCCTGACATATTTTCGCTATTTCAGACCGGCACGATTAATGCTATCGTCAAAGCTGGCAATCTTACGTTGGCATTCGTCACAGACGCCGATGCCTGTGGTGCACGTGCTGTGGAAATTGCACTCGCAGTCCGTGCTGCAGTTTTCCCCTGTCCAGCCCACGTCACAGATGCACGTGTAGTCTGGCGCCCCGCTGCAGTGGCCGTAGACGCACTCGTGGTAGCAACTACATGCAATGCACACACAGTGAGGTCGGGAACAAGTCATTCTCTCACAACGCACCCAAAAAATTTTCCCAAAGAAACAGTGCTTTATTCAAAAAAAAAACCAATCTGTTCTCTTATTGTCGATGGTGGCTACCTGACCTACAATTCATACACATCAGGGCAATGGTAAGTTCCTGGAACCAGACTATCGGTCGATCACCTACAGAAAGGACTGGGTGCCAAGAGTTGGCATGGTCTCAAAAATTGACTTCATTCACAAGTTGGACATATTGACTAGAGAGCAAGGTTAAGTATATCTTGGGAACTGGAGAATACAGAGAAAGCAATAAAATGAAAGTTTCTTACCTATTAATGTTACTTATGATAATGAATACTTTAAAATGTGTGATTTGTTACATCTCAACATTTCAACAACATTTTGAAAACATGAAAGTGAGGTATAGAGCCCAATACAGTCTGGCACCCGACCCATTTGACTGATTACACTGAATGAGACTCTGGGAACATGATCAAAAATGGTTTCCTTGTTAATGGTCCACTGAGACAAACATTTTTTCACCTCAAATGTGTCTACGGGGTCTCCTGAAAGTGCCCGCTGGGGGCCGGCGCAAGGCCAACTCACGTTTTCAGGCATTCGTCCCGCCCATTCCCCTCAAAGCCCCGGTCGCAGGTGCACTCATAGGCGTCGAAGGTGTTGGCGCAGGTGGCGTTGTCGTGGCAGTCGTCCAAGCCCAGCTGGCATTCCTCCACGTCCGGGCAGACCCCGTAGGACCAATCGGCCGGCTCGCTCTCCGAGACGTTGTGCTGCGAGGCCACGAGGACAGTGCAGGACTGCCCTGAGTCCGGACCACCGAAGCTACCCTCCTGACAACTGAAATAAAAAAAGAAGAGAATAATTAATAAAATAATTTAATTACAACATGGCTTGTGAGAAGTCACCGCCTTAAAAATATATCCCCCTTTTTAATTAATATTCATTTCTCATCAATATTCATTTTCATGGTCCAATCACAATCGTCTAACACAATAGGTATTTTGAATATGGGCCGTTAGCATCATTCCATTGGTAGCTGGAGCCGAGGGAACACCTTCAAACTGTTTCCTTTCCCACATTCGCTTTACAGAATAAGCCAGCAAGAATTTAAGAACATCGAGTCCTCTGGCTCTTTTTAACAACTTTTGCTAAATCAAGGGTGACATGCATGCTGATATAATATTCAAATAAAATCTGACAACGGAAATGTGTTTACTATGTGCACAACCAAAGGCCAATCAGCATTGCTGGGAACAACTTGATACTAGTTCCCTATACAGTTTGGCAGAGCAGGAACCAGTCTACTGCCACCATCTTGGTTTGGTTCCAAGAAGTCAATACTCACTTTCCCAAGGTGGGGTTGTCTCGGTTACCGCACCAGCCACACTGGAAGTTTGCCAGGCAACTCTTGCAATCAGTGTGTGCCGAACAGGATGGACAAGCCTTTTTCCTGAGAACGGAAAAGGAAATTTAATGAGCTAATGAAACAGAAATTTTGTTCTTCAATGCTTAAACCCAACTGCACACTGTATTATTCCACAGCAAAATTCTGCCATGCACACCATTACATTGGGCTGTAAAAATCCCCAAAGAAGACAGCACAGTGGTGGGGTGAGGGTGGGGGTGGTGGTGAGGGTGGGGGTGGTCTTCTGACTTACTGATCAAACCAGTTGGGGCACTGCCCGTAGGTGTAGGACGTGACATAGGTCCCAAAGGTGAAGCAGGTCTTGGTCTCCTCGCACCACGCGCACTCCTTTGTGCTCTTGGAACAGTCCGAACAGTTGGTGTACCTGAAGGGCAATTGGGACAAACCATCATTCAGGAGAGGGGTGTTTTGCATCTCTGTGCTCAAAGAGGGGCACTGAGGGAACGATAGAGCTGTTTTGACTGAGAAATCTATCTGTGAGGTTGGGCAACTTCTTGATAAAAAAAGAGAAAAGGGTCTTCATTTGTTTCCTCCAAAATCCTCCATCACGGCCACTGGTGAAAATTAGGATATCTGTAAAACAGGAAAAATACGGGCATTTCACAATAGAGCGCCTCCAAAAGTTTGCAATGCACTGGCCAATCACAATGCGTGAAATCTGTCGGCCAAATGCACATTTGGAAAGGGTCGACCAGCATTGTGATTGGCCAACGCGCTGCAAACTCGTGGAGGCACATTATTGCGAATAACCCATACTGAATACCTATATGAAAGAAGGGGCCCGACTCCCAAACAGAATATTTTTTGAGTTCCAAAGAAAAACACTATTTTTTTTGAAGCAGTTGCAAAAGAAATCAGTTAACTCTCCTGGGCCAAAATGGTGGAGTTGTGCCTTTCTTTTATGAGGTATTCAATTTCCAGGTTTTGAGTAAAACATTTACATTATATTGTCCCTTTGAGTGTTAAGATTGAACTGTCGTTACGGCTGTCTCCGATTTACTTGGCTGCGGCTAAGAAAAGCATGCAGCTCTATGGGACATGGTGGCAGCCAGAGCAATAGCATTCCAGGCAAGTTTAAATCCGCAGCCAAACCAATTCAGACTCGGCCTGACTCACTCGTGGCAGGGGAGCGTGCACTGGCCCGGGTCGGTGATGCTGTCCGAGAAGCGCCCTCGCCTGAGGCATCGGGTGTCGTCCCCGGATATCAACCACTCGCATAAAGGATTCTAGGGAAAGAAAACGATAAACGGGAATGTCAGCGGAAATTAATGCTAGTTCAGTCTGTAAGGACAAAAAGACATCTCCTCTGATTTTTCAGCAAGCAGGGATTGAAGTGGTTCTCAAACGTGACCGGCTGGTAAAAAAACTATGGTATATTTGTTTTATAAACCAGTTATTCCAGCAAATTGAAATTAGCAGAGAGCTAACTCGTGTTCCATGCAGGGAGAAGTTTTAATGTCTCCTGGGCGCCAACATTTTTAATGCATGCACATATTTCTGTCACATAACATAATAAGGTGCACAAATTCTGAAAAAATGAACTCTAAATACATTGTGAAAGTAAAAACACAGAAATGACACAGACCAGGAGTTCTCTGTCATTAAATGTAAGCAAGCACATTTGCATTGTTTTCACCAAGGAAAAACAAACCACTCATTTACTGACTGCGCCTTCCAATTTTTCGCAGGTTGACTTTGTCGACGCATTACGCCCCCCCAAAAAAAGTCTCCAGTTTCTGGCCAGCAGCTGGCTCCAAAAGTGGTGCGTCGATGCGGTTATTGTTTTTTACCCTCACTTTTTTTCCTGGAAATGATGTATGATGATGCACGATGTCCATCATGCGCACGTAACGCCGGCTGCTATCAACACTAAAATAGACTGGCCCCTGCACTTTCACTGTTGAAAAGCATTTTCAGCTTGCACATGTACACAGGACCTGAGACCACTTCGTTTGTCTGGTTCCCAGATGCAAATGTATATATACAGAAATGAGGTCATCACTTTGCCCAGACTGTAGGTACTCCAAGCTGGGTAATATCGGCATACCTCGGTGCAGGACAGGCAGTCTACGTACAGCCCGCAGTCGATGCACTGGTCCCAGCTGGTGACCAGGTGATGGGTGATGGCACCCGTCACCGTCCCACAGTGGTCCTCGGCCGCTGCCGTCTGGCTGCGCAGCTCGCACGTCCTACTGGTCGGACACCAGCCGCAGGACGCGTCCGTCAGGCAGCCCGAGCAGGTGACGTAGCTCTCGCAGCTGCCAGAGTAGAACGGCTGCAGGTACTCCTTTTCAAAAGGCTTGAGGTGATAAAAAATAAAAGCCAGGAAATGGTCAAGTGCAAACTCGGGGCAAACTCAAGTAGTAAACTACAAACTCAATGTAGCTCTTCCATCATGCATTGCACCATCCAGTGTCCATATTCTAGGGCACTGTTCAGTATAACAATAGACCGATTGCACCTGCTAAATCACATGACCTATAATGGGTATCAACCCCATAGCAATGTGTGTTTTAAGTGTTATTTACAAACTATACAGCCAGGTTACGGTTTAGTACTCAGTACATCTGTAGTCTGGGTATGGTACCTACCGTCCGTGTTATTTTTGGTAAATGATACTTACGAAACACTTTGCTTTTGGTGAACGCGTGTTTGCTGATATTTAATACCCACTATGGGTCACGTGACTTAGCGGGCGCAATCGGTCTATTACTGTCATAACTATGTTTTGAATACTTATTCCACTGGCCCAGCATCATCATGTGAAAGGTGATATAACTGCATGTCACACTCACTGTTTGACATCATGTCAGCCAGCACTCTATATCAAGCATGCGTACAAAAGCAGGCTTACACGCTCCCCCGCCGTGCACAGGATAAAGCAAGGGCTGCTATTCTACCAATGCTCAAAGATCGTTTTGTTGCCTTTTAATTTCCCTTAGAGAATCGAGTGAAAAACATCAGCCAGACAGAGATGTGTCAAACACAATTGCTGACTGCTGTGATGTAGAGTACAGTGGAATGTCGCTATACCAAACACTGCTAGACCGACCATTCGGCTGTACGGAACATCGTCCTTGGCTCCAAATATTTTGTGCACGAAACCTACCGAACATTATGCAGTTGCCAAGTCAACAGAGATATGCCACAGCATGCATAAGAGATTGATCCTGAACGGTAGCTTCACGACTTTTAGGTTAAACTAAATATCAATTTTGTAACTCAAGATTTAATAAAAAACAAAAATAACAGATACATTTCTAGAACCCTCAAACGTGAATGCAACGGCAAAACATCACAAAAACAGCGAATCATAGTATCACAAGTGGGTGAACTTCAGTTTAATAGACAAGAGAGGGCACTATTCAACATGGCAACGAAATGTTCGGCAGTTAATTTTGCCATACCAAATGACTGCTGTACCGAACATTTACCGTGGACCCCGTTGTGTTCGTTATAGCGGCGTTCCACAGTATGACGTTTTGAACATCTTCGCCTTACATCTCTCCAATTTTCCCTACAGCTTATCCGACACCACAGTAGTCAAGAATTGTCTGCTGTGGCATGGGCCATGATGTTCTAATATCCAAGGGACTCAAAGCTGTCCGTCCCCTCTGTCTTCAATTTTGTGTTCAAATGTTTATTGTAAACAATGAGCATCTCTCCAGTTTCCACTGTTGTCAAAGTTATATGATGCACGTGGTCTCAGTGCATTGCCATATTAGTTAAAGTTGAGAATGTCTCAGTCAAAAGCAGTATCTTTGTGTCTTAAAAACAATTTTTAGAGGAGAATCTCCATGTTTGTTCAAGCTCAGCAGAAATTGTTAAAGAACTTGAGGATACACAGAAACAAACTTGAAAAGAACTTCACCTGTTCATTGCAGCCCTCCAACAGCCGATCATATTGCCTACTACTAAACAGAGTGTGCTATTAACAACTAAAAATAGTCTGGATAGCGGTCTCTGTATCGTGGTCATGGACATTGAGGCGGAAACTAGTCTATCAGTCTATGATATCACAATGTAATATCAATGACGTGGTATCCAACAGGGTGATATGCATTTTTATCACCCAGTCTGTGATCATTCTGCCCCAGTGAAAATACAGTATTCAAGATATACACAGGAGTAGCAACTGGCAGCAATCTTGGAACTTTATTGCAACGTTGGGCAAGTTCGAGCGACGACTATCTGCCGACCACTGGCCAATTTTTCCCCGGTAACCTGTGCCCAAAAATTGTTCTGGGTATTAACCGGGCAAAATCATGATCCGTGTTCGACAAAAGAGTCGTGGCTCGGAACCTGACCTCTGCTTTTGTACCTGCGACATCTGGCTGGTTGGCATGTTCCCATTCCACTTCAGGTCCATGACGGAGATCAGGGGATGGTCCAGGGTGACCACCTGCCGCTCTTCCTGGCGCACGTAGTACGCCGCCGCCGCCGAGGTGTTGGGGAAGATAGCCGATCCGTCCTCCCGAATCGCCTTCACGAACTCTTCTTCCTCTAGCGCATAGTAAGCCACCTTCTCCTGTTGGGGAAGGCATAACAAACTAGACTGCAATGATCGAACGGTCATCAGCCACTCACCCAAAGAATGTCCATTACTGACCACAAAAAAAGCCCAGATATATGACCTCCTCAGTGAAACTGTGTCATCAGGCGCTTTTTTTCCTTGTTAATTTTATTTCAGTTTGCAACAGAATGAGAAGGCTTTGATAACATTTTTTCCATGGCAGCAGCTGTCACAGCGCCCTCGTGTGTTGAACGTTCTGAAATGGGATGGACCCTTTTGCTATGTTTCAAAGTGGGAGTCTGGAATTTTGTCTTTTCATTTGGATTTAAATCCATATTCTTTAATTACCCCATCGGAGCTCAAGAATTGCATTCCCATAATATGTGTAAAAACATTTTTATTCCCATTTATTTATTCCATTTCATTACCCCGGGTATGCCGAAACAGTTTAACAAAGCTGGTTTCCATTGAGGCCGTGTGATCATTACAAATTAATAAAATAGTTAGAAACTCACAGCGAAAAGTAAGATTGACAAATGAGACAACCATCAATTTTAAAAATGCAAACCACTAATATATGATACACATGTGAACATTTAAATAATCGAGGCATTAATTAAACACAGATCACGGGATGGGCAAAAATCCCGCAAAAAACCCTATGGGAAAAAAGAACACTGGGAAATTCCCGATCTGGCTCCAATGAACATTGGCAACCAACGTTCCTACTGAACGCCAGTGTGCAAGGTTCTTTTCAAGGCCATTTCACTCCAAAGTGGTTCTGGCGACTTGAGACTCAATTTCACAGAGGCCATCAAATGTGAGCCAACCTGAAAATGAACCTGTTGCGAGTTAAATTTGAATTAAACCTTGTTGCTTTATTCACGTGACCATAATTCAAATTCTTCATAAAGACAATGTTGGTATACCTGTTGATTCGGGGCAAACTTTTGCTTAGTTACATAAGAGACGCCTTGCAACAATACACTATTCTCAATGGATAAGAACAGCATAAAGGAACCAGTCCATTCCAGAGATGGTGGTCGCTATGCAAAAGCTTGCCTCAAATCACGCGGTATCTAGCAACAGTGTAGTCTGGGGGAATTCAAATTGTCATGTTTATGTGCAATCAGATGACGCAGTGAACCAGATTTTATTCAAACTGAACTTGCAAAAGGCTTATTGGAAACCAGTGAAAAAAGGGGGACTGCAATTTCAAACAGGGCTGAGCCACTTGCCGACAGTACCAGCAGATTTCCAACAGAAATCTTAACATCTGAACTGCATAACATTTCCGGACGAAACCGGACAAAAGAGCTCGGCCTTGTAACGAGCCAGACTCAGAACAAAACAAAAGACCAGGCTGCTGGAATTGCCAACACTTTTTTCAGTTGTCAACAGCGGAGGAAATCCGTCCTTATTTTGAGAGATTATACCACTGTTTGTGGGATTCAGGGCGAGCTGATTACCACCGGGGACAGAAGCTCTCCAGCGCTCCAGCAATGAGTGATACAATATCGCTGCACGCTAATCTGGCCCCTTTTGAAAAAATGCCAGTAGTGCACTGTGCCAATTTCGGAAACAAAAGAAAGTTACATAACACTGCACAATCTGGGCTCTTTTTAACAAGGCGGCAGGCCTGGCTGAAATACTCAGGCGTCAGTACATGCTGTCTGTCTAATTAGAGTAGTAACCAGACAGTTACATGTATTTGTGTGGGTGTAAACATCCAAAAAGTGAAGCTATGATTTTTTTTTGAATAGGCACATGAGTATAATGCGCGTTTGACATGGAGCATGCCGAGTATGCGCAATGAATTTATTCCGGAATCTATGTGTAGGGCCCCTCCGAAAGCTGAGAGAAAGTTTTAGGAAATTCCCCCCCCCACAAAAAAAAATAGTCTTTCCCCGTATGTTTGCCTCATGCACTTTCCCTGTGCTCTTGTGGCTAGCACATGCTCACTTTTAGCCTGTGCAGTTGGTCAGCTGGGCAGTGACCCAGTTGCCATGGTCACTTCCTTCTGATTGGCTAAGGCACCCAGCAGGAAATGGAACTTCACCCTCTTTGTTCACCTTGGCGGTCTCAAGCATTCCTTGATGAGCAGCCAGTGATTAAAGACGCTGTCCAGTTTTGCAACAATTACTGATGTTTGCATAACTTTGCTCATTTTCAGGTATGTTCATTTCCTTTCACTATACATGTATCTCATATTTTAGACTTAGTTGTATTTACGTAATTGTAGGATTGATACTGTTTTGTCTTTCTTGAACCCAGTGATTTCAGTTAAAATTTGGCTTAAAAGAAAGCAAAGCAACTAGAGAAATGTTTAACTTTGATTTGTGTTTTCTGAAACTTCCCAAATGATAGTTTCACGGGAAACAGGAAAAACAAGGATTTGGGTTCCAGTTTCGGAAAGTTTGAGGAAGTTTATTTAAGTTTCCAGTAGGAGATGCCAGATGTTGATTGAGTTTATATAACCTTAGAAAAGTGACAGGCTTTTGAGTGCCACTTGCCAGATTATTACGTTGATAAGAGCGATTTCTCATACTTAGAGGTATTTCTTTACGTGCATAGAGGATGTGGACGAATGTGTAATTTAGTACTTTTCCACTTGTTCATAACTTTTGAAAGTGTTGAATTGAGTGTCCGCTCTCGTCACTTTCTGGAGAAACTCAGTAGAGTTGGACCATGCATTTTATATTGCAAGTATATGTACAGTGTCTGTGGCTATCCTACATTGGACAGGAAATGGTCCAAGCAGAGATGAGTCACGCATTCCTGGAACCAAGCCCTAACTCATTAGTATTCGGGCGAGGGTAGGGGAGACAGGATGTGCCCATGTGGTTCACTGGGTAGTGACCACAGGCACTGATTGAGATAAGAGGTCGGTTATCTTCGACCATGTGCTTATATGGCAGCAGCTGCAAGTGCCAAACCATGTGAAAACTAGTAGGGCCAAGAACACACATTTTTCTTGTGCATATTTAATAGGATTGACTTCACTCTTATTTTGGTTCACTTACTTGCGCAACTCAGCCCGGTGAAAAGACACAGTATAGTTTAAGGATCTAAATGAGTATTTGACAATTGTGCTCTTGCCATACTTCTATGCATGTATGAAAATTTTGTGTATTATGTTTCTTTCGTCCATTAGTTAGAGTTTCATTTCTTTGGGATTGAATGTACTATTTAGACCTTCTGAATGGTTATAAGTTTGAGCGATAACTTGTTAGTGCGAAAGAAGGTGTTGATTACATGATGAAAGATTCCTTGATGAGCAGCCAGTGATTAAAGACGCTGTCCAGTTTTGCAACAATTACTGATGTTTGCATAACTTTGCTCATTTTCAGATTACCTTTCCACCAACCCCTCGGGGCTGGCTTACATTTGGCGACCTTGCCAGGACAGGTGCGTCTGTTTGTTATGCAACTCTGACAAGCTAGACGACATGCGCCTGTCCTGTGACCAGAACCTGTGATGCAGCGGAGAGGGCAGCACCACGAATGACATAGCGGACCCGATCTCCCAGCAACCAGTGCCCCCCCCTGTAAGAGAGAGATGGCATCCCTGGACGAGGTGGACGCCGATGTTCATGTGCGGCTGCAGTCAGCGACCAGGGATGTCCTGCTGGCTGTATATGCAGAACTCGGCCTGGAGGAGGGAGATGGGAAGACCAACTCAGCCCTTCTCCGACGAGTGAGGAAGCACCTCAGCAGTGACGACGTAGAGGGCCAGGAGGATGAGGGCCTTGCAGTACTTGAAAAAGTACTGTCAGTGCTGAAGGGGGCCCCATCAGGCACACCGCAGGAGGAGGAGGCAGCTGTATCAAGCCAGACGTGTGCCCCTTCATCGACAGAGGTAGCAGCTGGCCCGGTGTTCCGGAGGGAGTTTAAAATCTTTGGGCAAATTGGTGACGCGGGGCAGAAGGACAAAATAACCTTTTTGTCCCTAATGCATCAGATCGAGGCGGGGTTGGCGAGAAAATACAAAGAGAGAGAGGTGGTAGAGGCCGTCATCAGGGCCATTAACCCAGCGTCACGCCTGAGAAGTTACCTTGAGGGAAAACCTTCGCTCAACCTCGCTGACTTGCGTCGCATCCTAAGGTCACACTACGGGGAGAGGGATGCTACCGAGCTTTACTACCAGCTGTCGAGAGCCCGGCAAGATGTCAAGGAAAGTCCCCAGGAGTTCCTGATCCGAGCCATGGATTTGCAACAGAAGGTCCGGTTCGTCTCTAAGGAATTGACTGCAGGCCCAAAGTATGAGGCGGAACAGGTGAGGGCGATGTTCCTTCACTCACTCCAGACAGGATTCCGCAGTGAGGGGGTACGGACCGACATGCGTCCGTATCTCCAGGACCAGAACATCACTGACGAGGAGCTACTAGAGAAGCTGAACATAGCAGCCAGTCATGAGGCAGAGCTTCAGCAGAAGATGAACGGGTCACGACCCGTCACAGTCAGCAGCGTCTCTCAGAACACACCTGAACCAGCACCCACCAAGACCCCCAAGCCCAACCCTCTAGTTGAAGACGTGAAGGAGCTGAAGCAGCAGGTTGCTGCCTTGGTCACAGCTCTGCAAGCAGGCGGCAACCAGTCCGCCAATGCAGCGAGCAGCAGAGCGACCCGCCCCCGGGGCCCTCCCAGGAAGTGGGGCTGCCAGGGATGCCAGACACAAGGTGTTGGTGACCAGTGTCGACACTGCTTCAAGTGTGGATCACCTGACCACTACATGCGGAACTGCAGCAACCAGTCGGGAAACGGCCAAGGGTTACCGCCGAGGGGCGAGCAGTAACCACCCCAGTGACAAAGTCCCAGCATAGAGAAACCACAATGGAGGAGCAGAGGACAGGAGTAACAGCCCAAGTATGTGCACACCTCACCCCGAGACAACACAAGAAAGTGAGTCGTCTAGTCGGGAACAGATGCATGGTGCACTGCTACATTGATGGGCAGCGGACAGAGGCACTTTGGGACACAGGGTCCCAGATCTCTCTTCTTCCCCGTTCGTGGTTTCGACAACATTTCGCACACGTCCCCTTACGACCCCTTCATCAGTTGCTGGGCGAGACCCCATTGGATGTGAGAGCTGCAAATTCAACCCCCATCCCATTTGACGGTTGGATCGAAGCTGGGTTCTCGCTGAGGGAGGAGGGAAATCAGACAACCCCAAAGCTGCAAGTACCCATGCTTGTAACCCCAGATGTGTGTGAACCCATCATCGGGTACAACGTCATTGAACAGTTCACGAAAGAGCATGAAGGCGACACCAGGGGCATCCTACGCTCGGGGTTTCCCAGGATGAAGTCTGCAGCCATCAAGGCCCTGGTTAGTCTCCTTCATGATGATAGTCCTGATAGCCTGTGCCAAGTCAGAGTGGGAAAGAAAGGTGTAATGATTCCAAAGGGAACAACGAGAGCAGTGGCTTGCCGGGTTATGACAGGACCCGTCAGCGAAGACATCCCAGTGCTATTCGAGCCCAACATCAGTACGCCATGGCCAGAGGAAGCAGATGTAGGAGAGTGCTGTGTAACAATACAGGCTGGTTCTTGTTCACACATTCGTGTGCCAGTGACTAATCACTCTGGACACGACGTCTTCATCAGAGGCCGAACTATCCTTGGCGATCTGCAACAGGTCAGGTCACTTCTTCCCTGCTTTGACGAACGTACCCCGACTCATGAAGCCTCCCAAAACTCACAGGTGCGGGTTAATAAAGTGACTGTTCCACAGCACCAAAAGCCATCAGAGTGGACTCCGCCTGTAGACCTCAGTCATCTGTCTGAAGAGCAGAGACAAGCAGCAGAAGAAATGCTGAAGGAAGAGGCTGGGGCCTTTGCCAAAGATGACAGTGACATGGGGTGTATCACTAACCTCAAGATGAACATCCAACTCAAAGATGACAAACCCGTCCAGAAGACCTATCTTTCGGTACCCCGCCCCCTCTACAAAGAGGTGAAAGAGTACCTCCAAGATCTCATAAACAGGGGGTGGATCGCCAAGTCTACCTCTCCGTATTCTTCTCCCATAGTCTGTGTTAGAAAAAAGGACGGCAGTCTTCGTCTCTGTATTGACTACCGGGAGCTGAACAACAAGACAATTCCGGACCGGCAACCCATTCCGAGGATCCAAGACGTCCTTGATGGTTTAGGCGGGAACTCTTGGTTCTCCACCCTTGACCAGGGTAAAGCCTACCATCAGGGATTCATGGCAGAAAACAGCAGACCCATGACAGCCTTTGTGACCCCATGGGGATTGTACGAGTGGCTGAGAATACCCTTTGGCCTCACGAACGCCCCAGCGGTGTTTCAACGGTGTATGGAGACGTGCCTCGAGGGTCTGACAGGGGAAATAGCCGTCATTTACCTGGATGACATACTGGTGTATGGTACGTCCTTTGAAGACCACTTGGAAAACATCCGCAAGGTACTCCATCGCTTACAACAACATGGAATCAAACTGAAGCCCAGTAAGTGCCGCCTGTTTCAGCGGGAGGTCCGATACCTTGGCCGTGTTGTCTCTGCAGAAGGACACAAGATGGACCCTGCTGACATCAGCGCCGTCCAAGCCTTGAAGGGCAAGGTACCAGGAACTGTAGGAGAGCTGAGGAAATTACTTGGTTTCCTTGGTTATTACAGACGGTATATACAGGATTTCTCCCGGGTAGCCAAACCCCTGTATGACCTTCTCACTATCAGCCCAGGCAACCGAGAGAAACCCCAACGCCATACCACTCAACGAGGCAAGGTGAAGCCCGCCAAACAAGGTGCAGGACAGGTCCCCTCTAAGCAACCAATCACCTGGACAAGCGAACACCAGCAAATTCTGAACTCCATTCTTGACCGGCTGACCAATCCACCTGTGATGGCATACCCTGACTTCTCCCTCCCCTTTGTCCTTCATACAGATGCGTCCAATGAGGGGTTGGGAGCTATCCTCTACCAGCGGCAACAGGGAAAGCTCAGAACCATCGGTTATGGGTCGCGAACTCTCACTCCGGCAGAGAAGAACTACAACTTACACTCGGGCAAGTTAGAATTCCTGGCCATGAAGTGGGCGATATGCGAGAAATTCCGTGACTACCTATACTACGCAAAGTCGTTCACGGTCTACACTGATAACAACCCGCTCACCTATGTCCTCACCTCTGCCCGGTTGAACGCCACGGGATATCGTTGGGTGGCGGAGTTGTCAGACTTCAACTTCGACATAAAGTATAAGCCAGGAAAATCCAATATCGATGCTGACACCCTCTCACGATTACCCCTCGACTTCGAGAAGTACATGGCCGATTGCACCCTGGAGACAACCCCAATGGCAATTGATGCCACTATCAAGGCTGTTAAAGCGCAGCAGTCAGGACTCTCATGGATAGCAGCAATCACCTCCTCAATCCCCCCCAGCAGTGAGGGAATCCAAGATGTAACAGATCAGGAGATGGCTGCTGACCAGCGAGCAGACCCTGGGATAGGACCGGTACTGGAGTATGTCAGCCGCAACCGACGACCCAAGAAGCATGAGAGAAGCAGAAATCCAGAGACGAAAGCTCTTCTCCATGAGTGGGAGAAATTACATCTCAAACAGGGAAGACTCTACCGGCAGCGAGGGTCCCAGCGACAACTTGTTCTCCCCCAGAAACACAGACAGCGGGTGTACCGGGAACTACATAACGAAATGGGCCACCTGGGAGCAGACAGAGTGCTCAGCCTTGCCCGAGATCGGTTCTACTGGCCCCATATGCAGAAAGACATCGAACACTACGTCACTCAAGAGTGCCCCTGCCTGAAACAGCGACGACCCAACAAGCCAACGCGTGCCCCTATGCAGAGCATCACTACCACAGAGCCATTTGAGTTAGTGTCCATCGACTTCTTGCACTTGGAGCGCAGTAGGGGTGGATACGAGTATATTTTGGTCGTAGTGGATCATTTCACCCGATTTTCCCAGGCCTATGCCACAACCAACAAGTCTGGCAGAACAGCTGCGGAGAAGATTTTCAACGACTTCGCCCTGAAGTTCGGGTTCCCTCGAAGGTTGCACCATGACCAGGGCCGGGAGTTCGAGAACCAGCTGTTCCACCGACTTCAGCAGCTGTGTGGTATTGAACAATCACGTACAACTCCCTATCATCCGCAGGGAAATGGACAGGTTGAGAGATTCAACAGAACCCTACTGTCCAAGTTGCGAACTCTACCTGAAGAACAGAAATCAAACTGGAAGGCGTCACTTGATAAAGTCGTACATGCATACAATTGCACCCGCAACGAGGCTACGGGGTATTCACCCTTCTATCTTTTGTATGGTAGACCACCCCGCCTTCCGATAGATATCTCCTTCAACCTTCCAGCAAGTACAGAAGGCTCAGCTACCAACCATGCTGACTATGTTGCAAAATGGAAGGCCCAGATGGAGCAAGCATACGCCCTAGCCTCCAGACATAGCTCCAAGACAGCGCTCCGCAACCGGAAACTGTACAACAAAAAGCTACATGGCGTCAGCCTACAGCCTGGAGACCGAGTGCTGGTAAGAAACCTGAATAAGACCGGTGGTCCAGGAAAGCTGAGAGCCTACTGGGAGGAGAAAATACACATTGTCATCAGGCAGATGCAGGACGACATGCCTGTGTATGAGGTCAAACCTGAGAATGGACTGGGGCGGACACGGGTTCTTCATCGAAACCTTCTCCTCTCCTGTGACCACCTCCCTGCATCAGAAACACACGGGGAACAACCTACAGCTCAATCAAAGAAGCAACGACGCTCAAAACGACTAACTCACCAATCGCCCAGCCCAACTCAAGACGGCAGCAGTTCCGATGAAGAGGTCTATCTTCAGATGCCACATCAACTGCAGGAGCAGTTCACCCCAGAAGAGGACATCATTACTGATCGGCACCAGACATTGGGGCATGAAAACCCTACAACATCCATCCAACCTTCATCAGCAGAGCCCCAACAGGAGCTGGAGATGCAGGCCCTTCCAGACCTGGAACTCAACGTGGTGCCTGAACAACAGCCGGGTGTGGCAGCTCTCCCAGAACCCCCTGTAGATGAAGCCCCACCTGAAGGAAGCGATGTATCCACAGCAGAGACTGAAGCCAGGTACCCAAGCCGGAACAGACAGCCACCGGATGCACTCACCTATGATCAACTTGGTGTCCCTCGTCAACACGTTTCTGCAGTACTGCCAGTGCTCGCGTCGGAACCCCCTGCGAAAACCCCAGAACAGGTTTTCGGTGAATATGCCCTGCCCCCACACCATGTCCCCGCCCCCATTCCGCCTGAGGTTCCCAACCAGCAGATGGGTTCTGCTCAAGCCCCTTACCCCTACAGAATGCCCTATGGGAATGGTTCATTTCCACAGCCATATCCTTCCATGTATGCAGTGCCACCCATGGGATACTACCCTGCACTACCGCAGTATCCTCTCCAGCAGTATGTACAGGGATCGCATCCAGTGACGTCTCTACCGTACTTCAACCCACCTGGAGTGTGCTGAACTGAACAATAGTAGAACAGTAGTAATTGTGACCTATTTGAATGATGCTTGTCTCCTCAGGACAAAAATGCAAAGTCTTGCAGGGAAGTGCGACTTTCTTTTTTTAACTTGATCTTCTCGATCAGATTTTTGGAATTTAAATTGGCTGATCACCTTGAATGACTCCAGTTATCGCACTATGCCCGTAAACTTATGGAGAGATGTTTTGGCTCATAGTTGGAGAGATTCTCCATAGTTCGCACTTCCGACTCCACATAAGTCCTATAAGGTGATGAGCACTCATTTGTTTTTTTTTGGACATACGTTTCTGTTACGGATTGTTTTGTAATGTTGAGGACAACATTTAATTTTTCGGGGGAGTATGTAGGGCCCCTCCGAAAGCTGAGAGAAAGTTTTAGGAAATTCCCCCCCCCACAAAAAAAAATAGTCTTTCCCCGTATGTTTGCCTCATGCACTTTCCCTGTGCTCTTGTGGCTAGCACATGCTCACTTTTAGCCTGTGCAGTTGGTCAGCTGGGCAGTGACCCAGTTGCCATGGTCACTTCCTTCTGATTGGCTAAGGCACCCAGCAGGAAATGGAACTTCACCCTCTTTGTTCACCTTGGCGGTCTCAAGCATTCCTTGATGAGCAGCCAGTGATTAAAGACGCTGTCCAGTTTTGCAACAATTACTGATGTTTGCATAACTTTGCTCATTTTCAGGTATGTTCATTTCCTTTCACTATACATGTATCTCATATTTTAGACTTAGTTGTATTTACGTAATTGTAGGATTGATACTGTTTTGTCTTTCTTGAACCCAGTGATTTCAGTTAAAATTTGGCTTAAAAGAAAGCAAAGCAACTAGAGAAATGTTTAACTTTGATTTGTGTTTTCTGAAACTTCCCAAATGATAGTTTCACGGGAAACAGGAAAAACAAGGATTTGGGTTCCAGTTTTGGAAAGTTTGAGGAAGTTTATTTAAGTTTCCAGTAGGAGATGCCAGATGTTGATTGAGTTTATATAACCTTAGAAAAGTGACAGGCTTTTGAGTGCCACTTGCCAGATTATTACGTTGATAAGAGCGATTTCTCATACTTAGAGGTATTTCTTTACGTGCATAGAGGATGTGGACGAATGTGTAATTTAGTACTTTTCCACTTGTTCATAACTTTTGAAAGTGTTGAATTGAGTGTCCGCTCTCGTCACTTTCTGGAGAAACTCAGTAGAGTTGGACCATGCATTTTATATTGCAAGTATATGTACAGTGTCTGTGGCTATCCTACATTGGACAGGAAATGGTCCAAGCAGAGATGAGTCACGCATTCCTGGAACCAAGCCCTAACTCATTAGTATTCGGGCGAGGGTAGGGGAGACAGGATGTGCCCATGTGGTTCACTGGGTAGTGACCACAGGCACTGATTGAGATAAGAGGTCGGTTATCTTCGACCATGTGCTTATATGGCAGCAGCTGCAAGTGCCAAACCATGTGAAAACTAGTAGGGCCAAGAACACACATTTTTCTTGTGCATATTTAATAGGATTGACTTCACTCTTATTTTGGTTCACTTACTTGCGCAACTCAGCCCGGTGAAAAGACACAGTATAGTTTAAGGATCTAAATGAGTATTTGACAATTGTGCTCTTGCCATACTTCTATGCATGTATGAAAATTTTGTGTATTATGTTTCTTTCGTCCATTAGTTAGAGTTTCATTTCTTTGGGATTGAATGTACTATTTAGACCTTCTGAATGGTTATAAGTTTGAGCGATAACTTGTTAGTGCGAAAGAAGGTGTTGATTACATGATGAAAGATTCCTTGATGAGCAGCCAGTGATTAAAGACGCTGTCCAGTTTTGCAACAATTACTGATGTTTGCATAACTTTGCTCATTTTCAGATTACCTTTCCACCAACCCCTCGGGGCTGGCTTACATATGGTCTCTGCGTACATGCACAACGCGTGCCAAGAATCTGGTCGGAAAACTTAATACCATCTGTCTTTCGACTATTGGGGGCGCACTTCTGCTCAGGGCGGATAGATTGCCAAGGACACAGCCTGTCAAATTATTGTAATCTCATTATCACATCGTATGCGTTCAATCAAAAGTATCCCTTGCAGGAATCTCACTTCCACCGTTCAGTGAATTTGACTTAATGTCCGGGACGGTGTAATCGCTACAATCCTGGAAATATCTCATTGGAACATGCCTCCCCCTCGCCCTCCTGTCAATGTTGTTTCTCATTGGGTAAGTTGGGCCGAATCTTTTGGTCCAACAAATAACCGCAACATTGAATGGGGGAGAGGCGGATCTTTTCACCGCGCTTCCCACAAGGTGTTCGAATTATTTTGTCCAGGACTGTAGGTCCCTTACTTGGCCACTTACTGCCAAAACCAATCAGACTTGACTGTGCGCTCACAGGCGACAGTCCTTCTGGCCACAACAAAAGCAAGACGATTTTTGGAAGCCAGGATTGTACGAGTCGAACTCCAGCCCAAAGCTGCAAATGCTCCGCCCACCTAGAGTGGGATGAGTCTACTCCTGCACACCTAGGCAGATTACCAATACCTACGCATTATTTCTTAGTCCATGGCCGTTTTCCAATATTTAACTTAGGCTCCGTCTCAGGCTTCAACTGTTTTTTACCACCTGACTTTGAAGTTGTAAGCGCACTAATTAGTCTAATAGTGCCACAAAACATCAAATAAGATGCAAGAGAGCAAAAACGTACAGTAATCCAATTTGATTTAAACGCTTCAGGCCCACAATTGGGGATTGGTTTTGGGGACGAAGCTTAAGACGGAGACGAAGTTGAGTATTGGAAAGCGGCTCATTACTTCCATTCACTAAATTCGTGATCACCAGCAGTGCGCCCTCACCAGCAGGAGTCGAGCGGGTGAGGGCGCACTGCCGGTTGCAGGCAGTAGACTACGACAATTAAGAGCCAATTTTCTCCCCAACAACAAACTCTTTTAAGACACCCAGCCATGGATCACGTATCAAGTACGCTGTAGTATTATGTTGGATATAAATGTAGCATTAACATTATTGATGTTATATCTAAGGATTTTCACAGCTTAAAAGTGATTATTCTGTTGCTAGAGGAAAGCTCTGTCTTATGACAGACTCCCTTGTGATAACAAAGATGCTTTAACTCACAGCATTTTCTGGTCGCTTGTCACGGCTGAGGTGGAGCGTGGAGATGGCGTTGGAGCTGCCCATCCAGACCTGCAGGAGGGCGCCCCCTGTAGGCACCGCGCCATTGGGTCGCAGAAAGCCCTTGTACTCCGCGATGTACGACCCACCGTTCAGCTTCTCCTGCTGGATGCTGACGTAGTAGAAATTGAAGTTCTGGTCGGTCGTCTCGACGATCGTCACCTGGAAGTCGGAAACAAGCGGTGGTTATCAGGAAACCACATCATCCCCGTTTTCACCGAACTGAAATGCGAGCGCCGTGTCCATACACTTCATGAAAACGATTTTGGTCTCTGGAACTGATGTCAGGGTGCACGCGCGCTGCAAATACCTGCCCACTGCACAATCAACTCGGTTTCCACAAACGCATGTCGTCAGTATCTGATTAAGGAGAAAAACTATTAAAGTATTTCATTTTTCTGTAAATTCTGTGCAAAAGAAGTCTAATCGAGGGGCAAAGAGGGTCTGATCATGGTGTCAACGACGGCATCTACCGATACTGTAAACGAAAGTTTACACGGTGGCGCCACTAGCCTGAACGCTGGGCCTGTATTAAAAGTGCTTGTGTCATCAAACACCGGCACTGGAGCTGTGTCAAAGAATTTTTTCCCACAAACTGTTTTTTCCAAATCATAAAGACGGAGGCTGATTGTATTCAGCGAATGTTTAATTCTCATAGATTTCCGGCTCGTACCTCGTCTGGCTGGCTGGTGTTCTGCGGGTGACGGTACTTAATCCAGGTGATCCCCGGGGGTGTGTCCTGCAGCCGGCACTGGGAGAACTCCGCCAAGAAGGTGCCGTTTATACCCCACCAACCCGAGGGGTCAGAGTGCGATGACTGGTCCCCACAGGCTCCGCCCGGCTCTGCAAGGCAGAAGCAGTGTACAAAAGGGAAACATTGGAACATGCTGCTGAGGTTGGGTCAGCAATCTTACTTTTCTACCATTCCATGCAAAGCAATCAAGCTGAAGCTGGAAGGAAAAAGTCTGTTCCCTGTCGTCAAGACATGAAGTTGTATTGCTATTGCTAATAGGTCCAAGGGGAACTAGACAAACACGGCAGCATCGTGATAAAAGTCTATCACAAGTCTCTGTACAATGCCAGTCACAAGTGCTTTTGAAAGATCCGCCACAAGTTACAAAGGGGACGATGACCAAAGGAATCCTTTGGTAGGGTTCACTGGTTTCACAGTTAGGCTATAAAACTGGCACGTGACAGACTCGAGGGAAACATTTTCAAAATCCCACATAAAAATAAGTCCATCACGGAGTCTGGTCACCAGACCAAGCATGGGTTAGGGTTGAGCAATGACAAAGGAATGCTCCCGTCACAGGCTTGTGACCTGGCTTAGGACTGGTTGACTTGCGATGGACCCAAATGCACAGCAATCTCTCAGACTTTGTCAGCTCTGAGTAGCTAGATCTTTATTCATGACCAGGGCATGTTAAATTGAAAGCAAGGTAAACTATTCTTTTTGGGAACTTCAAGTTTGGAAGATGCCATGAAGTTCAACCATGCAAACTTTGTCAGATCAAGACTACAGACCTTTACTCATTAAAATATTTCTGTGACTGCACAGGTTAAAGTTATACAAATTTATTCGAATGCCTGGTCTACAGTGTTATGTTCATATTTGTCAAATATCAACACGCAAAATATGCAATATGCAAAATTGAGCAAAATATATGCAAATTTATGCAAAACATTTGGGAAATTTGGCTAAATGTATGCTTCTCAATATTGTAAGTAGTACCTCCCAGTGGGTAACACTCTTGCTCCTGGACGCACCAGCCGCACTGCTCATTGACCCTGGCACCAGTGGGGTCAGAGGTCACGGCCCCTGTCCCCCAGACGATGCAGGCCTCGCAGGTGACCAGACTGTCACAGACACTGGGACAGGTGTCTGGGGCAAAGGTCAGCGGCTCTGTGCAGTTCTGCAATTGAAAGACATTTGGAAGTACAGGTAATAAGATAAACAGTATTTTATTCAAAATCTACTCCCCCCCCAAAAAAAATTTAGAAGCATTATGGGTAGTTCCAGAAATCAGGTCCAAGAGTGTGACAGTTTTGTGTCCCTGTTACATCTGACCTTTGTCATTTGACATGGAAATCTCACCGGAATTGATTTCAAACTATTAGTATTTGTTTGGCAGGTGATTTGCATTAATTCATCACTTTTGGAAATTAGAAAATGTGTTCTGAACTTACAAAATCATATGTCGGATGTGACAGGGGCACAATTTCTGGAATTACCCCGATATGAAACGTCTTGGCTGACAAATGTAACATAAGCCTGCAATAAGCTGGACCTCAAGTAGGGTCTGTCTACGAATAAATGCAACAATGCCAAAAAGAAAAATGTGACGAATGTAACATTACCAGTGTCGTAGTCAAGACCACTTAAGACCTTCACAAGACCAACACAAAATCTCCAGTCTGAATTCAAGTCACAAGCTATTCAAATGAACTGCAACAAAAGCATTCCTTTATTACTGATCACCCTGTTACTTGTGATTGGTCTTGCGACTGACCTTGTGACTGGTCTTGTGTCTGGTCTTGTGACTGGTCTTGTACCTGGTCTTGTGACTGGTCTTGTGACTGGTCTTGTACCTGGTCTTGTGACTGGTCTTGTGACTGGTCTTGTACCTGGTCTTGTGTCTGGTCTTGTGTCTGGTCTTGTGACTGGTCTTGTGACTGGTCTTGTGACTGGTCTTGTGTCTGGTCTTGTGATTGGTCTTGTACCTGGTCTTGTGTCTGGTCTTGTGTCTGGTCTTGTGACTGGTCTTGTAACTGGTCTTGTGACTGGTCTTGTGACTGGTCTTGTGACTGGTCTTGTGACTGGTCTTGTGTCTGGTCTTGTGTCTGGTCTTGTGACTGGTCTTGTGACTGGTCTTGTGTCTGGTCTTGTGTCTGGTCTTGTGACTGGTCTTGTGACTGGTCTTGCGACTGGTCTTGTGACTGGTCTTGTGACTGGTCTTGTGACTGGTCTAGACTACAACTCTGAAATAACATAATACACAGTGTGCTCTTCGGCATGTGTTCACTGCTAAATACAACACCAAGCAACATGGGAGGCATCTGTTGAACTCAACCACAAATATGTACTCACGCTATGCTGCGAGTGCCCGATGCAATTGCTGTTGGCGTTACACCATCCACAGTTGGGATCGCTGAGACAAACAGATTTGCTGTGACAAAAACGGAAAAGAGATTACATCAACAAACTTACAGGCGTAGATGTGGACGAGCTCCAGGGCAGACAGCTGCATCAAATATTTGACCGTGGGTGCAATGCACACGATGGAGTCTTTGAGGGTGAAAACTACTTACGTAGAATGCGCCGAGCACTGCTCCAGAATGGACCCGCCCGACTTGGAATTGAGGGCGACCGTCCCCGGCATCTTCACGGCGATCAGATCGCGGTGCACCAGCCCGCTGTACCCGCCCACAACCAAGAGTGTGCTGCTGTCGCGGACGGCTGCGGCGTGGCCAAAGCGCCCTCTGGTGACGACGTGCAAGTGCTCCGTTTCAGCGGGGGCTGGAAAATGGTTAACAAAATTTAGGACTTCTGATGAAACTGTGTGTTGGGGAGTTGGATCGGGGTGTAATGGACTTTTGACAGTGACTATCGAAACTTTAACGTGTGTAACAGTCCACGAGACGTTATTTCTGTGACAAAGAGCACCGACCATTTCCTTTCACCCTATTTTCATTTTTTTTTTCTGAAGGTACATGTAGATTCTTTTATCACAGATAAGTTTTGACATCCAAAATCAAGTCTAGTATTATTGTCACTCTTTCTGATCTTTGGCTCTGAAGGATTTTCTGGTGGGCATTAAAAGTCCAAAGTTGCACTACATGTACATGTAGGACTGAATTCTATCTCGTGAATAGGAAATTACCAGGACAACGACAGCATAGAACCAGTCCAGTCTTATGCCTGGCCTTGTGACTGGTCTGGTGCTTGTGCCTGGTTTTATGACTGGTCTTGTGACTGGTTTTGTGACTGGTCTTGTGCCCGGTCATTCATCTCGTTTTGTGAATTTTCATTTCCCTGGTCTAGTGTCTGGTCTTGTGTCTGGTATGGTCGTGTGAATTGTCTTGTGCTTGGTCTAGTGTCTGGCCTTTCATCTGGTCCAGTATCTGGTCTTGCGTCTGGTCATTTGTCTCATCTTATGCCTGGTCCTGTGACCGTCTTGACTGTTGAAACGCTGCTCCTCACTAAAATGTGTTTCTCTTCTCTACACTCACACTGGAATCCCTCGGCCAGGGTATCAAAGTCCGTCCATTTGTGGCAGCCCAGGTGAAAGAGCTCAACGCGATCGTCGTAGCATCTCTCATGGGTCAGCGGGCGGTGCTGGGCCGGATCCGAGTAGTGCCTGTGGACGTTCCCACCTGGAACACCCAAGACATGAGGATTAGTAAACCAGAGGCACAGTGGCTTTGCCACTGAAAAGCTGGGCAATGCCTGAGCCTATGGGCCAGTTATCTTCCTAAATTTTAACCACTACCAGCCGGGGACTCCGAAATCGGAGCCGTATGGTTTATATGTGTGGCCGGGGTCTCTCCGAACTCGGACAAAGGAAACAGGGCCCAGTAACAAAAGACCGTACTCCGAACAAAAGACCAGGCTGCTGGGCATGACCGGCATTTTTCACTCTCAAAAGTGGTGATAATCCAGCGTTATTTTGAAACCGTATACCAGGGTTTGGAGTATTTAGAGCAAGCGGATTACCACCGGGGACAAAAGCTCTCCACCACCGCAGCGATGAGCCACACAGCACCGCTGCATGCTAATCTGGCCCCTATTGAAAAGAGGTCAGCAGTGCACTGAGCCAGGTTCGTGAACAAAAGACAGTTGTATAACACCGCACAATCTGGGCTCTGTTTACAAGGCTGCAGGCCTGGCTGAAATATTCGGGCGTCAATGAAGGTCACCTGTCAACTTAGAGTAGTGCCTGAAGATTACTCCGTGCGGCTATAAACGACTGTTAAATGGAATGATGAATTGTTGAAGGATTTTGAAAACGGAAAAAATGATAGTCATGCTGGCCCAGCATCCTCAACGTTGAAAAATGCCCCGGGCCGAAGTGGTTAATCCTGTAAACCTAAACTCCCCAGGGTGATTTACTAGCAATCTTACACATCTCTGCAAATCTCAACACCACATTAACAGTTGGACTCTGTTAATATGTGGTATAACTAATCCCACATAAACCAGTGCAGTACTCATCCCAACAGATTCCAACAAACCCTGGCTGGTTTGGAATGGTTAGGGTTCAACCAAATGCCACAAATAACGACTTCTGAGAGTTGTTGACATGGCACGGTATTTCTCTCTATAGGCTTATAGTTTCCAAAAGCTCCTCGGCATCGCCATGGAAGCCCATCGGGCACCCCTGTTATTATTATTAGGATTATTTTATTCAGAAATCAACAAACTAAGCAACAATCGTACACAAAGAAAACAAGATACGGTTGATTCATTCTGGGATAACCCAAGAAAGCCAATTACACAGGATTTCCATTGGGGTCCCTAGGTATACAGATTGCTAGATTGCATAATTATGGGTGTGCACATGCACAAATTCTCCGGCATGAAACCGCACTATGAAAATATGAAATTTTTCACTTTGCCCAGTACAGAGCTTTGCCTATCTGCATGTAGGTGAGCATTAACCTTGGAAGGTTTGAGGTAACGCCAACAAATGGAAAAATGTCCATGACAAGGGATGCACACACACGAAATTACAACACTAGGCTATTGCAAAATGAGATCAGGATGTAGAAAATCTGTACCAAGAGTTTATTTTTTTGGACAATTTTAATAAAACAAATGAATTTACTCTCAAAACGTGTTTATTTCTTACTAGCATGATATTTGACCTTAAAAAAAACTTTTCGAGAAAATTCTCTAAGCATGGCAATACCGGTAGAACATGTCGAAAATTAATGAAATAGCAAGAAATGAAAGACGGCAAATATAACCAATTCGAGTAAAATAGAATATCATGACTCTTGTTAACAATGATATTATCTATTGAAAATATATCAGTCCAAAATGGATGACAAAAACAGGCAAGACGCTGTTTTGTGCTCATTCTGTTCAAACTGGACAACCACGCCAAGAAACTAGACAACCTGGAAATACGACAGAATTGAAAGGTGGCAACTATAACCAATCTGATTAAAATAGTATATCATGACTCTTAATTATATATAACAGGTTTGCCCTTACCCAATGTATATTAATAAGCATTGTATGCTCAGTGCTTGACCGAGAGCTTGCGAAAAAAACTCACAAGCTTACTCGGGTGGGAGTCGAACCCACAACCTCCTGCTTACTAGTGCAGATGTCTTAACCTCTCGACCACTGAGCTTGCCGGGGTCGGCTGGCCGGTCTGAGTCAAATGAAGCAGCGGGTACCGCGAACTATTTTCAAGATGTAGCTCGGTGGTCGAGTGGCTAAGACATCTGCACTAGTAAGCAGGAGGTTGTGGGTTCGAGTCCCACCCGAGTAAGCTTGTGAGATTTTTTTCGCAAGCTCTCGGTCAAGCACTGAGCATACAGTGCTTATTAATATATGTTGGGTAAGGGCAAACCCGTTATACATAATTAACATCTCCCCAACGCAGAAAAAAAAAAAAATCTTGAAAATCATGACTCTTGTTAAGAATGATATTATCTATTAAAAAATTATCAGTCCAAAATGGATGACAAAAGTAGACAAGAGGCTGTTTTGTGTTTATTCTGTTCAGAACTGGACAACCACGCCCCAAACTTAGACAACCATGCAAGAGTATTCCATTTAAGCACACTAGCCTATACTGAATAACTCAGCCTTTGTAACCTCACCGGGTGTATGAGCAATTACACTGAAAATGGAACCTTTCACTTACCATAAATAACCATGTAGTTGCCAATGATGCTTGCACTGTGGAAGGCCCGTCCCATGGGGACATTCGATATGTCCACCTCCCACTTCATCCAATAGCGTTCCCCGACGTGGAATGCGTAGATCTCATTGGACCGTTCACTGAATCTGGAAAACGAAAAATGAAAACATGTCAAGTTTACAAGAACAAAAGCCAGCCAGGTTTGACACATTGATGCTCTACGTGCGTACGGAGGAAGAGGGGGACGCCATCCTGCCCACATACTGTACCTCGTCGACGACGGTCGAAATCCCCCAAAGACGATGAGTGACTGGGAGTCCAGGTGGTACACTGCGCTGTGACCCCTGACCCTGACGTCCGCCTCGCGACCTCCCAAGGGTCGGATGATGTCCCAGCGCGAGCGCATGAGGAGGTCATACTTGAAGATGCCGTCGTGGAAATTGGTGTCTGGGCTTCTCCCTGTAACGGCACAAAAGAACCTCAGGTGTCAAATAAACTGCCGGCAGCTATCTCTGTTTAAGGGTGGATCCGGGGGTGGAGGGGGTGATAGGTGCCATGCCCTCCCCCCCAAAAGGTACCCGAAGGCCGTGAAAGATTACACAATTTTGTGTAAGAACTTCACTCAAAAATGCCTCCCTCCTGCAAAATTGGTTGAGAGTTCTCCCTTGCACCTGTTACTGAAAATGCCTCCCTCCTGCAAAATTGGTTGAGAGTTCTCCCTTGCACCTGTTACTGAAAATGCCTCCCTCCTGCAAAATTGGTTGAGAGTTCTCCCTTGCACCTGTTACTGAAAATGCCTCCCTCCTGCAAAATTGGTTGAGAGTTCTCCCTTGCACCTGTTACTGAAAATGCCTCCCTCCTGCAAAATTGGTTGAGAGTTCTCCCTTGCACCTGTTACTGAAAATGCCTCCCTCCTGCAAAATTGGTTGAGAGTTCTCCCTTGCACCTGTTACTGAAAATGCCTTCCTCCTGCAAAATTGGTTGAGAGTTCTCCCTTGCACCTGTTACTGAAAATGCCTTCCTCCTGCAAAATTGGTTGAGAGTTCTCCCTTGCACCTGTTACTCTCCTCCTGTACCATTCCACAATGAACTTGTCCCCGGCGAGGTTTGACTTTCAGCCGAAAATACTGACTTTTTGAAACAAGATACCGCGAATGGACATCAACACTGGTTACGCCTTGAAATATACTTTTGGAATGTTACCAAGTCACTCGATGTACTTTTTCTCTTTTTTAATATTTTGTTTATGCTCCTCTGTATATCTGATATCAAATTTAACATTTGAAAAATCTATCGTAAATCAAATAAATGAGTATTTAACCCTAACAGCCCAAAACCTGCCATACTCCAACCGCAGGTTTTGTGAGGTTTTGGCAGGTTTGGTACCGTACCTGAGGAACTTGTTGAATTTTGTGAGACTTGGGATGAAAGGCCCAGGGAGATGGTGTTGGATTCTGTGTGAGTTGGGACACACACAGGTCATTGTGTGCAGTGTCTGGCTTGCTGTACCCATGGTTGGACTATGCTTGATTTTGTCAGGTTTGGTACTTTTCAGTGTAAGTCATCCTATACTGCATAGACCCATCCATACCATATCACTCAAACTCCAACGGGCTCATTCTGTTGGAGTTTATCAGGTTTGGTACAGTAACCTGCATGTACAAGTACATAGACAAGTACATGAACCTGTTGGATTTTGTGAGGTCCAGTATGCTTTCTAGTGCAGGAGCCTAGGGGGTTAGGGTTAATAATAATATAATCCGCACAGCCCTCACCAGTGGGTACCAGTCACTGTACATATTTTTGTAGAGTGGAAACCTGTCTAGGCAAGGTTACAGGTGTACAGTGGTCACACTGGTATGATTATATGACTCAGACAGGACAGACTGCATCAAATCCGTGACAAACTCACCACCAAAGACGTAGAGGTGGGAGAAGTTGACGATGGTCCCTGTGTGGTCGGCCAGCCCCGGGGGCACCGCGGCCGCATCGTCACCGGCGGGCAGCAGCGTCCACGCCTGTGTCTTGACGTCGAACGACCACAGCTCGTTGGTCAGCGAGCCGTTGGACAGGACGCCACCAAAGACGATCAGCTCGTCCGAGTAGAGCACCATGGAGTGGGCGTAGCGGCCAGCCTGGATAAAGGAGGCAGGTGTACATGTACATATCGATATACAAATCTGGCCTGCTTTGATGAACGCAATATGTGCTATGAACAATTTACACTGAAAGCCAGTAAAAAATGCCCTGCAATTGTCTGGACTAAAATACAGTCGACTCTCGGTAATATGAGCTCAGGTAAGACGAGACTCCGGTTAAGACGAGTATATTTGCTGGTCCCGACTGAATTATGCACATTCCTATGAGGAAAAAAATCCATAATACGAGCTCACGT
Source organism: Acanthaster planci (assembly GCF_054643075.1). Lineage (NCBI taxonomy): Eukaryota > Metazoa > Echinodermata > Asteroidea > Valvatida > Acanthasteridae > Acanthaster > Acanthaster planci. The sequence goes on along the minus strand of NC_141786.1, from coordinate 15,239,803 downwards.
GTTTCGAGATTGCGTTTGAGACGAGCATTTTGGGGGCCCCAGCTGCGTGCAAATGCATTGTTATCCGTCTAATTAGCACAAGCAATTTTGAGGGCAACTTGATTGTGTACAGCAGTAAAGCGCTGCGGTTTTCATTCACCAAGTGAAGCCGTCTGTGTCTGGTGCCGCAAGAAAGACAAACAATGGGCGTTTGTACTAACATACAAATTCTTTGTGGTGGCTCTCGTGCCACCTAAACACAAGCGGAAATAACATCCACAATTTTTTCGAAGGAAAAATGTACATCCCTCCCTTAATTTTTCACCCAAACCCACACGCTGTTTCAAATTAAAACGTACAATACTCAATAATTTATTTGCCCTCTACTGGTCGATCCACACCACCAATAAATGGTTCCCGCCCTTTTTGTGCAACAAACGCAGCACTGATGTTGGTTACCTCCTAAAATGTTAATGTACATGCATGTGTTGTATGACGATCTCATCGCAGCGTGCTGGGGATGTAAACGGCATCGCTCCAACCATGCATCCTCCAACTCAGTTTGAACGGTTTCTCCGTTCTTATATTATGTTTTCACTGATATCCACTGATTTAAAGAAGAACACCCTCCGCAAGCTACTGAGGGACACTTGCACCAAAACCGTATTCTCATGTAATAATGAATTGTACCAACAGACTGATGGTGTTTCCATGGGATCACCACTAGGACCAGTCTTAGCCAATATATTTATGACCGAACTAGAGGAAACAATTATCCCTAAGCTTGAAGATGAAGGTATTATCAAGTTTTACACACGCTTTGTTGATGACACACTTATCCTTGCTAAGCCTGTAAACTTTGACAGAATCCTGAAAGCACTGAATTCATTTCATCGGAATTTACAATTTACATTTGAATCATTTGAAGGAACTAGCACTGTTCATTTTCTTGATCTTGAATTTAACTCCTGTGAAATGGGCATTTATCGTAAGAAAACACACACTGGGCAGTATGTTCACTTTGATAGCTTCACCCCCTGGAAGCAAAAAATCTCCTGGATACGTAGTTTATTTTCTAGAGCCCATAAGATCTGCACTCCTGGACCTCGTCTTCAACATGAACTGAACACACTTAAACGATACATGTCCTGGAATGGGTTTCCACTGCATACAGTCAACCGCATCTTTAAGAAACTACACCAAAACCTGTCTAAAGCCGTTTCACCCCAAATAAATGAGGATGCGGACATAGCCAAAGTCTGGTTATGGTTACCTTTCACTGGAAAGGTAGGCCAAAACATAGTCCATAGATACATCAACAAGATTAATCGACACCTCACTAAGACTGTCAAAATCATAATTATTTGGAAATCTAAGAAAGTGATGAATATGCTGCCAACTAAGGACCTGACTCCCAAAGAGTACCGTAGTTCTGTTGTATATCACTTTAAATGTCCAGGTTGCAACAACGATTACATTGGTAAAACTGACAGATGTCTAACCAACAGAATCAAGGAACACTCAACTGGGCCCAACAGTGTAATTTTTGACCATATATCATCATGTGAAGGCTTTCACCACATCCTGGGGCTACTTAATCTTCCTATTCTTCTGGATACAGGCAAACAAGACAATTTTCAATTTTCCACCTACCAGTCATTGATACTTAGCAACACTAGCGTTATTGATTATTCTACACATTGGCTGGAATTGTTATTTAAGGAAGCTTTAGCCATCAGGCCTACAAACCATCTCTAAACACTGGATTAAGGGCCTCCAAAGAGCTTGCTTTGTTTGGCTAACTCTGTTTATGGGATGATTCAACACCTCACTTCTCCTTTGTTACATGTACCTTACTGCTGGCCTCCTAACCCCTTGTTACCACTAGTTTATACGATGATGCTGTCTGTGAGCCATTCAATTCTTTGTTTACTGTTTAGACTCTCTGATTGGCCAATTACTCCCCCTCTGACTCATGTTATAAGGTTACAACTGCATGGTTTATCTCATTCCTGAAGATGTTCTGAATAAAGAACGAAATATTGAATCAAACATGGCTTTCATTAGTCTTTATGGAGTCTGCATAATATTGAGTTATCTGAATATTATCAGTGGATCACCTACTGGTTTTATATTATGTTATTGTTCTTTATTTCAAGTACAGTTACTTCTCACTTTCATAAACATAAACTGTTTTGAGATTAAATTCCAAACCACACGTACGTGCCTACAAAGTACATGTAGGCCTACATGTACGTACAGATGTTCGCTTACATGATGTTCGCTTAACGATGCGGTTGATCGGTCGCACATGCGACAAGCGGAACAGCAGCTTTCGCGTAAGACAAGGTCCGGATAATACGAGCTAATTTAGGAAGTCCCCAGGCCCTGGTGTTAACAAGAGTCGACTGTACAGGCTTTCAGTGGCAGCCATTTTGCAGGGCAATTCTTTCGTTCCGGCAAACACTACATTTTCCTATGGAGTCAGTGGTGGCCCACGGCCAACTGAGCACCACAGGAAAGCGCTTTAGTATTAAACCAAATATCGTCATCACTACAGCGGTCTATTCATGAAATGCTCTCTTCCTCATTTAAACTGACATGCCCAAATAACAATACATAAACCAATTTCATGGGGCTGCCTACTGCAGAATTACGCGCTTACGATCTCCATTATGTGCTTACTGCGCAAGCACAAAACATTCTGCGCTAACCTTTTAAACAGAGAATCCTTTTCTACAGGATGTATGCAAGCACATGAGCAAAAATTCCTCACTAACCCATGAAATACGTTTGCCGTAAACACAGAATTTTCTGCTACAGTAAGCGCCAATTTTTTGCTTGAGTAAGCAGTGCCATGAAATTGGGCCTAGGTAGCTTTCTTAAGCCTTTTTGTACTGGTACAAGCATTTCATAAAAGAATAATTTTTTCATGTTGAGGTATTTAGTGTTTTATGTCGCTGTGATTTTCTGTACTTCTGTTTTGATTCTTAAATTTATGTTAATAAGCCTTTTGCAAGTTAAATTTGAATAAAATCTGGTGCACTATGGGCGTTGTCAGGTTGCACATAAACGCAACAATTTGAATCCCCCAGACTAAAGACACTGTTGCTATACCTCGTGATTCGGGGCAAGCTTTTGCATAGCGACCACTATCTCTGGAATGGACTGGTTCCTTTGTGCCCTTCTTATTCATTTCAAACAGTGTATTATTGCAAGGCGTCTCTTATGTAACTATAAAGCAAAAGCTTGCCCCGAATCACGAGGTATAGCAACAGTGATTTTAGTACGGAGAGTTCAAATTGTTATGTTCATGTTAATTTAAAGAACTCGGTGTACCAGATTTTATTCAAATTTAACTCACAAAAGGCTTATTGTGGCTCTCCGGTACATACATTTTGGCCAGCTCACCTGTATCGATATGTAATAAATCAGTACCAATATCAAATTTTTCAATGTTATCAATTGATATCAATGTAGCAGTACAATACATGTAGCATTACAGTGCAGCTTGCATGACCCGACCAAACATGTGATCAGTGATGTCCGAAGTACATAAAATGCCTAGGGTTCTGCTGCAAAAGCTCCTTGCGGGAAAACGGGAGACGTAAAACTTAACCTCATTTTCAGATCGCTGCCTTTTTATTGACGGTCAGTGCGCATGTGGCTCACACAGGAGAAACAAACGAAACCTTGTATCGCAAGGGGAGCACATGGGTCATTCTACAAATTCAACGGCCAAAAGTGTGACACTTCTGTGTCCTGTTTACACCTGAACTGTGTGCTTTGACACGGAAATATCACTGAAACTGATTACCGACTATTCCTATCTGTTTGACGAGTAATTTGCATCGGTGTATCACTCTTGGAAATTGGAGAATGTGTTCTGAACTACAAAATCAGATGTCAGATGTGACCGGGGAACTAAAAAAACATCGGACCCCCAAATATAGAATGACTAACATGAGGTTTTAAGTAACGCATCGAAATGACTCACCGGCCTGGGCCCAGAGGTGGGGACCACCTCCTCCCACTGGTTGGACGTGAAGTTGTATCGGACGATATCATCCAGCACACTATTGAGGTCGTAACCTTCATTAAACCAAACACAAATAATAAATACATACACGAATACATGGACATGTATCCGGGTAACTCCAGAAATTCGGGGTCCAAAAGTGTGACATTTTTGTGTCCTTGTTACATCTGACCTTTGTTATTTGACATGGAAATATCACTGGAATTCATTTCAAACTATCACTATTTGTTTGGCAGGTAATTTGCATTAATTCATCACTCTTGGAAATTAGAAAATGTGTTCTAAACTTACAAAATCATATGTCAGAAGTGACAGGGACATGAAAAAAAAATGGACCCCTAATTTTTGGAGTTACCAATACCTATAAATATCATTACAACCCACTGACGTAATGTCCAGTGGGCCAAATGGCTTAATAAGATGCACCTAGCACGCCCCACAACCCAGAACCATTACGTTCTGACGGCGTCAGAAAAACGTGATCAGGAGTATCCATGAATGCGCATTTCACGTTGTGAAGCGCGACTGGTTTGTGGGGTGACAAGGTTCGTCACAGCTCAGGGCAACTCCGATCAAGGACCGCAGTGAACCACAGTCTGACTGACTGCGATAGAACGCACGCTAGTCGACGATGGTTGCGCTAGACTAGCTGACTATTCGCCACCAGCCAACCAAAGTCAGTCGCGCTGTTGGTTGCCACAGAAGCTTTGAATAGCACAGTGCAGAGGGGACCAGTTATACGAAAAAAATGGTGGAATTAAAGTTTGTCGTGAGCAAACAATCATTTTCCATTGTTATTTGTTCACCCGTCCTTGCCGTTGGCATGACGTCACTGTGGCCTTTTCACAAACCGTAAAGGGGTAAAAATGCCCCTAACAACCCTCCAGGGTTTTTGGCTAGAAACCCTGCCAGACACATCAGTCTGCATCGTTGGTCAAAGTGGCTTGCTTGCCCAGTGTAACAAGATCCAATCGGTCAACTCTCCCCAAGGCCAAACAGCCTGGGAGTATGCAGTCGGCAGTCACCACAAGATCCAACAGTGGCATTGTTCAATGGGACTACCGCCTATTGTCTCAATATGGCCAGCTTGCTTGGCTGCTATTGTTAATTGCCAAGTGCATCAAAGCGCACCAGACTTTTTCACCTGATGCACTGTGCTGCGTCTGGCAGGGTTTGGGTTAATTGCATTTTATGCTTTGAAGGACTGCACTGTAGTCCTCAGGAGTCAAACAGCGAGAATGACCTGACAACAGTTCATTAGAATCATCTGAACTTCAACTTCACTGCACATGCGCTAGGCACGTCACAAACCAACCACACCGTAACTTCGTCAAGTTAAATCCACAATTATGGCCAGCCGGTTCTGTTCCATGTAAGCAAGGAACTCCGGGCTGTTGAAAACTCTGACTTGGCTGAGTTTGACTGAGTGGACAACTTCGTCTCGCATGGACGTTCACATTGGAGGGTTATTTGTATGCACTTACCTCCAAAGACCCACAGGCTGTCTGTGCCCTCATGGTACTGGGCCGTGTGGCCCGTTCGTGCCCTGAAGACGGACTGGATCCCTGACGACACCAGCACGGTGTCTCCCCAGCCTGTGTTGTCATTGGTGGATAGGCTGCACCCCTCGCCCACAAAGCCTGCATTGCACGTGCACTGCGGCATCTGTCAAAGGGATGTTCATTTTCAACAGAGTTTAACAAAGCCAACACTGTCTGTATTTCAAAAATCAACGTACATTGTAATTACACACTCACAATGCAATTCAAGCAAGTCGGTCATTGGGTCACAAACATTTATCCAATAGAGGCCAGCCGTCGCGTCCTTATGCATACCAGTGAAAAAGCCAGAAAAAAATAGACTGGGTCGCACTCCCATGCGCAATCCCAAAATATTAGTGACTCGGTCTCAATATGTGCAATGTACAGAATCCAATCAGTGCAGAATGTGTAATTCTGTGCTGTGACCTGTAACCAGTCTATGTATAACAGTAGTCTGGCGCCACATTTTTAACATCACACAACTTGACAACACTGATATGGTTGCTATACCACGTTGTCTACAGTGCCATGCATAACTAGTCCATGAAAAAAAAAGTGCTCAGTGTGCCAGCCGTTGACAGAAACGCTAGCGCTAAACGTGCTAAATGGTAACTTGTTACTTGAATACAACTTTCAAATAGGCCTACTGATCAATGAAGAAGGGCACGTTGGCCAAGTGGTCGCAAGGTACGTGTACACGCTATTTTTTAAGGTCATCATGGCAATTCACAGGGGCATCGCAGTAGTGGACGCGGCAAAGATCAAAGCCTGGTTTTGAACTTACCAACGTTGTGAAGTCGCAGTTCCCCCGGCCGGCCGATTGGCCGCACTCGTACGGGCAACTCCTCCACTCGCACGAGTCTCCCTTATATCCAGACTCACACACACATTTGTAATTTTGACACACCCCGTGCCCTGAACAGGCGTTGGAACAGTTCTGTATCGTGTACGTCGCTGTCGTACCGTTCAGTGGGTAATTGGTGTCGCTGTACAAGTGTATTAACATCTAGAGTGGGCAAAAAAAAGACAAAAATCAACCAACATCATGAATGTCTTTGCAACCGCGCACATCACAAAATTGTAACTACAGGGTAATGTTCAATTTAATTAATGATATCTGCGAGTTAGCCACGTCCCATGGACAACTTGCAACACAAATCTCACTTGTAAGTGTGTGAGATGCACGATAGACAGACGTGTTGACCTCACCACTCAATTTGCCAAAAACGTGCTCGCCTCTGAAAAACATTGTCACATGCTTCCCAACCCAAGAGGCTCTCTCACAAAATGAAATCTCAGGAACTCCAACCAACTTACCATGCCCCGAATCAATACTCAAAGATGTGAACAATCTCCTGTCCCCTCTATGATCAGATTAATAAATTCTCAGTGGTTTTAGGTGTTCATATGTTCTTGTTCCTCTGATCTTATTTCCATTTTAATCACTCAAATTTTATCTACAATTGTAAGTCGCTGTTATTTGTTTTTTTAAACTGTTTATATGTACATGTATGTAATGTCTGACAATCATTGTAAATATTAATTATCTCTGTGAACCAAATATCTTTAGTCCTTGGACTTTTTCTTTGGTCACCATCTTCATTTTAACCCCTTGACGACGGGAACTTTTTTCTGAAAGCCAACTCCGAGAATTCCAGCCTCGCTTGGCCATGAAGGCCACCTGCCAAACCGCAAATTCTCGGTTTGCGGCCCTGCGTGCTCTGCATGCTTTGAATTACACGGTGAAAAGGCATGCAGCTCTACTCACCCTTCCACATTCCTGTTGCCTCTTTTCAAAGTGGGGACTATTGTGAAGCTGGTGATTATGATGCAAATTCAGCCTTTTCATTTCTTGGCAACACACAAAGGCCAATCACCATATATACAAGAGCAGGGTATGCCTTCTTTCACCATGTTCGCTCGAGCGTGGACCGAGAATAATACCATTTACCGTCGCAAAGGGGTTAACAATAAAAACGAAATGAATGAATGAATGAAAAGTGCTGTAAGTAGTGCAAACTGGCACATTACACAAGAGATCTGAACCCATTTGCTACACGTAATGGTTTATAATAGCTCGTTCTGGTACCATTCTGATCATCTTCACTGCATTTGGAAACACACAACCTTGGCTGGTCTCCTCCAACTGTAGTAAGGAATTAGGATCACCAAACTGTAGTTTGGATCATCCAGACCTGGAGGTGGGACCAACCAACAGCAGATGAGACTGCCAAATTGTAGTTGAATTGCCCAACTGCAGATGAGATTGCCCAATTGTAGCTACATTGCCAAACTAGACTGTAGTTGACATTGTCCAACTTTCGCATCATCCTACTGCAGTTGAGATTGCCCAACTGTAGATGGATTGTCCAACTCCAGTTTAGATTGCCAACTGTAGTTAAGACTCCACAACTGTAGTTTGAATTCCAACTGTACTTGGGATATTTTTTAAGCACAGTTGGGACCCTTCAACTGTAGTTTGGACCCTCCAAATGTACCAGCAGTCAGGAACAGTTCTGTAGTTGGGATCTTCCCAAGTTGGGTCAGTGATAATAGTATTGCTACCCTTCATTGACTTTAGGAACTAGTAGACCACTTCTTTTCACATGGACTCACTTTGCCGCTTTTGGCTTGCACTGGCCCCGGTAACAAGTTGCCACTGTAGGTGCCCAGGACGGTACTGGTGAAGGTGTCGCCATCATAGATGGTCACGAAGTCGTAGGTGCACTCCGTCTCAAACTCCTTGAACGTCAAGGTGATGGTCATGTTGGGATCCGGAGCTGAATGTCAAAAAAATAGAAAATGTACCCAAAGGTTGCGGTAAATCAAGTCTACTTGGGGGTAATGGGCAAGTCAGCTTCCTTCAGACTTTGATTTACTTTCTGTAAAATCAGACTTGAGGACCGAGCGAGGCATGGTTAAGAATTACACATGCATATAACCTGTGTTATAGCCAGCCATATTTTAGTGCAGGACTATTCAGTAATGCCTAGCGGAGGGAGCGAAACGACCGGAGTCTTGCAGGTCACAGCCCAGGGTCCCCTTAAGGGGACTCTAGATTGCTTTTTCAGTGAGTTTTTCTTTTCAAATTGATCAAGAGGTCAAATTTTTAAAATTATGGCAGGTGAAAATATGAAATTTTCATCGTGACTGCTTGTTTTTTCTGGGATTTTGAAGGATTTTTGTGCCAGTCGGTGGGCTGTTTCATCAAGCTCAGTGCTGAACAGTAGAACGCTGTGATGGAGATCCCTGACCGGCGTAGCTACAATACATAACACTGGTATAATCCTAAATGCTTCAATAGAAGCGATCAAATACGGTATGTGACATGAGAAAACAACAACAAACGCTAAAAAGCAAAAAACGCAAAGCTGCAAAATTTCGCTCTAAATTTGAACGTGCTTAGTCGATTTTATCTTTTTCATGTAATTCTTTTCCGTACATGCATAGAGCGGATATTCCATCTCAACTGCACATCAAGTCTGCTTGAAGTTAAAACCTGTTATCACGCTCCCGCTTTATGGAACACGAGTTCACGTAGCACATCTGTGTCAAGTATTCCATGAGGATCCTTGTGGTATACAAGGCACAGGTCCATGCACTCCATTACTCTGTGCTTCGCTCACACTCATGTGATAACTTCTGGTACATGTAATGCTATTATGCACCAGTGATGTAGTTGAGTACTTTTTGAGAACCAAGTTGCCTAACAAATATTTAACTAGTTAGGAGGGAACAAAGCTGAAGTACATCGGCATTTGATGGTACATGAATAAAGGTAAGATTACAAAGCAACATAATGACTTCAGAACATTACTATTTGATTAAAATTAACTTTTTAGGACAAAAGCACTCAGAAAGTACTCGGCCGAGTACTTTCTGAGTGCTTTTCTCCTTAAAACTTAAATTTTACACAACTGGGAGTGTCTGAAGTTATCTTACCTTTGCACATTTACCATCAAATGCCTGTGCACTGCGGCTTTATTCACTCTTACCCAGTTCAGTATTTTGTGGAGAACGTTGGTACCCGGAAAGTACTTGACTACAACACTGTTATGCACACAATTGATTGGACATAAGTCAGTGTCAACCTTGCACACAGGATTTCCTTCATGTACATACACCTGTCCATGCAGACATGTAGTGGCAGACTAAGAAGGCAATTAACATGATAAATAGGAGCACACCGGTACATTATGCACAATGTGCATAGAGTATAAATTTGCATCAACATGTTCACAGCGTGACCGGTACCTGCATTTTTCAAAATGTAAATAAAGGGAAGAAATCCTGGTGGCAATGGTCCACGATTGACCCAGCATACTCATACTGTACAGGTACCTTCGATGAGCCATTCGCAGTGGACGTTCTCGTCGTAGAAGCCCGGCCCGTCGGTAACCGTCCCTTCCAGGTCAGTCAGCAGCACCCTCCGGAGGCCAGAGCAGCCCGCGGCCAAAGCCAGCCGACCGCAGGCGCATATCAACAGCAGCACCAGGCACGCCGCCGTAGAGAGCGCGCCATCCATGACTTTTTTAGACCTCTCTAATCTGAATGTAAGCATGTATCACAGGAAGACAGGCTGGAAATTACATGTTAATTTGTTCTTTGCCAAAGAAAAGATCAGACGACGACTGATAACCCGTGCACCGGTAGAGCATGTAGTGACGTTTCATGTGTAAAACACGTACGGTAATCTCATCAGTTAAAGGCACAATGAACAGTACATCATTTGCAGTTAAACCCACCCCCCAAAAAATATTACAACGAGAAACACACTTTTAAAAGATTTAAAGTTTGAAAGATGGTTATGGGACTTAAACTCTCGGTGAAGTTCCTCTTTCTGGCAAGCTGTCATTTTGAAGAGAACAATGTAAGAAATAGGGCCGAGTCAATTAGAATGATTCACTAGTCCAATATTTGACCTTCAATTCAATTGAACCGACCGACCGAGTGTTCAGGAACAAACCACATACATCAACTGCAATAACACACACCAATTTCCATTACAATCACTGTAAAGACCCTATTCACGTGGAGGCCATTTTTGATCTTATTCACCAAATCTGTTTTACATATTGCAAACCGTCGATTAAGATGGCACCAGACTGTTTTATACTTCTGTGCATTGCAAGCCTCCCTTTCAATAATTTTCAGAATCTGGCAATGTACAACTCTGTGTGTTCAATCGTAAATTTGAAACTAATTATCAGAATAGACAGGTGCAATTTTGTCATGAAATTTCATTTTATTGCTTTATTTGTGCTCTCATCATTCAAAATGAAGAGTTAGCCTCGCTTTCAAATTCAACATGGCTAGCCCTGAGAATAAAGTCTATAGCTTCTCACGTCTAGGGGCACCCAGTATCTCCAGCCACGACTTAGCAAGATTTAACAGAAGAACAGAAGAAAATTTCTATTCCTTTAAATTTTTAATGAGTCATTTACTTTTGAATTGCTGTAAGATACATTATTCTGTCACTTTTCATGTGAGTCTTCTCGAAACAAGCCTCCATAGTGTGATTTGTCTCATTTGAAACCACAAAAAATTCTCCCTTCATTTTCATAAATTTTGTAGGCATTCCACTATTCAAATTTTGGAAAATAAATATTCGATAATCGATCAAATATTCGGATATTCAGCACAGCCCTAGTAAGAAAGCTTTCAACAATGTGTTTGGACAATTGCCATTAGAAGCAAGCGCAAGAATTGACATAACACACAAGCACACGGTTACTGCAAGTTGACGGTTCAGTTCGTGACATCGCATAGCTGCATTCTACTGCTGAACGTGAGAGCATGTCCCGGAGGCTGAATTCAGGCACAATTCAGCACATGACTCGGCAACTTTGATCAGAAACCAAAATCCTAGAATATTTTTTTCAGCCTTCACCGAGCTAAGGTTTTGACCACATTGTTTCCAGGCACCCTTCCTTAGGTTCTGAGCAATTTGTTGCCTCAAAGGAACAGAATGCCCGGATGACAAATGGATATTGTTTGGCTTACACTACACAGTACTACAAAATACTAATAGTCTGAGCCTGAAGGACCTAGCGCTACAGATTACTACTTCTGGCTAGGTTACTTCCATTGTTACTCGTACAGAGAACAATAAAGCCATGCGTTCATAGTGCCACAGCACTGTATGGTACATTGTCTTATCTATTGTATCTTATGGCTTCACAGAACAATGCGGTCATGTCCTCTTACATGTACAAGCGACAGCGCTCAGTACTACATTTTACTACAAGTAGCAATTTGTAGTATTATGTAGGGTTAGGGTTAAAATGCAAACATGTTTTGGGCAAAAAAGGGAAGAGTTCTGTATCCAGACATCATGTGACACCGTACATGTACGTACAAACCCTATGAGATTGGTCTTCAATGGTCCAACATTTTCAGTGCTAAATTGACTTTTTAAGAAATGCCAGTACTCTGTGATGGCCAATAAACGGTAAGAGTTCCATACGGATACCAGTATTATTCCCTACAGCGACCCATTAGCTGTCAGAAAGCAAAAACATGTCCTGAAAAGTTCAATTTAAGAGGGAAAATACCACGTCGTTTACTTTAATAGAGAACACTTAGAATTTTTTAGACCAATCTCAATGGGTTTGTGCATGGGGTGTCAGGTGGTGTATGCATGGCACTCATTTCTAATAAACTAAATGTAGCTGTACTGCAAAGGAAAATCAGTGATGTCTGTATATGGAACTCTCACTGCAAAACCATACATTGGGGCCTTATTCTGGCCTTGAAATCTCGTACATGTACAATCTTTATGTACATGTACTTGTACAGATAATTGACACAGAACATTTTCTTGGGGGGGGGTTAATGTTATAAGTGTTCATTTACTTTTCTGTTACACCCTTTATGCGGTCATCATGGTGGCTTCTGACTTGTACTGGTATTTGATTGTGTAGAATAGTCCGCAAAATCATCCTAACTTTATCTCCTAAGTCAAAGACAGTGTGTTCAACTTCCTGGCAATTTCAAATAAGCCTTAAATCGCTAAGCATGGGTGATTTTGCACAATGTAAGTAACTATGAGAGGCATCGTGGGAAGGAACGAGGGGCAAACATTACGGGTCCCTGTTCCTTCCCACAATGCCTCTTTACTATTATGCAAAAGGCTAATGATACATGTATGCTAATAGTCTAAGTGTTTAAAAACAAATTGGCCTAATGTGCGTGATCGTATAGTCGCCAGGTCCCTTATTTTGCCGCTTACTGAGAAAACCAATCAGACTTGACAGAAGGCGGTGAAATTAGGGACCTGGTGACTATACTGTCATGCACGTTAGGCCTACAATATACTCCTCCATGTTCTGGGAAAGTAACCAATGAGTATGGATTTTTTTCCAGCAGGCTATTGAGCTTTATTCATTTTTGATTCATTTACTTTTTCCGACTTTTACTTAGTTTTAGGACTAAAGCCACCTTTTTATCGGTTACTGTAAAGCAGCAAACATGTAAGTCACGGTGAGCCTAGCCTCAAATTAAATTTGATCATGTTTGGATGTTGACCAATAAGCCATCCAGTGCCTTTTGTTCTAGAATTTCAATCCCTCCTAACCAATAAGCCTTTTGCGAGTTAACTTTGAATGAAATCTGGTAGGCCCACAGTACACTGAGTTACATGTACAGTACCTGACTGCTCATTTACATACAAGTAACAATTTGACTTCCCTAACAGTTGTTGCTGTACCTCCTGATTTAGGCTGATTCAGGGCAAGCTTTTGCATAGCAACCACCATCTCTGGAATGGACTAGCTCCTCAATGCCCTTCTTATCCATTGAGAACAGTGTATCATTGTAAGGCGTCTCTTATGTAGCTAAGCAAAAGCTTAGCCCGAAGGACGAGGTATTGCAACAGCATCTTTAGTGTGGATAATTCAAATTGTTATGCTCATGATGTGAATTTAAGGAACCCAGTGCACCAGATTTTATTCAAATTTAACTTCCAATGGTTATTTACCTGGTCTCTGCTGACAGCAATGACATGAAACTTGAAAGACATGTATGTCTGGGAACTAACTGCTCCAAAAGACAACGATTTTGCTCTGCAAATATCCCGGATCTTAAAAATTTATCAAAGCAAGTGCAGTGTTTCGTGTGACCGGTGCTGAGGTTACACGGAGGGCAGATGGGAATTCCCTGCCTCAACCATTAAACTTAGGATGTTCCTGACGCCATTTTGCCTTTTTTTGGATCAGCTGCTATCATGGCTATTTTTGGCGATGGCTAAAATAATTTTCGTCCCTCAGATGAAACCAAGCGACAAAAAAACCTTACCTCCCACAATTACGCATGAAGACTCCAAAACCTGTACTCCAACTTATAAATGAGTTGTTTCTTTCTCCAAAGAGTCCATCATTTCCCTCGTTTTGCGTTGGGAGTTGGAAGGAAACGAGGATCCACCGCTCTGCCAGTCAGCCAAGTCTAGGTGCCTTGTTCACAAAAGCCCTTGGATTTTTCGTCGTCGCTACGTTAGCTATGTCATGGTACGTACGTACGTATGTACAACACTACCACTTTGCATAATTAATCTTAGTGCGCCCTCTGTTGGCCATTGCCATGCTCAATGACTGTTCAAACATTCTTTGAAAAAATCGACAAATTATGAGTATAAATTTTGAAAGTAAATTAATGACAGAGAAATAAGTAATTTGTGATCGCCCTTTTCAAATTGTATGGCCTTCAATTTCATGCTAGTATTTTTTAATACTTAATTGCCAACGTCTCCGTTTCATGTCACTCCCCCAAACTTACCCTGACTTTGAAGTTGAAGTGCTTGCTGCATGACACCAATTGCTGCGGCGTCCCCGAAGAATGCACGTAATTACATGCAACAGAGTAAAAAAAAATTTCTGAATTTACATTCAGTTTGAACTCTGTACAGCACACACTGGGGGATCGATTTGAAAACCTACTAAAAAGACCGCCTTGGCGACTGTAACTTTTGTTTTAATTACTTATTGACGAGATATGATTTTGAAAGTTTTCTTTAATGATGGAATGTAAGAACATCACCAACAGCTGGCAATTCCCCATTCTGACAGTTAACCAAAGTACCGAAAAAATTGGATATACATGTACATGTACATCATACATGTACAACTGAATGTACGGTAGGCAAGCATGTAGGTCTGTCGTGAGAAGCAGAATACTTTCATTCGGTCATGTCCGTTCCGAAGTCACTTACTTTTGTGAAGAAGGGCAAAATTATTATTTGACATGTAATTCTTTTTTCCCCGTCTCTATCATGTTTATTAATTAAAGATTTACACTTTCTTTTGACTGATACAGGTCAAGTCATCGATAATATCTGGGTCTTTGAATGAATTAAACTGCTTGAGAATACGAAAACATGTCATTTTCTTATTTCTTCTGTATCCTTTCTCTGTAGCCCGGTACCCAGCGAGGGCGTCCTCTTGATTACACGGTGTGGCACGAAATATTAGCTGGTAACCCTACGTGACGCTATCCGATTTGAACTGAAAAAAAATTCGGGTCACCAGTTGCAACACAGTGGCATGTCTTTTCGACGTGAGACTTGTAGAGGTAACGAGAAATTGGTGGCAGTGTGAAGAAGAAAATCGAAAATTTCCTATTACTCTATAGACTTTCAAGGCATTTATACATGTAGTTTGAATTTTTGTATTATAAAGTACTTGAATCATTGTAACGTACGTAAACAATAGATACGATAAGGTCGTAATATAGCTGTGGTTAATGTGGTTAAAAACCTGACTGGTTACGTGATGTAGGCTGTATCATGTACATGTACGTGTACATCATGATTGTACTAGTAGTAGTACTACTAGTTGTAGGCTGGGCTTGCTTCGAGAACCCATTCTAAGTAACTAACTCCGTTATACTTTGTGTGACTTACATGCAGAGGAGATAAGGTTTACATACCATCGTAACGCAATGGAGATTTGGAATCAAATTTTTGTAGTGAACATGGTAAAATGGTTAACAGCTGTAAGAAAATCAAATTTTCCCCTGCGTAGGCCTACCTCCTTAAAAAGGGATCTAACAAAAGCATGAGACTACGTATTGTTTTAAAAAATGGGGTTTTTGCTCACCAATTTCTCGCTTCCACCCGTTGACTGTCACTCTGTTCATGCTATTCGTACTTATTATCAGACTGTGCATGTGTTGAGCCCACCAATGACTGCGCTTGGTTTGACCTTTTTCGGGGGCAGGGGATGATATCTTGTGTTGTTTTTCATACTGGGACTGTCATAGCTACTGCTGTGACCTGGAAACACACATCGGGCAAGACCTGCAACATGTGCTTTGCCATGTGCGATGTTATTCCCCGCCACCAAAAATGGTTGAGCCAAGATGCGGAGCAAGGGCAGTCATTGGTGGGCTCAACGCATGCGCAGTCTGATAAACACCAATGGCATGAATGGAGCGACAGCGGGTGGAAGCGAGAAATTGGTGGACAAAAATCTCCTTTTTTTTCATAAATACTCCGTCTCATGCTCTGAAACTTTTGTTATCCCCTTTTTAGGAGGTATAGATTAAGCAGGTATGCTGACAGGGGACATTTGATTCAATAGCTTTGTTACGGCTGTGAACCATTTCAACACAAAAATTTGATTCCAAAACTCCATTGCATTGCAACGCCATGTAAACCTTGTCTCCTCTAAGTCACACAGAGTATCACGGATTGCAACGGAGTGACAGTAGTGACTTAGAGTTTTCAAAGTAGGCTAGGCTAGGCCTTCAGTACCTGTTCTTCGCATATGCATTCCTTCAGTTCCAGTTGGCAGTAGGTGCATGTGTAATAACTGCAGTTTTGTATTTAATACTGTAGGCCTAGGTAAGACCTTTTGATGTTGAAACAGTATTCTTGTTTTTCCCATCGGAAAACGAATGACAGAAAAAGGTACAATTGCAGATACATGTAGACAGGGCCCGACGTATACTCCTTGGTCATATACTGGGCCCCGTCCCGATTGATCGAAAAGGTTAACCTGGGATGTCGGGGCATAATCAGACATTCGCTGGATTTTGTGAGCTGAAATTGCAGAATACCCCGCCACTCGCCCTTTCCACTTCGGAGCCGGCTACAAGGTTAAAGGCCACGAAGAGTTACATATCTACGAACGCCAGTAATTCTTCCCTACAGTGATTTAGTAACCACCAGAAAGCAAAATATGTTCAGAAAAGTTCAATTTAGGAGAGAAAATATCACGTCGTTTACTGAGAAAATAGACCAGTCTCATGGGGTTTGCGCACGGGGTGTCAAGTGATGACGGTGTATGGAACTCTTTCCCAAGGTTACGTATGCAGTATGCATTGTGTCAAGATGACCACAAGAGGGAGCTTCAACTCTGCCATCGTATCGGCCTAACCGCCAACCCTGGACTTCTTTGGACTTAGAGGTTTTTGCCCTTTCCCACTGACTATGTTCATTCGTTGCCTATTTTCAGCACCATTTCCGCGTAGCCGCCAATCCGATAGTTGATTTGGACTCAAAAAAGAGTTTTTCAACAATTTCCATTCATTTCGTGTTGCTTTGTTCTCAAGAAAGGAGACTTCAACTTCAATGTGTACAATTGAATCATTGTGCTTGTGTGCCATTTTACTCTGCTGTTTGTAAAAAGGCCTTTTACTCTGCGAATGAAGAATTCCTTAACCACTTCCTGCCGGGGTGCCTGGTTTCAGGCACCGTGTGTTTATACGCAGAGTAAGAGTGCCCGGTTTCGGACAAAAGAGCTGGTCTGTGTAACAAAAGACTGTACTGGGAACAAAGGACCTGCTGCTTGGAATTGTTTTGAAACAGTATATCACTGTTTTGGGCATAGCGTGCCCGCAGATTAGCACCGCAGACAAAAGTGCTCCAGGGCCCCATTGATGAGGGACACAACGCTGCTGCTCCCTAACCCAGCTGCGTATGACACTACTGGCATTCACTGGAACGAAAACCACACAGTTCTGGGCTCTCTTTTACAGGGCTGCAGGCCTGGGTTGAATACATGTACTCGGGCGTCAATAAAGGTTTGCCTGACAGATTAGATTAGCCACCAGAGAGTTGTTCGTGTGGGTTCGTTCAAGAGAAATCCACCTGGCAGTTAGTGGTTATACTTGTTGGTGTTGGCCATGGTCTATTTAGCAGGCTACAGTCCTTATTTCTGTGAATAAATAAAATAGAAACTGTTTTTCATTCCTCAATACAAGTATTGAATGGAGTTCCATTTTATTATTTTTATATTATTTTACTATATTATATTATATATTTATAATATTATATATTTATTCATATTATTATATTTTATATTTTTATATAAATATTATCATATTTTATATTTTTTATTATATTTTTATTTTCGAACCAGAGAATGAAAACTGAAAAAAAATATGTTTGACACCACATTGCATCTCCTATTTTTAAAAAGACCGGAAAGAAAATTTTGTATATATACTCTTGTTTTTTTTGTGGTGCGGTTGTGATAGTTTTCTGCAGCAGAGAGGTAGATGACACCTGCAAAGTTGTTCTCCTTTGACCCTGTGTTTTTTCTTCAGAATAACGAGTCACCATGCAGATCTTTGTGAAGACCCTGACGGGCAAGACCATTACGTTGGAGGTAGAACCTTCCGATACCATTGAGAATGTCAAGGCCAAGATACAAGACAAGGAGGGTGAGTAACAGACTGTCTGAGTTTTTGTGCATTGGCAGCCTCTTGCAGTCACAGGGCAGAGTACAGATAATCGTGTGCTCAATCCCCTTGCCTCAAGCCCTAGGTATTTCTAGCATGGAATTCGTGCCTTTATAGTTTGTTGAAAATCACACACATGTACTTCAAAAAAATCTTGGGGTTTATGGGGATATATGTTTGGTCACAGCTAATTGTTCACAGCCATTTGGTCACAGCTAGTTGATTTTGCCACGGTTAGTTGTTTGCCACATCCACTTGATTTGGCCATAGCCATGTGGTCACAGCTAGTTGATATGACCACAGCCAGTTGATTCAGCCGCAGCCAGTTGATTTGCTCTTGCCACTAAGGGTGCATCCGTAACAATTCTTCAGTGGTCCCACAGAAGCACTTGGTTTAAATCTTCTCTGGCCCGAGAACTTTTCAAATGGCCGGGAACTTATTATATTTGCAAAAAAAATGAAATTGATGCACTGCAGTAAACTTGGTGCAGCTGTATGGGTTATTTTGCTCAGATGCTGAATGCACCGTACATGTTCATGATGCACACATTATGCCCAAGTGCCTGCCCATGCTCTGTCGAATAAGTGGACTCGATCAGTGGAATGAAGTGTCCATACGCTACTTGTGGACAATGTTGATTTGGTAGTACGTTGATTGCACACTTAAAAGGAAGTGCTCGCCGAAAAATCAGAAAATGAACATTTCTATGAAACAAAGTCAGAATGAATTTCACTTTCACACTTATTCTGCTTGCTTGTCCCAGGTGTGGCATTATATTTGGCCAGACAAATGTACCATGGTTTCAAAATACCAAAAAACCGTAATGACAGTGGTTTGGAAACAGGACTGTACAGACACTGACCAACATCGATCTTTTCAGGCTAGATTTATGCGACACTTCGGCACTTGTTCAAAACTATGCTTGAAGGACTTATGCATGCTCCACCTCTACAGACTACGTAGTTGGAGCCTCTGTGTGTATTCAGAACTCGGTGGGAATCGCTCAAGCATGGGGACGAGTAAACATGCCACTCGGCACTGCATGCCCGATCCACCGGGGGGGGGTATTTATGCATCCTCCATATTTCGTAGCAGGAAATCTCTGTCTGCTTGCGCGTCGTCTGCCATGAAGTAGTTAACTGTCCACTGACATTGAGCGTGCTCTCTGATTGCAGGTATTCCCCCTGACCAGCAGCGTTTGATCTTTGCCGGCAAGCAGCTTGAGGACGGCCGCACACTGTCAGATTACAACATCCAAAAAGGTACCAGGCACCTGTATCTGTACAATTTATTTTGCTCTCTAAGTAAAGTCCACCAGGCATGTCCAGCAATCATGTCCACCAGGCATGTCCAGCAATCATGTCCACCAGGCATGTCTATCAGGCATGTCCACCAGGCATGTCAACCAATCTTGTCCACCAATCTTGTCCACCAATCATGTCCACCAGGCATGTCCACCAGGCATGAAAAACAAATGATGACTGATCCACTGCCAGTGGTTTATCTTCATTACACAGTCAACTTGGATCATTTGTCATTCGTGTTGGACTTAACAAATTTCCCAGTCCTATTGATTTCTGCTCACCTGTTTCAGAATCGACCCTCCATCTTGTGCTGCGTCTGCGGGGTGGCATCATCGAGCCCAGCTTGAAGATTCTGGCCAGCAAGTACAACTGCGACAAGATGATCTGCCGCAAGTGAGTCGGCCTCTCAGTTGACGAGCAAATCCAATAGTATTTCCATCTCTTTGGGATGGAACTGAAACAGTTCAGGTGTCATTTGGAAAAAGAGCTACCGACCGCTGGTGGCATCACACGTACATGTTGCTCATACCCTAATCTGGAAGCGTGCTTGATTTTTGGCAAGGTACAACACCTTAAATACGGAAGAGGCTTTTTTGCAGTGTTTCTCCTATGTGCGAGCTTATCAGCGCAATGGCTTCTGCTTTTATTTGTCATCTTAAGTCTGAAAAAAGAACTCCTCCTACACGGATCTTTTAGCATGAGCCTAAGCTTCAGTGAGCAGTGCTGTAGTTTTAGACCATCACAAGTCCAGGTGCAAGACAAGTCACACGTAACGGCGAACGACAGGAAAGAGCATTTCTTGCAGTTCGTCTGAATACCTTGTGACATTAATCCAGATAGGGACATGTGTCAAGTCCTTGGATGGACTTGTGAAGTCTGGTGATGGTCCTTGAGAGTCCCAACCATAACACATCCTGTGAGCCATTAGGCCAGGTAAGAGACGTGCTGTTTCAAAATTTGTTTCTTCCCTTCAACCCCTGATCAGGTGCTACGCCCGGCTGCACCCCCGCGCCACCAACTGCCGCAAGAAGAAGTGCGGCCACTCCAACAACCTCCGCCCCAAGAAGAAGCTGAAGTAAGCTGGGGGCATCAACCTCCACCTCAGACGCTGGACCAGGGAAACTGTTACTACGGTGTCGTATTGTCCCAGCAGCAGGCCTCTGAAGGGTTCTGTGACAAAATATGGAGAAATGTCTTTAACATTTCACTTGTAGACAGAAAGTTATTCTTTGAGGGAGGCTACATGATATCGTCACTAATTTTGCAAATAGTTTTCAAAACTTTAGCATAAGCTGCAGCCTTTGAAAATGGTGACAATATGATTAAGTTCTCAAATAAAATGAAGGCAGAATTTCTTTTCTGAAGCCTAGCCTAAGCAGATTTATAAAGAGTCCGGATCTTAATTCTGTCCAGTGCTAAATAAATACATACACACCTGTTGTGTTGTATCAGTGGAAGTAAAATCTAGTTTTGCCTTTGGAGTGTGCTTTTTTGTGTGCGCCACTGAACTGGAGAGGGCGCTGTTACGCTGCCGTGGACGGGATCGGGCGTTAAAACTTGCATGTAAATTAAATTACATGTATTCTGTGTTGCTATATCGGAATGTCACGCCAAGGTTGGTCTGATAAAGACTATTGAATATCTATGGTATACTCGGGGTGGAAATGGGACAGTGGAGCAGAGAGTGTCCCAACTGGGTAATCAAGGAGAATTTTTAGACACTGCAAATAGACAGGAAATATTTAACATGGTCATATCCCCATGTTCCTCCCTGACTGATGGTGTTAAAAATGTGGCAGTGAGTAATGCGGCAGGTCCTTGTTTTTAGTTGGGCATTTCCGTGACGCGTTCAATGACCGTTTCAATCAATTCCCTTTAGACTGGCTTCCCATTGGATCAGTGGCGTAGGTAGGACTTTACTGGTGGGGGAAAAAGGGGCACCAGCTTTCAGTGTTTGTTTGTTTGGTTTTTTTTTTGGAGGGGGGCAAGTTTTTGTTAGCCTTGTTCAATATTCATTTCTCCGTGTTTTTCAGTAGGGGAAGGCACCTGGGCACCGGGAAATTGGGGGGGGGGGGCCTTGGGGCACGCCCCCGGCTACGCCACTGCATTGTATGGACGCCAGTATTGTTTAGCAGCTTACGCAGGAAGAATAATCTTTGCTGGAGTTCACCGATCTAAATTTGGTGCTTTTGAAAAATTTCAGTTTCTCACCTATAACAGTGCCTTAGTATTTATATTGAGAGATCGAGTCTGCCCGCTCAATGACCATTTATTGTAATTTCCGGAACTGAATCCCTCTAAATGAGAAACTTGAAGCAAAACCTAGCCTCCAAAAATACTCCCGGTGCAAATTTGAATTAGGAAGAATGAGGAGGGATTAGGCCTACCTTGTGTTTTGGAACAAACTCGCCAAAACCAGTGTCACATATGGTGCAAATTGTCATTTGGATTATTTCTAGTGAGGCGTGCTTGAAATGTAGACAATCGAGATTGGACATGCGCGTGCTATTCTCGTGTGTTTTCGGGACCTTGGCATTGCTCTCGCTGCTGGGCTGCAACTCGAGGCTCATGCTGCTTACCTTATGGTGATTATCATCACTTCAGTATGTTGGAACACTTTTACCAACCTCAACGTACAAGCTCGTACGCGACTCATCATTCTATGCACATCAACAATGTTAAGTGTGTTTTTAAATAGGATTTAACGGTGTGAGGTCAGCTAATTTGCTCTCACCAGGGCAATGTTTAAGTATGAGCGGGTCGGTGGCTTTGACCCTGGAACTATGGCGTACGGCAAAGGCCTCGGCGGGGAGCGTACCCTTGCCCTCATGCCTACCCCTATAGGTGCACCACAGGCTGGATAGGTATCAACAGGCAGGCGGAGCGTGCATTACGTATGCGCCTCAACGGGACAAGGTTGTGATTTGTTTGTACTGCACTCGAACATCACGATAAGAGAAACGCGTGTAATCAGCCTGCATGCGCCAGTGCAGGCTGTGCCCTTTTATCTATTGGCAAGTGACCTAAAACCTGTTAAATCAATCAAGTCGGAGTGACTGTGCGTGGAGGCCAAGTTGTACTGGAGCTGTCTTGACATCATTGTCTACCGTCTCCTGCCTTCTTCCGTCGACTTCATTGTGCATTGCAAGCTTGGTGTCCAATCAGAAAATTTTTCTCTCCCCTTTACGCAATTTTATACCCCTCTAGTCTGGCATGTTGTGGGTAGTGGCTAGTATTATCTACGCCGCCACGGCTTTTGGCCTGCTTAAAATTGCCTTACTTTTTACCGGCACCCTGCAGCTCCGTCGTGCCGTCAGTAAGCTGCCGTGCCCATCTGGAGCACATTCTCTGGCAGGCCACCAACCCCAGGGCCCGTACGATCCTGGATTCCAATGGCTGCGAGACACGGTGGCTGCCTTCCCCCGTGTCTACACCTTGTGGAACGGTCCCATCCCCATGCCTACGCTGGTCCACCCAGACACCATCAAGCCCCTGCTGACGAGTCGCACCGGCTCCGTCAAGTCGCCGCTGTACCAGTTTTTCGGCGACTGGCTGGGGGACGGGCTGGCTATCTCTGACGGCGCCAAGTGGAAGCGCCACCGTCGCCTTCTGAACGGGTCCTTCTACTTCGACGTCCTCCGCACCTACGTCCCGGTCTACAACGAGTGCGTCGACGTGCTGCTCAGCAAAATGGACCGGCTGGCGGCTGAGGGGAAGCCCATGAAAGTTGAGCACGAGCTCGGACTGTGCACCTTCGATATCATTCTCCGTACCGCCTGCTCCCGCGAGTCGAACTGTCAGGTAGGATCATATCCTTCACTATGAATAATGTAGTGATTGTTTAGGCCTAGTACGCTGATCATTGAATTTTAGGCTGTACCACGTGGAAACGTAATAGTGGAAAATTACTCCTGTTTTCTGGAAACCTTGTCTTGAGGTACAAACGAACTTACAATTGAATTACCAAAAAACTACTTTCACTATTTTCCCAAAGTGTACACAATCCACTTAGCCCCTTCCTGTAGCTTGTTGGCCTACACCAGTGAAAAGTTCGAACAAGAATGACCCCCTTTGAAAGAAATCAATTTTTGGGATTGAAAATGGCGGAAATTTGGCTCCAAGTCAAAGAGTCAATCAACCCGTTACATATCGCGCATGTGCTCTATTAATTGTTGCGTTTGGACATGGTGCTTGGATGAAAAGCACTCCTGATGCCCGAACAGCCATGAGTACGACCCATTATAAGCAAGTGAACAACTCGACATTATCATTCAAGTATGGCAGATTTCTCTGCAACTCCAAGAGAAGAAATAGACTCAAACGCAGCCCAGAAATAAGGGATCTTTTTCAGCTATTGCGGCGTGAATTAAGGCTTTTTGTCGTTATATTCCTTTTTATCTTTTGTCAGAAGCACACCATATAGACCTTTTTTTACCCACGTGACTGGACTGCGCTAAATGTAAACAATACCACCACGGTGTGGACTGCATTGGCCACGTTGATTGCGTAATTCCTACGGGCAGCTTCAACCATGTAGAAGCGCACGTGCGAACGCTGCGTGCTTGACTAGTTTATCTTGAATAAGAAGATTGCCATCACAACAAGATGCACTCATTGGCATCACAACACATAGCGGTCCAGCAAGATAGCGGCACGACACGTGTTAGTTCACGTGCTGGAAGTTCTGGTTGCACTACACCAAATACGTACGCTCAGAGCGAAATAGCGCCGCCTGTCGACTATCGTGAAGAGGTTGGCCTCCATTTTTTTCGCTGAAATTCTAGATTATGGCAAGAAGATCACTTTTCGCTTCAATTTTACGGGGGTTAGCCACGGAAAAAATTTTTTATTCACCTCTTCCCAAAAAACGCCCTCAAAATAGTAGTAAAACTATGCGCTCAGCTCTGAATGTAGCCGCCCGCCTCAATCCAAAATAGGCCTGCAATTTGGGCTTTTTGTGAAAGAAATACCCCGAACCGGAGAAACATTTCTATGATCCCTCCCGTCTTATTGTAAAACCCCAGACTTCCTGTTCTAACGCGCTTATTCAACTTGTGCGCGTGACGTAATCACTTCAAATGATTACGTCACGCGTACAAGAAAGGCATCAGCGTAAGAGCCAGTGCGTGAACCAACGCACGTGTGCTCAGTTGGTTTGCACTACACTTCCTTGTACAAAATGACGTCACACCTTGGTGCTATCACGTCATTTCGAGAGCCAACCTTTTATTTGGTGTACCCAGATGTTTGAGATGAGGCCTCATTTTTTCTTGAACATATTTGGGTGGCTATGTTTGTTTAGCTGAAAGGTCAGGCAAGGGATGGAGATATGGACCTCCTGTCAGCCACTATCACCATGACCGACATCGTCCAGTCCAGAATGACCGGCAACCCCCTGTTCCTGAATCCTTTGGTATTTCGCCTCTTCAGCCCCAATTACCCGAAGTGGCAGAAGGCTGCACGCTATGCCAAAATGTTCGGGGACGGGCTCATTGCCGAGAGGAAAGACGACCTGGAGAAAAGGGTAATCATTAGAGCCTTTTGTGTGCATAAACTGCTGAAGGTAACTATATATCCACCCCAGGAGCAGCACCCCCTCATCGGTTGAACTGAGGCGCGTTGGTCGGGGGTATTCATTTTGTTGGTAGCGATACGACCGTGACCCGTGCATTTCCTAGTCTTTCGTGAACCAGCGAAGTCCGATTCGGATCAAAAGGGCCTCCGTTACTGAGAAAATTGCGCCCTCTCTTTGTCCAGCTTGAGGCCCATAGCAAAATTAAAATAATATCGTGTATTGGTGAACTATTCTAATTCTCGAATATTTGACCTACTATGTTATTATGAATTGCAGTTTACTGAGGAAATAATTTTATGGTATCGTTGAAAAGTCTGAAGGACAGCTTGAAAGGGAATTCGCAGAACAAATCGAGAAAAATGGCAGAATAAATCCTGTATTTTGAGACCATGAAGCAAACATAAATAGCGGAAAATGTAAATTTTTTGTGTTAGACATTCAAAGTGTTGAGCAACGATCTACACGCCGTAGAGTGCGGCGGTAAAAAGATAGGGTCAATCAGTACGCAGAAAGAAAGCCAATGAATGGCGACATTTTGGGTCCGTTTGTCTGCCTTTCAACTTTCTTGTAAAACCACAATGTTTTAGAATGCAATTCATTTAGGTTTTCAGTGCATTTCAACTTCGAGTACACGATCCCAAAAATGAATTATCGAAAATCTGGTGTTCAACAAAAAGTGAAAAATTCAGCACAGCTAGAGTGTGATCGCGTGATAAAACGTTTTCTTACCTTGGTTAAATATTGGTCGTTGTATTGTAAGTACAGCAAAAGGGTATCATGACTTTGTGCTTCACAACGATTAAACCAACACCGCCGTCATGAGTCAAAGTATGTCCAGGTCACGTATAGTTGAAGGCAAATTTAGACGGTGTATCCGATCTGACCTCCATCTCTGATAAAAAGCTTTTAAAGAATACCAAAATGCTAATATTCGCATAACGTGTAGGATTTATCATATTTTCTTCATGTTGATTCCACATTGATAACAAGGGCTGTGATAATGGATGTAATCATGGTACATGAATCCATATCATGTTTTTTTAGCCAACGACAAATGGGCACAAAATCAGTCTAAATCTCTCGTTTCTGTCGTCTGCTCCAACATTGACAGGAACAGAGCGGTGACCCTTTGACCAGTCCCCGTGATTTCTTGGACACCCTTCTCCTTGCCCGCGACAAAGATGGCAGCGGCCTCACGGAGCGCGAGATCGCCGACGAAGTCAACACTTTCCTATTCGGCGGGCACGACACCACCTCCAGCACCTTGACGTGGGTGCTATATATGATGGCCAAGCACCCTGAGCACCAGGCTCGGGTCAGGGAGGAAATTGACAAATTGCTGGAAGACAGGGATTGCGATCAGTTATCCAGGTGGGTGCCTCTAAGTATCGCTCCAGTAGGATACTACAAGACTTTTTTGCGTGTCTCGACTCAAGACCAGCCATAATATCGAGACCAAAGAGCACAGAGACAAAGACCGAGACCACGGCTATCGAAGTTGAGACCGAAACAGGCAAAAGGGTCACAAGATACATATGTATGAGCGAATCGACTTCAGCGTCACATAAAATTTGTAGCTTGAGTTGAAATAAAATTTACTTTATAAAATTTGGAGCATGAATTAGCGCAATGTGTTACAGCCTTTACTCGGTCAAAACAGTTGCTGCGTAGTGTGTTTTCTCTATGGTAAGGGAATGATGCGTAGCTTGCTTTATGACACACTCCAGTTGCCCTAAATTATTACAGAATTCAAAAGGGGAAAACTCAATGACACTGGGATAATTCTTACCTCGATTGTCCACTAGCTCTGTTGTCGGTTTAGATGAAGCCGTGTCCGAAATACGTGGCTACATGCGGCAATTACAGGCATACGCGTAGTAGTCGTCCGCCAAAGGCTTCTTGCGTTACCGATAGACGCATGAGCTTAAATTTCGGACTTATCCTCGGAACTCGAAGTCAGTAATTATATAAAAACAAAACACGGAGGTTTACAGTGCATGTGCCCATGGTCTCCTCATATGATGTAAATGTAACACAGTGAACACAGCGAATCTATTGACAACTGGTCAGACTATCCGCTGTTGTGTAATAAAGAGGCTCTTAAAAAACAAACTGCCGCTATGGGAAGTATACCTGTAAGGTATTGTAATGGGCATCTGAACAATGTAATAACAGCGCTGCAGCATTTTTTGGTTTTGAGGGGACGTAAGACGACGGGAAAACATCTGGTTTTAATAGTGAATATAGACAAGGAATTTGTTGACGAAGTCCATTTTTTTGGTTTCTTTCCTCCAGGTTTCAGTATGTTGCATAAAATCAGTTACGAAATATTAAAATCTACCCAATACGTATAGAAGCCAGGTTCTTGCTGTCAGTGACCAAGCCTATTTTGATGCTCATTTATTTTTTTTAATTCTATCATTTTTGGTATCCTCTCAGTAAGGATCTGGGAAGTCTTGAGTACACGACGTTGGTAATCAAGGAGGTTCTGCGAGTGTATAGTACAGTTGTCATGCCGTCGCGTACCCTGACTGCTCCATACGATGTGGACGGTGTAACGCTCCCAGCGGGGACCACGGTAGCTATCAACCTCTACCAGCTTCACCACAACCCCACTGTGTGGGGCAAAGACCACATGGAGTTCAACCCGTCCCGGTTCCTGCCGGAGAACATGGCCAGCCTGGACCCCTTCGCCTACCTGCCGTTCTCGGCCGGGCCTCGTAACTGCATTGGACAGCAGTTTGCCCTCAACCAGCTACGGGTGCTGACCGCCAGGATCCTGCGGCGGTTCTGTCTGAGCCTGGTGGAGGGGGAACCGGAGCCCGTACCTTACCTGACCGTGGTGGTGAGACCGGTACTTGAGATACTACTCAACCTTGAGCCAAGACACTTTTAATCCTTTGCAGCTGCAACATTTTAGCTTTCAGCTCCACGATCCACTCGGGTCATGGCCTCTTTCCATACTTACCTTCTGTTGTATAGCTCCCAAACCTTAAAAATCAGCGTCAACACATGTAGAAACGTCAGTGATAAGGGTTAAGCTGATGAAAGATTCCCACAAAACAGCTGACTACAGTTGTCTTTATGCAGACTTGATGAAAAGGCACACATTGCCATTATGGAAAGTCCAGTAGCGTACCGAGTGGGGATTTGTGCCATATACTTTTGCCATATACCTATGTCTTGGTTAATGTCTGTTTATTGGCCACGAACGATCCCTTGACAGGGCGATATCCACATGGCACACTTACCATGAGATATCTCGTTCTGCTGATAGTGCGTGTGCGTGCACGCGTACGAACGTGAGACAGAAGAACTTCGGGAAGTTCGAAAGCGAACATTTCCGCTCCATTAGTCACTTTTGCCTGGTATCCATGATACGTTTTGTGCATAGGCTACCGGGGAATTCGATTAATGATCAGTCTCGTTCTCGTCCCCACAGCTTATAAAGTATTGCAGGCACCGCCACCAGACTACATGTACTCACTGGTATCAGCACCAGTTTCACAATAAAGTTTACGCAATTAAAGAAAGTGAGGGAACAGCAGAGTTGTAGACTCGAGTAGTTTGACTTGGATTTGAGTCAGATTTGAGTTGCTATTTTTGTGACTTGCGACTTGACTTGTAACTATCGGTTTTTGACTTGTGACTTGACTTGGACATGGAAAAAATGACTTGTGGCTTGACTTGGAATTGCACATTATGACTTGTTAAAAACGCAAGTTAGAAAACTATTCGATCGAACCCCGTTACAGTGTTAAACTGGTCCTACAAAAAAGTTCTTTGCATTACTTCGGCCGATCACTCTTTCCGCCCATGGTCAAACAAATTTTCCAAAACCTTCCTGAGTGTGCGGCTCGTTTCGCAGATCGCGGAATGACTATGGAAGATCTTGGAACTAAGATTACAGGCTGTGGGTTGAAAGCACACATCTTTCAACTTGCTTGTGCTTGGATGATGGATGAAGGAAGACCAAATTGAGTTGTGACTTGGCTTAGACTTGCAAAAATTGACTTGTGACTTGAGTTGGACTTGCAAAACATGACTTTTTGCCTACTCTGGGGAACAGTGCATTTGCAGACGATATTGTCTAAGTTTTTTAGGTTAATTATACTGTTTGACAGTAGGCCTGTTGTCTTCGGAAATTCAGAGCTTGTTTCTTTGGATAAATTCCTCAAGACAAAGGGCGCTATGCGTACCTTTAGTGTTCAAAATGTTATATCCCACACCAAAGCTGTCAACAATTTTGAGACAAACCTGAATTCTCAATTCTGGTTGGTCGATCCATGGTATCAAACGGTGTATCTAACTCTATTACACGGTTCATATGAAACCCCGCGTAATACATTTGCATTTATTTATGTAAATGTACCACAGCATTTTAGGAAGTCAACTCGTTAACCATCATGCATGTTTATGTTCTTGGGTTGTTGAATAGTGGATTTAGAGACATCGTCACCGTTTTCACAAAGAGGCGAATTTCTCACGAGAAAATCGCATTTGAAGTTGGTCTCTAGCTTGACGTCAAATTCGCGTCGCTTTTGCATTTGCACGAAGTATGAACCAGCCCTTAGGTACTGTTATACGGCTCTTCACTCAATATGGTTGACTGACGACGATCAACAGGTAGGACTGATCCTTCTTTCTGACTGATGACTTTGTAAAGCTTCTAAAATAAAAACAGTTTTCATCCTTAGGATGGAGCAGGAGTGCGGAGTCCGTGCCACACTAGTGGGGCTATCACCATGGGTGAGACTTTCTCTCCCAAAACACACCCAAATTTGCCATGTTTGCGACTGCTTCTCGTTACTGTTTCATGATTTCCACATCCTGAACTGAGGCAGCATTATCTGTAGACCAGTTAGATAGGGTAGATAGACTAATATGATTTGAGGGGAGATAGGATTCTTTTTTAAAGTTAGGAAAACTTACGATCAATGGTCACACGCAGTGAGTCACACATGTACATGATATTGCACAATGACGACCACGTTTCAGTCACGCCTTGTTTTCTGTATGCACAGTGTTTGAGGCCACGTGTATGTACTTTTATGCGCGTGCACCCTCGTTTCTAAATTATATGAAAGTATGAAATATAATTGAAATCTATGAATAATAATGAAGTACAAGTCGAAGAGGGTATGCATTCCTTTCCACGTGATGGACATGCGGACCATATAATATATTCAAAGCTTTTATTGATGTTCAAATAAGTCAATGTGTACGGCCCCGGTATATAGCCAAGGCAGGAAGGTATGAGGCATCTTTTTAAGTGGCAAAGAAAGAAGCCAGTAGTCAGTAGACCCTAGGTGGGAAAACCTAGCCTAGCTGAAAAGAAGTGGGAACCCTCTTCGACTTGTACTTGATTATTATTCATAGAATTTCAATTATATTTAATTAATACATTCACAGAATTAAGGAATGCCATTACATAACATTCGTACAAGTCACTAGAGGGTTTGCATGTTCAAAGGTGAAGGAGAGCGTAATAAACGACAAAATGAAGTCCAAACATCATATTGCCGTGGTGGCACTAGCTAATTATATCAGTGCGGTTCATCAGCCTTGCGCATTACAACCCAGAACTGTTTTTCCAAAGGATGGTTCTTCCATCGCTCTTAGATGGAAATGAGCAACGGCATTGACATTCGTCCAGTCTGCCGTTTTTAAGATTTCCTGCAGAGTTACCCCTTGGGCGAATGCTTTAGAAGTTGATGCACTGCGAAAAGCTGTGTGCGGAATAAATCGTAGCATCTATATGCCTGCTTACCGTAACACACACTTCATCCACCTAGCTAAGGTTGAGGACGTCACTGTCTTATGCGGTTTTCTTGTTGACAGAAACAATCTTGTCTCACTGCTTTGAACTCTAAGGTCATCTGTGTGGTGTAAATAGTCTTTTAGTAACTCACAACGTCATGTTCTCTTCAAATCTAGGAATAACTGTTTTGCTATGACCTCTACCCTTCTTTGGGTAGGTACTTTTCAAGATGTCCATAATAGTTATGACACGAGCTTTCAAGGAAATTAAAATACCTCAAATCAAGATACGGCAGAGTTTGCGAGCGTTTGGGCAGAGACAAGAGCCATTAAAGTTAAAGGCTTTTGGCTCAAACTGAAAAGTGTTAGTTCTGTGTTATCTGGCAAGGAACTGAAATAATCTACAACTGTGGAGACTTTCCACATCTTGGAATACTAAGGCATGGGTGGCGTTAAATTAAATACATGTACACGTTTAAGCAGTCTTATCACCACCGGGTGTTGACCAGCAACATGACCCTCCGTTAATATTGTCGGTAATATAGACGAAAGCGCCGATCTGTGTTTATGGAGGCGTACGATTTCCCTTGTGAGTGCTCATGAGCTAGAAAAATGACTTCCGCTAAATCGGGAGAGAATAGATCAGTTTGTTGTGAACAACACCAATTAGCCCCACAGTTCCATGCTGACACGTACTGTTTTTCAGTACGCATCCTCCATGATCTGGCAAGGAGAGTGGAACCGTCTGCCGATGAAATGCCTCTTGTTTGCCAGCGTTGCTTGAGATGAGCCACGCGGCCAAACGTAGGTTCAGTACTTGGGGTTGGAACTGGTGCGGGGGTAGCTGACATTCCGGTGGTAGGATGAGTGGGCGAGCGATCAACATCTGAAGCAACTGGGGGAACAAGGGTTGGGCTCCCCAGATTGGAGCAATGACAAGGCATAACCGTGCCATGTCTGCGGCTATCTTGTCTAAAATTCTAGGAGGAAAGGAGGAAATATGGTATCATATTCGCCTCTGACAATTAAAAAGCATCAGCTCTCCATGCATGGGGATTTGCTTTCCAGGAAACTCTAGTGTTCTAGTTTATGATTGGTGTGTGAAGCAAATTTAAAGATCAATATGGGGTCTGATTGTTTTCTGAACAATAGCAGCAAATATGTCCGACTGCATGCTCATTTCTTTATTGAGTCCTTTACAAGAAAGAGAACCTGCCAGAAAGTTACCTACGCCCGCTTTTCTTTCGGCACCCCACTCAAATATAGATAATGTGATGCCATTCAAGGGGCTGACAGATCCTCCCATGTTAGAAAGGTATTAAACTGTTGACTTGATCAGGATGTGAACTGCATTGAGACTACTGCATGCAGAGCACAGTGCTTTGTATATTGCAGTTAATTCCAGCCTGTTGATTTGGAAATCTTGCTCGGAAGCTGTCCACTTACCCTGTGCAAATGAACCGTCTATTTTGCAGATAGCTCCTCAGCCTGTCTTGCTGGCATCTGCAGAAATAATCAAGTCAGTGAGAGGAATTTTGATAGCTGACTTTTCACCCTTATGAGAGAGATTTAACCACCCATGGCGAAGCTTATAGCAATACCTCCATTAAAACTGCCTTGCTCTTTTTGAAGAGCATGAATCGTAGCATATTCCAGTTGGCGAAAATGTAACTTTCCTGTAGGAAAGGCGTCAAAAATTTAAATGATCACGCCTGTGACTCTGACGAGATCGTGTATGGGGACAACATTTTTCGAGAGTAATCGATAAACTTCTGATTGTAACTTTGCAATCTTCGATTCTGGAACCTTGAGGGTCATGGCAGTTGAATCGAATTCAAAGCCAAGATGAGATATGCTGGTTTGATAATTTAGGCAAGATTTCTTCGCATTGATGATGAAACCCAACGATTCTAGTAAATGCACCAAAATATGGTATGTCTCAAACTTTGGTCAACTGAGGATGCCATGATTAGGATGTCGTCCAGGAAGATAACCAGAGGAATTCCTTCACTTCTAGCCAGGGCTAGGGCTAGTTTCATTATTTTGGTAAAAAATGCGAAGGGGCGGAACTTAGCCCAAGGGGTAAGCAAGTAATCGCAAAGCATTCATTTTCCCAATAAAGTGTCAGATAACCATGATTTTCTGAACAGATCGGTATTGAAAAATAAGCATCTTTCAGTTCAATTGAAGTGAGTAAATCATTGCTCTGCATAAGATTTTTGAAGCATTCGTACCGAACATATTTATTGAGATCTCTCAAATTTATAACAGGTCTCAGGCCTCTGGATTTCTTCGGAATAACAAAAACGTTTGACACAAACTTGCATTCAGAATGGTGGATGGCCCCTTTAGTTAGGAGAGCTTCAATTTCCTTGTGGATAATACACTTTTCCTCATTGGAAAAAGATATTTTGGGAGGCCTGCAAAGCTGAACAGGTTCTTCAACGAAATACTCTGACAACCAGAAATTGTCTGCAATATCCATCTGTCCGAAGTAATCTGGGACCAGTTATTTTGGAAATATGTCAAGTGTCCGGCAATCACTGGACAATCAGATACTAAAGCAAGAAGAAGGTACCGAAACACATTTGGAAACACACGGCTTGATTCTGCCAGCTTGGATTGGGTATGCTTGCCCCAGTTACGTCCTCTGCGGTAACCGCCTGGGTTGTAAGTAGACGATGAGTGCCCGTAATTATAGCGGTCCCGACCATAATTTGATCGACCTTGGGGTAAACCTCGGAACTTGTGAGAGCATGGTTCAAAACGACGGCCTGTCCCTCTTCGTCTGCTGGCATCAGATGAAGCCAACTTCTGGCCAGCTTTATAAGCCTCAGATACTTGCTTCATAGTAGCATTGAGGTCCTCCCGAAACAACCGTTCAGAAACTGGTATGGAGCGGGAGCACAAATCTGGGTACATTGGGTCATGGAGGAAGGAGGGCGCTGGTTTCAGCTCGTCTCTGTGTTTCACGCTGACCTGATACGAGGCACTGCCTGCCAAAGTGATGCCATTGAGGGCTAGTCCTTTGGTTCTTTCAATCCGAAGCGGGGAACCGGACTTGGCTGATTCACGCAAATCCGTAAGGATACAAAAGTATGGCAACATGCCATTAATGACATGTATTTGTAATTGCTGAAAGGCCGCATCTTTAGACCTTGAGGGCGCCAGTATCGTTGCCCACAAATCAAGCCTTGAGATTGACAGGGGGCCGACACGGCGGGTGTATTAGCCGGTGAGGCGTATTTTTCAGCAATGGTCCAGTAGAGCTCCTTTTATATTGGTAATGTAACTGCTTTAAAAGCTCTGTCGGCCAAACTAGCAAACACTTCTGGGCCCGAGGCCTCGGCGGTTTCGTACATATCTCCACAAGGAAGATTGTTAAAGTCGCCCTGACCAGCGGCATGGGGAGAGCTGGCCGCCACATTACTAGCAAGCTCAAAGCTTTGCTTTGGGTCATAGCAGGCATCCTGCCGACCAAAAAAAAAATTATCTTCAAAGTATTCATGGGCGGGATCTTGGCCACTGTCAAAGCGGTATCGGGCTGTTCCTTCTTCTCTAGTAAGGTAGCTAACATCTCTTGCATATTCGCAAAGGAGGAAGATCATAAGTACTTTGTCTCCTGGGAATTAGTTGGAAGCTTCGCTTCTAAGCTTTCTTTGGTTTAACTTCGATTCCCATGGCCCTGGCCGAGTTGAATAAGCAAGTCAGACGGAGTCTGAAGATCTATATCTGAAGATCCTGCCTTGGCTGATATACCGCGGCCGTACACATTGACTTATTTGAACATCGATGAAAGCTTTGAATGTATTGTGCCATCACAATGAAAGGAATGCAAATCCTCTAAAGACTTGCATGAACGTTATGTTATAGAATGGGGGGGTGCAATGTATTGTTCACGTATGTTCACGCAGCACTGCCGGTGTATCAATTTATTTAATACATTGGATAGTATGGGACGGCGAATGACAGGGGTAGCCATAATCCGATCCTGTGTCCTGCGATACGGCTTCGAATTTTGATCAAAAGAGGTAGCGCTGGAGAGCCATAGCCAGTGTTCGATACTTGTGCATGCCGTAGTCTCACATCGCGTGTTGCCAACATAGAGTGCAATATAAACCGTTGAAAATAGGGGTTTTCCTGAAGATATAGGCCTACCCCACATATGTATTTGCAGTGGACGTTTGTAATGACACATACGATCAACCAAACGTGCAAAAGGTTTTTTAAAAGAGATATTGAGCCGTTTCATGCAACATCGTCATTAGAGTGAGTATCGTTCCTCGACATATCAAACTGATTGCTGGGACAGAATAAAATCACGGCGAACCTGATTTTTAAGTTCGTGAATCTAGCTTTAAAAACTTTTGCAATCTAGTGACCATCGGGATGGCCTTTAGTTCAACGCTGGTTTCATATCATGTGTTTCATATTCTTGTGAAAACCCCGACTGCAAGAATATCATGATTTTTTTTGCATGAAGAGAGGAAATAAACGAATTTTCACTGCTCGAAAAAGGCTACTGCATATTTAATTACACAAGATACAAGCTCTCAGACTAAGTAACTCATAAATACCGGAACTGAAATTCACTGCATTTAATATTTATATGCCGCATATAGTGTTGATACGTGTAATTTAAAATATACCTTTTATTGGTGTTTCATTTGAATCTTCTCTTTTTAAGCTATATTCCCTGAATTTTGTAATGTACATATATGTATTTATTGTCTTGTATTTCAATTTCTAGTTTCTGTACCTTTTCTGTAAGTGGCAATTTTCTTGCTGTTGGAAACGGTTAATAAATAAATAAAGATCATTGACTCATAAAATAATCCATCCAACGTGTCGTTTCCATCACAAAGGATCACTGTATGGCGTCCCAGTGTACACGTACGACCCTGAGCACTAAGCGAAACTAAACTGAGGAAGGAAACATACGCGGGTTGGGGTGCCGCGTTGCGGGTGGTGGTGAGGCCCGAATGTATGAACATGTACATGTAACTTCACTATATCTCAATATGGAGACGATACACGTTGTGGGAATCCTATTTGATTTATTTTGTGTCCTCGGTGTAACGTACCTGTGTTTTGAGTGTCATTATATATCATGTTTTATTACCCTCCACTTCTGTGATTATATTTCGCCAATTTGTCACTCCAAAAGATCAGTTTTCAAAGTCTTTGTACGAGTTGGCTAAGACTGGCCAACAACATGTTGAACACCACAGGACAGTTAAGTTCACGAAAAACAAAATGTGCTCTCTCATCGCAGGGAGTGATCATGAGATCTCATAAAATACCTTTTTGTGTAACTTCAGTAATAAAAATGATTCAAATAAAACTCAAAATCTTACAAACAGCTTGGCTATTTATTCCCAAAGGAATTCCAGAAGAAAGCATTCAATAAGGGCAACAACTGCACATGAACACTTCGGGTGCACAGCCTAATAAAAACAACCGCGCAAGCACTAAATTTGATGTTGTTGTCAGATCATATCAAGCACCAAGACGATGGCATGAATATTCAACTTCCTATACTGCAGTACACAACGTTTTAGGAATGCAGATTACAAATACTAACGAAAGATTGCGGCGATGATCATGGGGTACAAAGGGGGCTTATGGTTGCAAAACAGGTGATGGGTAGCAGGCGTGCGTTGCGCCTTTGCTGTGGACATATCGGGCATGCCTGAAAGCGGTAATTGGCCAGATGTTATAGCCCGGGCAGTTCAAACTCCTTCTGTGACCTTCCTCCATGGATTTACTGTGTCCTCGATCCAAAGGAAATATGGCCTCCCATAGTCTACACTTTTCCACGGCTCCAGCTACGGTCTCTAGGCCCCCGATGAAACTCCATCGTCTATATGGATATTCTAGCTTTGGTTACAAGAGAGATCAACGAATGGGGAAGGACCTAGCGGTCAGGATGAAGGGTCGTCATGCCCGAAGCCCATGACTGACCGCCATGCCCGAAGCTTCTTTATGGGCTGATGGCAGTTCAGGTGGAGGGTAGTCATGTCCGAAACTTAACAGGCTCCATTCCAGGTCCGAAGTCAACTTCGTCCAGCGACATATCCCAACCAGTACCACCTCTACAACACTGCACCGCTGTTGCTCCTCAAGTTGGATCGGAACCTACACCATCTGCACCGCCTAGCGGCACCGGCAACTCACAGGGCCCGTTCAGACCCACAGCAAACCCGGTTGGTTATGCATCGGCCTGGTCACAGCCAAAAACATTTTTTAACCTGTCCATGCCTTGGAACTTGAGCTCCTGGGGTACTCCTCAGACAACTTTACCCACCACAACTGGTCTTCCGGAGCAGTCGTCATCCACCAGCACTGGCACGGCTCGCACCGACTCCGCTGTTTCACTTGTCAGCGACAGCAAGGAGGATAACTCAGAAACTTCTGGTACTTGGAGTGTAGCAATTTCCCTTCCAGCTACGAGAGAGATAATGCGCAATCCTCAGAAAAAGGCAAGGGTAACCCCATTTCTGAGGAGGTGATTCAGTGGTGGGAGGGCCTAAGAACTCATATACTTTCACGAGAAGATCACAAGGAGGAATTGTCCTCTTTTGTGGTTCCTGTCGAGCAGGAGAAATATTTTTCTGCTCCAGAGTTGCTAGCTGGAGTCAAGTTTTCAAGCTGGTAAATCCCTCCGTCATTTTCCAGGATGACAGACTTAAAACTGCTCAATGTTACGCTCTGAAAGCAGCCCTACCACTTCTACGCTTGTTTGAGGCAGTTGCCGACCCTGAAAGTCCCAATGAGATTAACAAGGATATGGTACTGGACTTAGTTTCTTCTGGCCTAATTCTTTTAGGCTCTGCCAGCCAAGGCCTTGCAACCGCTCTTCAGCGTGTCTTTGATGACACCGTCGATACAAAATTTGTTACCCTTAAGCGGAATCAACCTTCCATGGGCGAGCTATTCGGTTCATCGCTAATGAAGGACATTGAGGAGACAGAAAGGGCCAATAAATTAGCAGCAAGAGTTACCAGTAGTAAAGGTCTCTCAAGCTCTGCCAAAGACAAGCGCTTCTCCCTCTACCAAGCTGAATATAGAGCGTCTAGATACCGACGATTCTCAACTTCTATGAAGCCCCTTTACTGGCCAGATTTCCTACAAGTCGTTCACAAGTCGAGGAAGAGCTGATAGACAGAGCTATTCTTCAGACAACATTTAAATATGATTTTCAATCAGTTCTCCATCATCTCCTGCACGTCTTTTGCCGGCAGGCTGTCTTCAACCATTTCCGATCTGGAGGTGCAGATAATACTGGAAAAAGTGTTTCCGGCCCCGTTGTTCTACTGACATCTTCAGATAGACAAGGGAACACTACAGCTACCAGACAAAAGTCTTCCTGTCAGAGGAGCCTAACCCCATAGCGTGGAGAATAGATGCTGTATTGATGAGCTGGAAAGTGATAAAGGGTTGCGCTTTCCTTCCTTTGCTCTTCTGCCCAAGGGTTTGAACAAAATCAGCGAGGAGAAGGCCACAATTTTACTCATCGCCCCAGTCCAGTGGATCAAATGTTCTTAGCCGCATGGAAGCTATCAGGGAAAATCTCTCTTCAGAGGACATTTCGCAGTGTTTTTCACAGTCATGTCACCTTGGAAGGAGTAGCCCAAAAAGCAACATGATTCAGCTTGGAATCAATGGACCCGCTTCTGTCTTCAGAGGCAAGCTGATCCTGGTAGAGCCCATGTATCGGTTTGTTTATCCTTTCTTCAACATTTGTTAGATTCGGGGTTGCAATATAGAACTCTCTGTGTATAAAGATCGGCAATTTCCTCAGCACGTTTTTCTAGACGGAGCCTCAATTGGGCAACATCATCTAGTTGAACGTTTCTCCTCGAGTGTCTTAAATTTGCGTCCTCCACATCCACGCTATAATTTCACATGGAATGTGGCAACTGTGTTCAATCATTTCAAGTTTTTACTTAACAATCGTCAGTTATCGATCAGACAGTCAACTCACGAATTGGTCATGTTAATTGCACTTACGTTACGGCTAGTCGCTGTTCGTTACTCACAGCAATTGACGTAAATCATTTGTCTAGGTCTTCTGACGGAAGTTATGTTTTCTGGCTCTAATCTGTTCTCAAAGAGGCAGGCATGGATACTTCATATTTCAAAGCCCATTCAAGCCTTTGAGAAATAACCCCCTGCTTTGCTGTCCTTGCTGTCAGCAACAGTTTAAAGCAATTTAAAATTCATATGATTTTTTTGGCGACGACAAGTAAGTTGTCTTTGTTTTTGTTCAGACAATGGCTTGATTTTTATCTCTGGGAAGTCCAGACATATTGAGAACATACGATAAACGTTCAGAATCAGCGTCTACCTGACCAAAGTTTCTTTTTGTGTCACGAACAATTACTTCCCCGCACTGTTTATTCTGCCTGCGTTGTATCTTGGCAGGGGAATTACCTAGATTTTCCTGGCTCGACTATATAGCAAGCTGTTCCATTCACCCAGGCAGGTCTTCGGCCTTAAACATACGGTGTCTATTTGGACGCTGATGTTATCGTTTTTTTTGGAACTTCATTGTCCCGCATTCAATGCGGGTTACCAATAACTTTGTTGTCATTGGAGCATCTAGGCAATGAGCCAGCTCGTTAGTTTGACGATGTTGGACGATTTTTCATCTGGGTAAAAGAGTGGATGCCAAACCAAAATACAGGAATACCCCATAAAACCAAGAAAAGTTTTTGTTTTGATGTCAATGCAACATAAATATCAAAAACCTTTACAGAGCACTGAGTTTTCAGGTGTTGTCTCTGTCCATTGTTTTGTGAACAAACTGCCATTCTTCTTTCTGATTGGATTAGAAAGAGGAAGGATATGAAGTTAAATATCGCCTGATGAAGACTTGTGTTTAGTTGATCGTGCGCTTGTCCTGCGCAGTCTTGTGCACAAGCGCGGTTGGATTACCGATCGACGTATAACTACACCGCATCACGCTGAAAAAAATATTGAACAGTGCTAATGTATAAAATCAGAAGAAAGTGACAACGTAGAAGCGGTTCAGTAGCCTGTATTGCTCAAAACCCAGCAATTAAAATCGACTCTACCCCTCCCTCTCCCAAAATGGGCTTGTTTGACAGTTTTACAACTGGGAAAGGTGCAGTCTGTTTGAAACTTAACTAGGATATGAGACTTTCATTATGAGTACATTGATGAAACTTTCGTTTAATCCTTCACATTTTATCCAGTATAGCTAGACTTTCCAAGACTTACGATAGGGTTTGGTATCGTCTTTCGAGTTAATAACCTCATTTGTGCCGGTGTACACTGAGCTCTTCTTTGGAAAAATTAATATTTTGCCTGACCTGTCTTACAAAAAAGGGATGATGATAAGCTCGATTGTTATGGGACTGGTGCCAGACTGATTGGAAGAATTTAATCGAAAATTTAAGGTAGAAACTAAAAGCCTACCAGTGAAATCAGAGCGAATTCTGGGGACCGATTCCGGAAGAGTTTGTTTTTCCTTCTGAACGCATGATACAAAATTAAAATATTCAAGTAAACAGTATCCTTTGTATACAGGTTATGAGTGTCGCATTAAAGGGACGGCTTGCATGAAAAAGAAATCCCCACTTAACTACACATTCACATGCCGACAATTCCAATAGCGCTTCGACCAACGGATAGGGGCTGTCCATAAAGTACATACTCACGAAATGCCGACTTTTCAGACCCCCCCCCCACGCATGGCGTACGCAGTGGCTCCAAGCCCTCCCCCTGTACGCATACACATTACACAACTCTGGAAGACGCTGCCAGTAATGTCATGAATACTGTTGCGGTTTACTAATAATGGGCGTTGGCACGGGAGGATAAATGGTGGGGTGGACAGTGGAGAGTTCTGTGTTCGAATTTCGACGCGAAGGGGCCCAACACCTTATTCTGGTAGTTATTAGTATGATAAAGTGTATTGATATGATGCAGATTCATTACAGGCAAATTTTCGGTTTGCGCACGGTACGCACTGGCTTGAACCCCGTCTCCCCTTCGCACTTAATTAACGGACGGCCCAATATCTGACTTGTGTATTTTCCTTTCTTTTCTTTTAAAGCATACTATTCAGCATCTGAAGAGAAACAACTGGCTCATTCTCAGACTTTCACTTTACCCCTACTCACATAAGCTATAAAAAGACTTTCCTAAGATGCTAACCCTGGTAGACAGGTAATCTTTACGATCTTCCAGTCAGAGTACAGTAAAAAAAATAGCCATCGACATGCAAAATGAACTGAAAGTTAAAATGCCAACTAACTACCAGTACACCAAAAAAGAAACAGATTTTTTTAACCAACTCAAACAGGTATAGGCCTAAAGCTAAAGTGTCCTGTAACTACCACACATCAAAAGATTTGGAAAATGCACTGAAAAGTATTGAAAGATGGCAATAATAAAATCAAAAGGGTAAACAGAAAACGTTGAGATGTAATTTCTATTTGAATCGTTTATTTTAAATAGTGTATGTACAAAATTATTGTTCAGAAAAATTAAAATTTATCTTTCGGAAAAACTTACTGAGACTGATTCTCATTTCGGAATGCGTGGGATTTACTTAAAATTTCTACTTTGCCTGTAAAACGAGCTCATCCTGAATTTCACACATGCGGGGCACTCTGACTCCGGTGCGCTGCAGTTCATAGGTGAACGTCGACCCGCTCCTGATCTGAATGGCCTGCAGTATGCGGTTGATGTCCGCTGCAACGTCTCTCGGAACCTTTGACAAGTCAGGCGTCAGGAACCCTCTGCAGATGTGGTTGCAATGGTGGTTTTGGAAGAACTTGATCATCCCGAAGACTCCCAGGTCGGTCGGGCCGTAGAAGCCGAGGTCATGGTCGACCCAGCTGTGGATGGCAGGGTCGGTGAAGGTGTAACTCCGCTCTCGCCGCACCCCTTGGAGATCACACACCAGGACCTGCCCGCGGGACTCGTGGAAGGTGAAGTGGCTGAACGCGGCCGGCAGGAAGGTGGGAATCCCGTGGTTCACGTACGACGAGTTGCTCAGGAACTTGACGTAGTCGCCCTCCAGGAAGTCTTCGATCGCCACGCTGGATCCCTTGGGGATCATCTCCGTCGAGGAAGCCTGGGTGCCTGCCAGTTTTCCCTTTACTTTCTTCGGGATCCGAAACAGTCCGAGGAACTTGAAGGCTGCCGACGTGTCGATCTTAGAGATCTTTGGAATGATGAACTCGATCGGTTTGTTGGTTGGATGCTTTCGGTTGAATATTTGCGCCATCTCGTGGGCTTTATAAGAGGCCCGTACGTCAGCCTTGTACGCTGCCTCTCCAAGGAGCTCGCACCACTGTTCTTTGTACAGCTTCACCACGCACTTCTTGCCTTCATAACGCCAATCACCATGGTAGGTGCCTTTGTATGCCAGCCGCGAAACGCCTTGAGCAAACCAGTCGTTCTCAAATTCAGCCCAAATGGAGGTACCGCTGACAGGCATAGAAGTGTTACTTTGGTTGGTACCCATTTCGCCGTTCCAATTCACGTCTGAATATGGTAATGTGAACATGAAATTAAACTACGTAGAGATGAAGGGCTCGCTGAAAGAAAAAAATCAACAGACTCAGTAACTTTTTTATTTGTGGTCTTGGGGCTTCAAGCTATAGACTCAATAACTTTATTTCTATTTTCCTACGTTGGGTGTTGTGGCTTCAAATTATAGACTTGAAAACATACGGGCCGTGATCGCTCCGCTTCTGGCATCTATAACCGGCCAATTGACTAGTTCCAATTTAACTCCTTGAGAAACAAGTTAGTGAATAGTGGGGTGCATTTATTTATTCACGTGTAATTATGCTGACGACGTTAAGGATGCTGTCAAA
Organism: Acanthaster planci; assembly: GCF_054643075.1. Classification (NCBI taxonomy): domain Eukaryota; kingdom Metazoa; phylum Echinodermata; class Asteroidea; order Valvatida; family Acanthasteridae; genus Acanthaster; species Acanthaster planci. Next base: position 15,197,068 of record NC_141786.1, on the reverse strand, counting down.
ACACCCACTGAACCTGAGCAGACGAGACCACTTAATTTATGCTACAGGGTGCGTATTTTTACGTGATGTAAATGTTTTTATGAAGACGGTTATGAGCAAATACTGAGGTTTATAAATAAAGGTTTCGCTATCTCCACAACCACGGGGTTTTGTAATTGTCCAGCTGTCAAGGGCCAACGGCCCTTTTAAGGGGTTTCTCAGCTGTAAGATGTAACCACTGTGACAGTTAGTGACGGAATACTTCTAACCTCTGTGACCCTAAGCTACCCCGTGGCAAATAACGTAGTGACCGGATTTTTAATGTAAATTTAAGACCCAGTTTCTTATTGATGTGGCGTTTGTAAAATGATGTAATTATAAATGGTTTTGCATACTAGGCCCGATTTCGTATTTCATGCGTAACTGTGTTGGGTAATTTTGTGTTTGATTACGTAGGTAGGGGTTTAGACGTTCTAGGAAAGATCAAGGCATCACCCCGATACCAGCACTGAGGGGTACGCTTAATTATGGAGTTCCATATCTACCGTCGCCCGTCGTCCGTCGCATTTTGCTTTTTGTTGTGTCCCAATTCTGCCATTTACCAGTTCCAAACATGCCATTTTCCGTCGCCCGTCGTGCATCGCCCGTCGTCCGTCGCCCGTCGTGCGTCGCCCATCAAATGGGTTGCATAGGACATGCAAAAGCCGTTGTTTAACAAATGACAATGTGATGATTCCATTCACTTCTAAAGATCTTTTCCGAATAAGGCAAGTACAAATCCCACCTGCAAAGCATATACTAGTCACATAATTAATTCCAATAATGCTAGACTACCACTGCCCCTTGACAAGAAAATATCGCCTCTCTGAGAATTCAACCAAGTGTTTTGGGGGGAAAAACATTTTCAGCAAAAATGTTCCGGCCAACTTATCCACAGTGTAATTCTAATTTGCATACTGTAAAAATGTGCCGACTTGTTGTCATCGAATTCCAGAAAGAAATCTGCCAACCGATACAGATATTCCATCTTGTCCTCTCAATTTCACCTTGAAATCCAGAAATACTAGACGTGCTGTGGATAACAAACTGTTTATTAAATGTATTGTTAAAGGGCAATTACCACTTGGTTTAAGTTCAGAGAATATGACGTGTTGGTTGTTGTGGATGTGTATGCCATGGTGGATAGACCAATGAGAACAGGTTGTCCAGCACATCAGCATTATTTATGGGGCTAACAAGTAACGTTACTGTTTAAAAGACTTCTGTGAGCCAACCTGCAAATAAAGTCATGTCCAATTTGGAGTATACAGCAGATTTCATCATAGGTATACCCGCCCTCAAAATAATGTTGAATCAGTTCGTCTCTTATGAAAACTATTGGGAATCAAACATTGTAAATAATCTATTATTTACATTCCGTTCTGTGGGATATCGTGCAGGGACAGACAGAAATATCACATAGGCTATAGACCTAAAGTCTGGCTGTTAACGAGTAAAGTTACGTCTAGAGTTAAACTAAGTTATCGAGAAAAACAATCTACCGTAACAAAAATCTATTTTGTTGATTTATGTCCGATGTCAGGATATTATTCTATTGCTAAAATGAGAGTCAGGCATGGTGGATCGATCGAACAAGGACATGTACGTGTGAAACGATCAAGGGTCAAAGTTAAAATACCACTGCGCAATCGTGACAAAAAAAACCACGGGCGACGCACGACGCACGACGGGCGACGGACGACGGGCGACGGACGACGCACGACGGGCGACGCACGACGGGCGACGCACGACGGGTGACGCACGACGGACGACGCACGACGGCAGATATGGAATTCCATACTTAATAGCTAAGAGCTTTCTGTTGGGGGGGGCAGACTGTCCCCTTAACCTACTCTGGTTTGACCTTTCTTTTTAACTCCTTGTGTTCAGTCTTTTTAATTTCCTCGTTTTAAGAGCATTCTGCAATATACCCGTGATTAGTTAAGCGTTAGCAGGGCATTATAACGTTGTAACTTATTATTGTTTTCGTTACTATTAAATGATTATAAATGATTTACTGTACTGGACTAAGAGAAATTTTTTTCTGATCAACTTACTCATCACAGTCAAAATTTGTCACACTTTTGGAAAATTTAGAACTTCCCAGTGAGTAAAGAAATACAGCTTTTTGTGTTCATTTCAGTGGTTAAATACATCATATTTCAGTATGCTTTATGCACGGATTAGGTATCAGATACAGTCGAGATATGTCTAGATCATTCAATTATTTTAAGCAGAAGAAATTATATGGATTTTAAAAATCGCTTCAAAGTAATGGCTACTTGTATTTTCAAATAAATACAAATCTTTACAAAAACTTACAGTTTCCCGCTCAACAAAATTCCTGTCTTTAGCTGGCGGAAAACATGACGCTCGCTCTTGATGTGGAGAGTAAGGTGCTACTACGGGGTGCCAAAACGTAGCTTATAGGCTCCTGGCTATTAAAAAGGCGTGTTGTGATGAATATACCCAGCAAGAAATGAGACCGAGGGGTACCCCCCCCAACATGTCCAATCCCTATACATATTCCAGACTATTGTTACTTAACACATCCCCCCAAGATGTCTGAAAGGAATTCCCCAGATTCCTGGAGACCATGACCAACGCAAAGCAGGGGGGGTCTCTCCGTCTCATACCTTGCTGCATATGGTGATGAAATTTGTATCCATCCGCCACCTGCCCCGCATTCTCAGAAAAGAAAATCTATTTTGGGGACAAGTCGTTTGTCAGCGTTAAGTCTACTGTTTATCTTTTGTGCCTGGACTAAGGACCCGGCACTTATCGGAGGTTTAAAGCGCGTAGGATAGAAGCTGGTGACATTTCAAGTACATTGTATAACCCCATTCAACCTGAGCCATTTTAAAATGCGGGATTTTCCAAGCCAGGATAATGATCTTCGGAAAGACTGACTCTCTATCTAGGCTTAGCCCCTTTCATGCCTGCAGAAAATTAGTCCCTTATGACAGGCCGTGTTGCCCGCACTGTTATCGCCAGCAACCGTTCATGACCACACTGCAGCACCTGAAGGTAAATATAGGTGATTCACCCAAGCAACGACCCTGAAAACTTCCCAGATGGCTCGCTGGTTATATCTGGATCCGACTGTAATTACTGTTGAATGGATCCCTGGTATTATAAGTGTTTTGTGCAGCGCTGCTTCAAAAGGCAAACTGTTTACGTATCAGCAGATGCAGGGCACCAGTGCTGTGTATAATTCATTTTACTATTTTCTCTTAAAGTGTGAATGATACAAGGCTCAATTACGTTTTACATCAGCCTACTCGCTTTAGGAGAACAGACAATACGACGTGGGGAGCACTTTTTATGATGGACTCTGCTTTCCCTGTGGAAGGCGAGTTGTTGTGGGTGCACTGAACTAATTGAAGCCCCATTGAAGACAATGTAAAATCGACCACGTTTTTGCAGCCCCGGTGCGGGCAACCGAAGTCCCTCATGCCTCTCAAACAAAAAAACAAAGTGTTCTGGGGTCATTCAGCTCTCAATTGATTTTCAATTTTTAGTAGGTTAACCAATGAAATTTTTAATTACCCAACCAAAACAAACTCACCTTCCAAAAAGTGAACGTTCCCAAGTCTGTCAGCGGCCATTTTTCAAATGACATCCCTCCACCTTTTCAGGCTCGTGGGACAATTTTTCAGTGGCATTTTTCTATGTTTCGCCCTGGGATGGGAGCCCTTGAATCTAGGGTGTTCATTCTGGGCCATTCTTTTACAATCCCACAAATTCTTGAGCCACACAATCTCCTCTTTTCCAAATAAACTGTAGGGGTACTTTTTGAGCGCCTCGGCCTGCCGAAGAATTTCCCTTGAATTGGGCAGTGCACCCTTGTATTGATTTCGAGATAATGTTAAATTCGTGGTATGTACGATGTAAGCCAGTCTGTGCACACTCATCCTCATGCGTGCATTTGATCCTGTCAGTGGAAGGTGGACATTCATCCTTCCATAATTTCCACCTTTCCCCTTTTTCCCTTTAGTGCTCCCAATCCACTCCCTGCAGCCTGTTGCTGGCTCAAATATGCTCTTTTTAGAGATTTTATTCTTTATCTTCTCACACCACATTTCAATATCGTCTTCATCCATTTTGAACGGATCAAAGAAATGAAAGCCCATGCCGGAGAGTTTGACTGGTTAAACAGTTTGAAGGAAAAGTTTGAAAAGTTTAAAGTCTGCTTTCAGTATGTGTTACACGGCACTGGTACAAACTGTACATAGACACTGCATATTGTAAACTCTTTATACCTGTGAAGTACTGTTGTCAATAAAAAAAAAACACCGCTGAGTTTGTAACAGATCAAAAAACTGTCTACCAGAACCTCTTCTTGTCTCCAAACCCTAGTTAAGATGAATGTAAACAGCAGAAACCATTTTTAAATCTCCACCGCCAAGCCCCCATGGAAGCCGCCATTTTGAAATATAGGGTGCACTGAACTAATTGAAGCCCCATTGAAGACAATGTAAAATCGACCACGTTTGCAGCCCCGGTGCGGACAACCGAAGTCCCTCAGGCCTCTCAAACAAAAAACAAAGTGTTCTGGGGTCATTCAGCTCTCAATTGATTTTCAATTTTTAGTAGGTTAACCAATGAAATTTTTAATTATCCACCCAAAACAAACTCACCTTCCAAAAAGTGAACGTTCCCAAGTCTGTCAGCGGCCATTTTTCAAATGACATCCCTCCACCTTTTCAGGCTCGTGGGACAATTTTTCAGTGGCATTTTTCTATGTTTCGCCCTGGGATGGGAGCCCTTGAATCTAGGGAGTTCATTCTGGGCCATTCTTTTACAATCCCACAAATTCTTGAGCCACACAATCTCCTCTTTTCCAAATAAACTGTAGGGGTACTTTTTGAGCGCCTCGGCCTGCCGAAGAATTTCCCTTGAATTGGGCAGTGCACCCTTGTATTGATTTCAGCCAGACGTCCTTGGCGACTCACGGCGGGCCTACTGGTCAATCTCTCACTGTGAAAGAGGGGTGGAAGACAACGTGCATGGTGACACGAGAGCATTATTGTTTCCACCACTGAAAGCAGCGCCTATGGCAACAAGACCGTTCAAGAACTACTTGCATTGTTCACGTGTCTGTAATAGTAGATACTTTATGTAGGCATTACCCATAGTGTAATTTCACATCGCGCAACCAAGTCCAGACACAACCAAGATCATCAATGAAATTATGAATGAAAATTTTACCAAGAGTAGAAGGTTTTGTATGTTGAGCTGAAGTGCCATAGACATTCCCAGCTCGCAGGAGACCACCACTTACATGCAAGTTTCTTTACTTACCAGCGAGGAGTTTTGCTCGTAAAGGAAATTGTAAGTATTGATTTTAAAGCTTGTTGTTTTGGTAATAAATTGAAATTTAAATTACACAGTTGTCATCCAGTTCTTATATCCTCCCTTGAATATTTTTGGGCCCATCTGTTTGGTTTGGAGAATCTGATTGTAAAATCAGACGCAATAATGCATCATTTTAATTTGATTTCAGGTTAAAATTGTTGAAGTAAAATGGGCAGTAGTCAAAGCAACAGAACCCTTCCTATCGAAGGGACGTCCATGTGGGTGAAGTTTGAGAACGACTGGTTTGCCCAGGGCGTTTTACGTCTAGTCTACCGGGGCACCTACCACGGAGACTTGGTTCGGGAAGGCAAGAAGTGCGTGGTGAAACTGTACAAAGAACAGTGGTCCGAGCTCCTTGGAGAGGCAGCGTACAAGGCTGACGTACGGGCCTCTTATAAAGCCCACGAGATGGCGCAAATATTCAACCGAAAGCATCCAACCAACAAACCGATTGAGTTCATCATTCCAAAGATCTCCAAAATCGACCGCTCTGCTGCTTTCAAAGTCCTCGGAGTGATTTCGATCCCAAAGAAGGTCAAAGGTCGATTGCCAGGAACTGAGGTTCCTGCCACTGAAATGGTCCACAAAGGGGCCACTGTTGCTATTGAGAACTATCTCTGGGGCGACTATGTCAAGTTCCTGAGCAACTCAGCATATGTGAATCGTAGTTTGGAAACTTACCAGCCAGCCGCTTTCAGCCACTTCACCTTCCACGAGTCCCGCGGGCAGATCCTGGTGTGTGATCTCCAAGGGGTGCGGCGAGAGCGGAGTTACACCTTCACCGACCCTGCCATCCACAGTAGTGAGGAAAAGATCGGTTTCTATGGTCCTACCGACCTGGGGCTCTTCGGTATAATCAAGTTTTTTCAAAACCACGAGTGTAACCACATATGTAAGGGGTTCTTGAAGCCCAACTTGTCGGTCATTCCAAGAGACCCAACAGCCGATATGAACCGCATATTGCGGGCCATCCACGTACGGAGCGGCTCGACGGTAACGCGTGTTCTGGAGGACTCGGGCGTCAGTACCAATCGTTTGCGCCAACTACAACGCTCGTTTACTTTGCCGCTCGTAGAAGAGGAAAGTACTGACTGTGGGGGTCCATCTGATACTCCATCAAGGATGCAAGGAGCAACATCGGTGTTTCCAACCGACAACATTCAAAAACAACATAATTCGCTATCCCTCATCCCGATCCAAAGAAGGCTGGGTTCAAATCGGGTAGGTCCCTCTGGTAGGTAACATTAGACGCCGGGCGGATGAACAAGTGTGTGCCACACCATTCAGTCTGAAGGTCCATTTTGGATACACGTGCTGAAAAGAATGACATTTTTAAATTACACAGCTTTACCTTGCACTTTTGGACTGTTGAGTACCTAACGTAACCATGTCCCAATTACCCATCATTTTATACCTCACTTTAAATTTTCCCTAATCATAAGTCATTATCAGTTGTCGCGTCCCTGTGGCTGAACCAAGTTATTCAATTCAAAACAACCAGGTAAAAAATCCGATCGCAACTAAGTGTTTGAAGTATAGCTAAACCTTTCCACGTAATGTTTTGTAAACTAGAAGCTCTCTTGTACACCAAAAAGGTGTCACCATGGGAATTCAAAACTAGCTACAGTGTAAATCCATTTAAAGGTTTTTAGCTCCCGAAATAATATATGCCAAAATAAGGTTTTTTTAAAAATACCAATATTATGCAAGTAATGCATATAATGAAACTACGTTTTTGAAGTATGCAACTTCAGTTTTGTTTGTAACTAAAAAGACAAAAAATGAAACTTTTCAAACAAAAACATAAGACATGGACGATTTAACCTGCAAAACACTACTCGTTCACTGCCAAGTGCTCAAAAAGTAAGGCTCCAGTGACAGGGAACATCAAAGTGTAATGCACCTGTAATCATTCCGTAACGGTCAGGGTCCTCCTCTATTGGAATGTTTAATTAATAAAGAGGGTGGATTGGAGACTGGGAGCGGCCTCCAAAATGGATGGCTCATAAACGAAATGACCAGCAGCTGGTTTGAGCCCCCTAACCCTTTAGGTTTTAGTCTCAAACCGTCGCCGTTGGGCCGCGATGCAAAATACAGGCTTGCTTGTGATTTAGTTTAAATTCAACAGTTTGCTCCATGATTTAGATAGCATCTTTATATGTATAGCAGCTATATGGTAATTATGTGTGGCCCGTATTTATACAGCGATTGGCTCGTGTGAATCCCCCGAGCTGTCTCGTTTACACGTGTATTAATACTTAGATGGAATGGTGTTTTAATGCAGTAACTATTCAGGTAATTCACTCGGGTCCTTTTACTGTTAAATATTCCTTCAACTGACCATCTTTGTAGTCACGTAAGTAAAAGCAATAACTTAGCTTAATGTCATGCATGCAGTTGGTGATTTATGTTTTTCCAACGTGTATTTCGGATACTGTACGCCAAATGCGAATTTCAATATTTTCTTTCTGTCTCACTGTTTTATTGTTGTCACAGTTTGATTTCATTTAAGAGATTTTTGTTTTATTATAGAAATGTGCCGTGTTTTGTTAACTTAAAATTGTGCTAAATTTTAGAACGTTGTGGTTCAATTGAACTGAATGGTTAAAGGTATTCACTGGCGGACGAAATGCCGAGGCCAGTGCCTGTGACTTTATATTATTACTTGGTGAATGGTTGAAAAGTATGGACTGGACTCTAAGAAAAGACTGTTCATTGGCCGCGACCATTCCAGTTTAGTTGGTACGGTTTGAAAGAATTTGTGACAATGCATTGCGTTTTCGTATAAAAACCTTGGGAAGGGCGTCGGCTCAGCACTTGGTGACGAGATTGACTGCTGGCACTACGTTGGGGGCATTAGAGGCCCGTCTTAAACCCGTTCATCCCCCAGGTTGGACCAATGCGTTTGGTCGGGGATTGGGTTCGTTTTCGCAAGTACTGCGTCGTATTGGGGAGCTTGAGAGCACCAAGATGCTAGTGAGGATGCCAGCATGAGAATGTCTGCTTGTTGTAATGTTTGCTTAATACTCTAGCAAATTAGATCAATGTTTTAGTAATGTGGTGCACCTTTTCACAAACCCCGAGTGTTCTTACTCATCCAAAATAATCCCTACATTGAATTTAAATTGTTGTACTTCACTCTTGTCATAAACTTTTGCAACTTTTATCATTCGTTTATAGTTATGCATGGTTCTGGCCTGTTCACATTGATAGATTTGTCTTGTATGTGCGGGCCAAGTGTAGGCGCCAAGTCAGGTCAAAAATGTGTCATTTGGACCGATTTTGTAGCGTTGTCGTGAAAGTTTTGTGGAAAGTTTGGCCATGTGACTCGTACACATGCACGAAGCATAACAACTGTTTCATGTTGCATTCAACGACTATTAAATGTCCTTGAATTGTTTCCGTTGTGTGGTCTTTTCACAGCTTAACTCTGTAGAGAGAGCAGGTTGCACAGTGTCCTTATGAATTGTGTTCTTTTGTCCAGTTGACTTTTGCCTTTTTATCTCTTTGCCAACTGGCTTTGCCATATCTCATGACTTCACTTTTTACTCTTGCAATTATCAGAGCATAAGATTCTTTCTCCATACTGGTCAATCAATTCACATCAATTATTTTATCATTGTCAAACTCCATTTATTTTTGTCCACAATTGTGTAAACTTAGGCGTACCCCACGTACGTAGGCCTGTGAACGTGACAGTACGTTGAAATTTGGCAAAATTATAATGAATTAAATCGATATCCCAGACAACACATTCAATTTTGATCTTACCTTTTTGTAATTCTTAGGCAGACTACGTTTTTATTAGGTATCATTGAAAATGGTTTTGAAAAGTTGCTATTTTTATTAATGAATGAGAGAAAATATTTTAAAAGATTTGGGTTAAACAGCTCCGCCTCGAGAACTATCTCACTAACGTAGAAAATTTGCATCATGAGACCATTTGAAGAGAATGTTAAATGTCACAGTTAAAAAAAAGATATTGCACGCTATATACAGCACACATGTACCGCTGAAAGAAGCTCATTTTTAGCTACTCACTGGGACGTGAAAACACCCCAATTAATTGAAAACAGGAACGTGCAATAGATTTATTGAAGCGATACAACTTGCTGTCATCTATATTGTAGATCAGACTTAGAGGAAGGACACAGAAGGACTTCTAACTCTGGCACTTCAAAATTGAAGTGTTCAATGATCGTCGCCACCGAGTCAAACAGGTAATAGAAAACTTTGCAGATTAGACAGACAAGCGGCACCAGTAATTTCCTAGCAATACTTGTAGTATAAAGCTTGCAATTTTAAATACAAATTATTTTTTTGACAAGGTAATACAGAGAAGAATCCCTGATATTAGACCTACTTTTACTATCGTGAATAAACATTTCCAAATGGAAAGCTGAGTTCATAAGGAACAAAACACGCTCTTTCACCACAGGGAGTGATCATGAAATCTGGTAAAATACGCTTTTGTGCAAACACCATAATAAAATTATTCAAACAAAGCTCGAAAATACTGGAAACAACGGGGCTATTGATTCCTAAAATAATTCCAGAAGAAAACGTTCATTAAGGGCAACGACTGCGCATGTGCATTTAGGGCACTCAGTGTAATAAAAGCAACTGCGCAAGTACTAAATTGATGTTATGAGATCATACCAAGCACCAACAAATGCATGCATATTCAGTTTCCTATACCTCAGTACACAAAGTTTACAGATGCAGATTACTAGCGAAAAATTGTGGCAGCGATCATTGGGTACATATATAGAGGTTTTGTGGTTGTAAAACAGATGGTGCGTAGCATGCGCTCGCTGCGCCATTGCTGTGGACATACTGGGCATGCCAAAAAGCGGTAAATGGCCAGATATTGTAGCCCGGGCAGTTCAAACTCCGTCTGCGTCCTTCCTCTAGGATGAGACACGTTTAGCCGGATGACCAGAATGACCAAGCATTTGAGGTAGATGTAATGGGCGTATGGCATAAGCTGATTGTCAGTGGTAGGCTTCCGTAGATTTGGAGCGGTTGTGAAGACAGGCAAGGGTTTCCATGACAACTGTTGGTGCATGAATTTTCTTTGTAACTTTACAGAATTATTATTATTATTATTATGCACATTTCATAAGGCGCGCAAATATTATCGCACTCAGGTAAAAAGGCTTCAAAATGTTGGTTTTTTTTCACTTTTGGGAAAAAAGGAGTAAAAATGTTTTCCCACTTGTCTGGTATCAATCACTTTCATGTGGCTGGGGAGGGGGTTGAAAACTTTCCCTTGTAAAAAAGGCATTCATAACACAGAGGCCAACGTCTGATTTAAGAATAAATGTAGCGTCAAATACCACAAATACTGACTCACGTAACTTACTCGAACTGTACTTGAATGATATTTCTTACTAAGAGTTCTTTTTTTATCCAAGTCTCCACACTACCACAGGCTGTGCATACCTGCCTCAACAGACTTAACGTCGACTTTGTGTGTAAAGAAACTAAACGGAGCATTAGACACTTGGGGGGGTTGAGGAACCCTGTATGTCAGTTAACAATTACCCACGTCTGAAATAAAAAATAGGAATAGGAAAAATGTATGACAGTAAGAACCCTGGAAGATTATGGCTAATAAATTTCAATTGTTGGAGTCAATTCAAAAATAACAAAAGAAGAATATTCTTAATTTGGGGGATGAAAAAAGTCGATTTTTCTTGAAATCTGACAGTAAATAACAATATAGGCGTATTATACTCGTGTATATTGAATGCTTAACTAAATATCGTTCACTTAAATGTAACTGGCAATGGTTAAATATGTCCACCGTCTAATAATTAAAAGATAACAAATTTGCAACTTGAGTTCTGTATACAGACATCACTAATTTTTGTCCCCTTGTAGTAGTTTATTACTATATTAGCCATCTGAGAAGATGCTTACATTTCCTAAAAATTCAAATATGGCACTGAAAATGTTGGACCATTATAGAAAACGCTTAGAATTTTGCGGACTAGTCTTACAGGGTTTGTACACAGAAAACCTTTGATGTCCGCATATGGAACCCTTTCCAAAAATAGTAAAAAAAAAAAAAAAGTTTGCCCCCTTTTCCTGTAAAATTGCCTCTAGCACCGGATCCATCCTTGGCCTTGGGCATGTTGGGTGCACCAGGCCTGCCCGGTAACACGAACGGGGTCTTCACGTTTGCGACGTGCCAGCCCCAACACGCTCCGTCAATCAGAGCATGGAGGAACCTTCCTCTATCACAGCACACATCCCTCACTGATGGACACAGAATAAAATGAAGTACAGTGCAAGCGATCTGAAATTTTCATGAGGTACCCCTGCTAGTAGGTGTCCTTTCTTTATGGTCTCAGTAACGCAATCGAAAACCTAATATTGCTTACCAGCCGGTCACACAAGCGCCAAGAAATTCAGCTACAATCCTGACCGTGTACCTGCAACTGACAAATTAATATGCTGTCGTACATGTACATGTACATACAGGGAGCACTGCACAGAGCGTTGGAAATAGAATACCGAAGCGTGACGTCACTGTGAACCGGAATGTGCAGTGCAAACGAATGGAGTACGCGCGTGTTGGTTCACGCGCTGATGCCTTTTACACACTAATTGTGCGCGTGACGTTCACTTCGGTACTCTGTTCTGCTGCTGGCCGCGTAATATGCTCATTTCAGCTAAATCAATGCAGAGTGGAAAACGGAATGTATATTTGAGTGCCCCAGTTTTTGTCATTTTTAATCTTGCAAAACTGGTCATTAGCCCCCCCCCCCGACTAAAGAGGTAACGCTCTTTTTTATTGCGCTGACCCTATTTTTTGGAATTTCGAATTATAAATTGGGAAAAAATGTGACTTTTTACTGATAAATACCAGCCATGCAAATTCGAATCCACCATGTGTCATGTGTTGTGTCAAAACATTCAGTTCCTCTTATTCCTTCAAAACTCAAACCCTGGCCCTCTTTTTACAGCATCAACTGGTGTCACAAGTCATCTCAATAACATGTAGCCTATAGGTACGTCTCCCTTCTTTGGGAACGGGGCCCCAAAGTACACATACACCAGTCATGGCGGGGGGGGGCATTCTTGTCTTTTTGCCAGCTCCCACGTTTATTCCCTGCAGAACAATCGTGTAGAGCCGTCTGTGTGTGTCAGTGAATACATACCTGTGAACTCTAGTATGTGGCCCTTGCAATTTCCACACGTCAAGTGCAGTGCATTACATGTGCCGGGTCAAAGATACTGGTACTTTAGAGGAACATGCGCGCAATGAATTATATTCAGCCCAACGTGTTTTCTTTTGTAGTGGGACGCCACAAGGAGGCCCGGTCCCATTGTGAAACGGAACGAGCACCGGCACGGTACATGCAAAAAGACCAAGACAGACTCAGCTGGATGTTTGTAGCCTTGATTTATTGGTGACCAGCAACTGTCACAGGCATCCTTACAATACAGATCGTGGAGTGACAAAAACCCCCATTGCTGAAATAACAAAATAATGAGAGCTTCCAGTGACCAACCTGTATCTACATACACACACTTTACACGTACAGTACATTCACAGACTGTAGCAAACACATGTATCGTTGCTGACATAGGATACTTAATTTTAAAAGTGAACGGCAATGTCCTTAAAAATAACACATCAATATCACCAACAAACTCAAGAAGTACATGTACTCACTGGGGGTTTCCGTATAAACTGTACTACACAATCGCCATGGATTATGGCTACATAGACGTGGAAATGGATGCTACTGACATCAAAATATACCAATGCTCTCCGCGTCCCTCTAAAACTCCTACTCCACGGGCCAACCCAGTCAAAGTCTGTGACCGTCTCTTATACTGTTTTGTTTGTATTCATACGCAAAGAGCTACTTACCAAGTAAATTATAGTACAAGTAACGTGAGCTTCAATCTACATATAAATATCACATAATACAAGGGGTTGTTATTATTGTACATAACAATAATTTTGATGCATTCAGTCAGTTGTCTAAAATAATCTTTGGACTTATTTTCCTGGTGGAAGTCTACCAAGTACAACCAGTTCTGCGCGTGAGGTCGCCCTTGCTAAAGCACGGTCTCCTACACGTCCAAATTGCAATATCTTACTAAAATGCAAACAAGATTTGAATAGTCCTCTTCATTGGAAGTGACAGTAGTAACTTTCCATACTTAGAAAATCCATTCATTTTTTCAAAGAGCCAAAAAATGTAAAAAAAATTGCCTTCAAAATTACCTACTAACCGAGATTTGGAGAAATTTTGGCCATCTCTATTCGTTTCTTGCATGGAGGAAGTTCTTGGTTGAAACCATGTATGGTTGATATTTTGAGTATACGCATAAGACAAAACGGAAAGATTAAATGAGAAAGGAGTTGACCCTTCCAATCCAAAAGAGTATCCTGTGAAGTGATTCCACTACAACATCTCGCTGGCTGAAGTCCAACTCCTGCAGATACAAGGTGTTTGTCACGATATGAGTAGCGGAGATACAGCCCCTCGACAATACAGATAACTGGTGTTGCGTCGACACAGCCAACGACCCCGCTGATGACATCACCCGGGTGAGACCAAGGCCAGATGTCTCTAATGAACCAAAATGGACAAACGGCCCATCCTTTCCATCCTTACCTCCTTACTGATGGCCGGGCAGCAAATCCTCTGGTTGATGACCCAGAAGATACCAGAGAACTGATGGAGCAACCGTCTGTGGAGCGATCACTGTGCAAGTTGATCCCCAGTTGCCAAACCCTAAACAATACTGCAGCTGGAATTATCTCACCGCACTACCAAACAGCATCATGACAGAACAGCTACTGATGCCACACCTCCTTCAAGGTTGGTTGGGAGGGAAGAAGCCATCGAGACAAAACTCTTGCTTCAGGTTGGACTATACTGCTTCCCACACGAAGTCCATGCTCAGATGCACAATAGGCAGTTACCCTCTGGAAGCACAGCGCAGCTCAGTCCTGAAAATGATGAAACTTCCCCACTGCTCACAGTGGGGAGGGGGGCAAGCAGAAGACCTTCTGCCCGAAGTTAAGCACCCAATCATTCTTGATCTGAAGCATCATGTCAGCAAGCTTCTCATCCAAGACTATGATCAGTGGCTTCTTCACCCTGGGCTGGAACGTGTTCTATGCTGAAATGCCACTGAAATTCTGGATCCTGCAAGGCTGAGAGGCTATTCGTCAGCACCAGCGTCAGTTCAACGATGCAAAAAGTGGCGAAGTAAACCAACAGTTCCCAATATGGCAGACCTGCCCCCTGCCAGTCGCCATCTTTCCAAACAGCCTTTTTCTCAACTGGCGTTGATTGCTTTGGACTAATGACGCTAAAGATTGCTTGTTGCATAGAGAAGCGATATAGGAAGTCATATTCAAGTGCATGACCATACATACTGTACACTTGGATTTGCTGAAGAGCTTAGACACAGATGCGTTCCGGATGGCCTTTAATTAAAGGGGTAAACGTTGTGAACCAACTTCAAGAGTGCAGAATCAGAACTGCAGAGTGCCTTTGCTTCTCTGGCTCCAGATCTAAGCCAACAGCTTTCCAGCCAGAGGGTTGTGCAAATGCTCCCCTATGGCTCCTGTGAGACAGCGGTGAAGTCAGCCAAGGCTGGACTTAGACCTTCTTGGAGAGACCAGTTGGTTACAGAACCAGTACTTTGAACCGTCGTAGCTGAAGTCCATTTGATTCTCAACCCAGAACCCTTAGGTTAGGTCTCTTCAGATGCCACTGACGTTGATTTGAAGACCCCGAACACGCTGTTGATGGGGCGTCATTTTCACCCCCAATAAATCCATGGGCGACGACGATGGCACCATAGTCAGTTGCTTCCTGAGCAGTTTGGGACTCACTTTGTCAAGTCCTACCGTCCTCGCCTTCAGAGTCGGCAAAAGTGACTGAAAAAAAGAGCTAGCTGTGGAGACGTCGTTATGGTTCTCGACTCCCAACTGATTAGGGATCAGTGGTCGGTGGGGAAAGTATGTGAGACACATCCTGGAACCAACTGGCGTGTGATGAGAGCAGCCAAAGTCCGAGTCCACGACAAGATGTAAACTAGACCCTGTCAGAACGAGGACAACTGCCTCTCTGATGGTCACCAGACACTGAACACTGACTTAAGACTTTCTTGGTTTCACACCTACTACTTGAATGGTCTCAGCTCCATTCTTAAATATTAAATCACAGTTTCTCCAATATTGCCGTTCCAAACTTATTCAGGTCAATTGTAAGTCGTCAGTCCCTGTTTTGTTGGGTTGTTTGTTTGTTTGTTTGTTATCTGAGCGTCATAACGCGGACAGTTATCTTCTTGAGCATCCTGCTCATCAGTTCAATCACTGCCACAAAGTCCAAAAAGGGAGCTTTATACCCCCATCCTCGCGATTTATGACCACACGTGTGTACATGAGCAGGATAGGACCTCAATCCAAAGACTTTTTGAGATCAAGTTAAGTGTAAGTGCATTATTATATTGGCAAGGACTTAACTTTAAATTCTCAAATCACAAAGCATCATGGAATCAAAATTTTTGCTCCAACTTCAAGGAACAAGGAACTTCAAGGAGGCATATCAGAGGCAAATGCCTTATGCCACTGGTCGTTGCCCTTGATGCCTATTGAAACGTGTTCCCAAAGACCAGTTGATTTTCTGATACAATTAGTGTCATTTTCAAAGCGGAAATTGCGTTGCCCTTTCAAGAACGAATAACGTTCGTTAAGGATGAAATAAAAAGTTTAGTACCAGTAAACGGAGAAAATAAACTGAATCACACAGTACGAATAAAACAAAAGGAGTATTTTATATTATTGGTATCATATAATATTAATATCAATAACGATTTATGATTAACACCAAACATGAAACGGAAAAGTGGCAGCTTTAAAAGCACCTTCAACTGTTCCGAACGGTGTGCTATGCATTACGCCATTAGTGTGCTGAACAGGCAAAAGCAATGTCTTCTTGTGTGTGAGGTGGTAACAGTCTTCATTATTCAAATTTCTTTGTCTTTATTTTCTTTTGAGATGAATATGTTTTTCTAATAAAGGGGTATCATAAGAGGGATTGACAAGCTTTAAAAAAAGCTTCGAATACAGTGTCTTTCTAAGGATGTCTTGTGTTGAAAAGACCTACATCTGACTATTATTACTTTTTTTTCAAACCAGACGGTCTATGGACCAAGAAGGTGATTTTTCAATCAATTTCCAACTGCCCCTCAAGCAGTCTCTCAACAAGTGAAATGTACGTTATAGCTTCTCAAATCTGATCAAATTTACACCCCCTTTCCGGGAGATTTGAGAAACAAAGCTGTGCAGAGTGACATTGGTGTAGGCCAACGGAAAATCACAATTCTGTTCATATGGGAAAAGGGACAAACAAATTGCAAATTCAGAGCCTCGTTGTATTTGAAAAAAATACTGAGTATTGTGTGCGTTTTACCATATCATAAATAAAAAATCAGTTAATAAGCCGTATGTGTCCAAATAATCAAACAATATCAAACCAGCAAGTATATGTTATCGTAGTTTTTTATGAAATATGGTTTAACAATTTATATAAACTTGTTTGGGAATTAGATTCCTTTCTAAACACTCTCTTGCTATCACTTAGTAAACACGTATAATTTTATAAGCTAAAATATTTACAAAAGTTTGATGGATAGTAGCCGTTGAACATCGATGTATGTATCCCGTACTCAGAATCTAAAAATGTTTACGAAACGGTAGCAAGATAAAACACAGTTTTCAAGTGTACAATATGAAATAAATGAAAAGAAAAATCCTTTAAAAGCTTGTTTTTGAAAGCGAAAGTCACACTCAGAGTTCAGACCGGAATGATAACAATAGTTTTCATTACGTTGCTTTTACCTCAGCAGAATTAATTTCAAATGATTGTATTCAATCTTAAGAACCTACAATAAAACTAAAATAAAACGAGGAAAACAGTTACACGAGGGTCATTTTTAAATAAGGTATCCGAAGGTGTAACTTAATTTGTTCCCATTTCATGTGGCTTGTGTAATTTTTACACGGAAGTTTTAAACTTGACTTTGAAATATTTTCATTTGTTTGGCAGGTCATCTGCATCGCTTAATTAATAACCATTGGAAATTTAAGAATGTGACAGGAACACAAAAGAATTGTACCCTATTTTTTAGAATGACCCACATGTCAGACAATTGGCATGACACCACTTACGTCATTGTGTGATCGTATCCGCAGTCTTCCACAAGCGACTTTCAAGAGTTTAAATTTTCCATGGTGAAATTGATCTTTTTTTTTCATATGGCATTTGCAAAATAGTATAATTTTTAATAATGTTAATGTGGGCCTTCTTATTTCTGGTATCACCCTGTTGGGAAGTTGAGTGTTTTATTACGTAGGTATGATCGAGGCGTCTGGCCTTGGGAAAACTTGAGACGTCGCAGATGCTAGAAGGTTAGGCTAAGGCAGCATTTCTGCCCCTGTTGGCGGGACAGACGTATCAATCCCCACACTGCGGTTTTGGACTTGATACGGTGATGTTTTTTTCATAATGATTTATTTCATCTAATATTTTTATTTGCTAAAGTCTCCGTATTTTAAGTTGATTCCGTTATGCGCCTTTGATCATATGCATGAAATTGGCGCATTATAAATGTTTACTATTATTAGTGCAAAGCGCTTGATCTTTTAAAAGCTTCAAAACTTTGCTCTGTGGTGTATATAGTGATGTGAAACTACTGTTCGTTTGCATATGCGTTTAGATATACGGTGGAGTGAAAGGAATAAGCGTGAACTAACCTGTGAGGAAATGACATCAGATGTCGGCAAAATGTTCCAGGACAAGCACTGTAATAACCGAAGGCTATTATAAACAAGTCTTTGTGTTAATTGTAGACATCTAACCCTTCACAATAAAACACATTTTTGGGGGGAAATAAATGTGTTTTGGTGTTCAAGAGTGTTACCACACGATAAAAGTGTTTTGGTGTCTTGTTATTAACACCTAAATTTTTCATTGTGGCTAAAATTTATAAACACATCAACAAGTATTTGTGGAAAAAATAAACCCACAACGTGGTTTAGCTTCATATTAGTAACGCCAAACAATTTCCTAAAGTGTTACCAGGAAAGCGTTTGTAAGGCATTAAACGTTACGACTTGTTTTTACAGTGTGAATCCTCAGTAGTAGCTGAGATTGTTGCATCTGCATCATTGTTGAAAACAATGCCAGAGCGCCCTCCTCGGTACCAACTACAGTTTTGAAATCCCCAGTTGAGCGAGTTCCCGCCATTTGCCTATTTCGATTGCCGGCTGGAAGTCCGGATCCGTCACAGCCGGACGGTCGAGGGAGAACGATTTAATATCGAAGCCGGTCCAGCCATCAATTACCAGTTCGGCAAGAATTTTCCCCAGGACACTTGCAAATCTGAAAAAAAAATTAAAGAACTAATCATGCTGTAGGCCACTTGGATCCATTCAAATGTATCTTTCCATTTTCTGTTCGTCGTACATGGGCAAGGCTGATTAAACAATATAGTGTCCCAGTAGGTAGGGGTTTCTTCAGCATACAACTGGTTAACATTTCACTTTTTATACTGTAATTTCTTTCGGACCTTGTAAATGCTGTATATCGTACAGCAACTGGACATGAATTGTAAGTCAGTTCTGGGCAGACACGAGTTTATATTTACAAATCCCAGGAAATCCCTGCATCATTTTTTCTCCAAATATAAAGAATTGAAATCAACAGGGAGGATGTTTTGGCATGCCCCGTGTCCATTTAATACGTGGTCTTTAGGCCTCAGCGTCTGTTCAGCGTTTAATCGTTTAGACTATGCAGAATGCCTATTGTACTTTTTTTCAAATTGTACAATTGGACCTCTTCCATGGTTTCATCCTTCTTATGGACGATTTTTCCCACGAGCCATTTTTTTCTGTTTAGCGAAACTATCTCGACAGGACTTTTCTTGTGAACAGTCCGGAGGCAACCGAATGATAACTCACTTGAATGCGTGTCCTGCACCGTAACACACAATGACTTCTGGGAACCCAGTGCGGTGGCACGTGTCAATCACGAAATGGCGGTCCAGAGTCATTGCATATAAGCAGGTCTTCGTCTTCAAAATCGGGCCTAGGTACTGCAAGAGACGTTTTCAAAAGAATCGTGACATTGTGAGCACAAAGTGTTGCAAAGAAAATGACGTATAAAAACACTTTTTCATTTATGGGCCCTTTTTAGTCAGTTTGGTACGATTATTTCCGTTCCATCTAGGCAAAAGCATTTAGTCTTTGCAATAACCTTGAGAGTCAAAACCAAACAAAAATCGACTACTTGCACGTTGGTGTTGTTACCCTGAAACTGTTGGTTTTCGAGCTGCTGTTGGAATTGTTCAGTTATTTGTATATGTTCATTTTAATGAAAGTTTTTGGTTGTGTTTACACCATAATGCCCTGTATTCTCTAAATACCCGGATAAAACTATCAACGAATAAAATCAAAAGTGGAGTCGTAGAACAGCCAGTACGAATGAAAGTTGTAGTTATAGCCAGTTTCGAATTTAGTGACACGAGTGCAGGCATTTTAGAAATTGATGCGAGTCGAATTGAGTCTTTACATCGTATGATCATTACTTCGAGTCGGTAACACACGTATCTTACCACAGTGTTTAGGATTAAACATAAATAAATAGTTATGAGCTTAAAGTCAGACGCCAGTTTCCTGCAAAAGTCTGGAGTCGAATTATTAACTGGAATCATCACAACTCCCGCTTTCATTGCAGCAGCAGCTGCGGTTAGTGCTATTTTCTTCATATGCAGCTACATGCAGTAAGCACTAGAATGTGTGTTCTTTTTGATACACTGACATCTGTGTATCAGGTTTGTTACAAATAGTCCTTACAGGCAACAAAATGGCAACGCTGTGTGTAATGATTGTGCATGCACAGGGCTCATTGGACAGTAACCAGTAATTATACACAGCGCCCTCTGTTGACCAGTGCACACGCACATGCTGGTGGACTCTCGTAGGTAGCCACCATGTATGTACATGACACATTACCAGTAGCTGGCTTGGTACACTCAAGTGTTGTTTTTTTTTTTTTTAAATTAAATCCATACCACCTAAGCATTACACTGGTTCTCTGCTTTCCCCCAATCGTGCTTGGGTTATAAAGTACGAAATGGTAGTTCTTCATGCGAGTCGTATAGAGGCCTTCCAGTAGTTGTTAGGAAAAGTATAGCTATCCCATTTGAGAATTAGTCGATAGCCTACGTCCGTGTTAAAGGCCTAGTCTACAAATTTAAACAGACTGTCTTATCTTGTGTTGATGCGTACCCCCGGTAAATACGTCTGACACATCTTGATGCACTTCTCAATGTTCTTTTGATTTGGGACGAATGAGCGGGTGTGCGCTGTGACAACATCCCCCGCAGCGTCAATGCCAATCTTCGGGCCTGCAGCACCGTGAATGGGCAAACCATAATACACTTCTCCTTCCGGTGAAAAAAAGGTCCAACAGGGAAATCTGTCAAGAATCACACCAGTCACGGAGTTAGGGAAACGGGAAGATGTGATGGACTGCAAGTAGGTTCCCCTGAATACAGACAGGCATACCAAAGCAAACGCAAAGACCGTATATGGGTTCTTGGCCTTACGCGCGTTCGCCAATCAATCGGGGCAACGGTCCAACGGAAAGTCTTCGCTCGTCGCCCAGCGCCAGAACAGGGCGCCAGGAAGGGCTGATGGCTTTGTACTGTGATTGGCCACATTGTGCAAGAGATTATCGCTCCCTGTTAGCAAAGCTTCATTTAAATTCTTTAATTCAACAATGGCGATGCTTTGACACGGACAGGTGTCGGCTATAATGGTGAAAATGACCTTGGAACAACCAAAGTGTGTAATTTATCTTTTAAGTATCACTGATCAGGGGTCTTTTGCTGATACATTTCAAATCATTGGCAATCTTGATCAATTTGGCATGAACAAGTAAAGTGTAGTGAGAACATTTTCAGCAAAGGGGAAGAAAAGGAGAAAAACATTAATTGATAACCGTCGCTTGTGTAACGTATTAAGCGAGCTCGCGCGCCTGGCAAAATTTGCCCACAATACTCTGCGCGTCGTTAGCTGTGACCCCGTGTGACGTATTTCCTTCACTAAAATCTGTGCATGGCCATCAGTTCTTCCCAGGGCCCTGTTCATGCGCTGGGCTACGAGCGGACGCCAAATCGACAGCATCAACCTCATTCTCAGAGAGCCGATCAGTGTGCCACCACGGCTACAGGGTCTTTTGTGTGCCCAGGCCAGATGTCCGACGATTTACGAGTTGAGTGTAAAGTGCCAATTACGGATAGCTGCGTGTGCCTTCCTGTGTGTTAATTCTAGCGCTCATTTTTGTATGTGGTATCTGGTTTCATATGCTGGACGTTTTTAGGGAACTAAAGTTGAAGTAAAAATCCTTATTCAGCCTTTCTGCAATATAACATTAAATATAGATGTGAACCAAATGTTTATGAGGTCGTTATTACGGGAATATTCACATGGTGTGTTAGAATACGTAGTTAGAATGTAGATTGAATAACTCCCAGACAAGATGGCAATTAGTTACGTTCTGTTGCAGAATCAAAATAAGGCAGGGGAAGAAAGTGGCTCAACCATGAGTTCCCATTTCACCTAACTTCACAATTAAAGTTATTCCTAGGAACGAAATCGTGTTTTTTAGTCAAGAAAGGAACTCCTATTAAAGTATCATTTTTTTATCGTACATTTATGAGCGTAAGTCTCTTAACGTGATTTTTTGGCACACTTTAGTGTAATGTCTGTTCCCCAGAAGTGCATTGAAATGATAGCACACTTTTCACGACATCTTTGAAACACAGTTGGGTTTTACCGGTCTTTTGTGAAGTCCTGTAAGTGTGGCGTAGCGAAGTAGGTGACCTGTTCTTGGGTCACGCGGAGAGGGACGTTCACGCCGACGGATTGCAGCACGTCGTTGGCCCAGGCCCCAGCCGTTACAACCACCCGACGACTTCGGAAATTCCCACGGTTAGTTTGAACCTTCTCGAAGAAAAACAAAAGAGAGGTCAGTCGATGTAAATCTACAGAGCGCTAAACGTGCCAACCTCTTTGTCGACGTCCTAAATTTATTCCCAGTGAGATTACATGAAATGATCGCAGGCAAAATCCCGACATCCTGATCACATAGGATCAAACGATACCGACATTCTATTGGCTGAGTGATGATATCCTGCTATTACAGCCAAATTTTATCAGGGTCTCAAGATATCCTGAAAGTGTTATGATAATAATTAGTCACTGTGCGTCCTTTGACAAGCAAGCCCAGGTTAGTTCTAACCATCCCATTACAGGCAAGCCAATCACTGGGTCCAATTTGAGAGAAAAACATTTCTTTGTGTAAAAGGAGCGATTCCGGGAGCTGTCTATAGAGGGGCGACATAAGTGTCTTAATTGTTCGAACCAAAATGGCGGATTATATGTTAGTACACATAGACAATTAACACACAATACATGTAGCTGTATTCCTGTAATGTGTACACAAACAGCCATATGAGTTCCAAAGTCTGAAGAAGTCTATGCAGAAACACTCATTTCAGACGTGCCGTCTTACCAGTGGGAGTCCTTTGTACTTGGTAATACCAGTCACCTTTACCTCCTCCAGAATAGTGGCGCCATGTTTCCTCGCTAGCTGTATATTAGTTGCATTCGCTAGCGCCGCATCGAGGACAC